>NC_050463.1:33227403-33527403 GCF_903995425.1 Onychomys torridus
ACTAGGTCACCTCCCTGCATTTCAGCTTTCCCAGTGGTAACAAGGAGTCCCTGACACCGCGCGTCTAAGCATGCCTGGTATGTGGAGGGTATGTACAAAAGGTTAATAGCTTTGGGGTAAAAACCCAGGCAGCAGGAATAAGGTGACCTGGCTCCCAGGAACCAACTGCATTGATTTTGTGCTCTATGCAGAAGGCTGAAGTAAGTAGTAGTGTTTGCAGGTTACAGACAGGGAAACTGAGGCTAGTCTCACAGCTCAGTGGTCATCAGAGTTGAGATTTAAACTTTGCTTTGGCTGCCCGGAGCCCAGGGCCCTGTTTCCTCCGCCTCTCTATTCTCCTTCAGTCAATAGCTGTGTCGTGGAGAGAGAAACCAGCCTCCAGAGCATTCTCAGCTGGGCGCTGTGGAACACACCTTTAGTCCCAGTGTGGGGCGTTTACCCACCAGCCCCACAGCTCCCCAGAGTTTTCTTGAGTGCTAGCAGCAGGAAATATTAGAAGATTTAGAATAGAAATTACAGGATAATCTCGAGAGGCCTGGAACCAATTCCAACGGGCCCCAGGGTATTTATAGAGACGCCAAGGGGTGGAGCAAAAGACCCCCCCCCCCCCCCCCAGCACAGCCAAGTGTAGACCATCTCAGGCCCGTGGTCCAATCATCCTCTATGCAGGCCTGCTGGGTAAAGCTGCCAGGAACCTGAAACCGGGCTCCCACAGCCCAGCACTCGGGAGGGAGGCAGAGGCAGAGAGATCCCTGTGAGTTTGAGACCAGCCTGGTCTACAGAGTAAGATCCAGGACAGCCAGAGCTACACTGAGGAACCTTGTCTCAAAAAAAGGGGAAAAAAAAAAAAAAAAGGAAGAAAGGAAAAAACACCCAGAGCATTCATTCTCCATCATCCAATGGCACTCCCTCCCCAGGGAGCCCAGGAAACCCTTATCTGCGGAGCTGCAATTGCCTCTTTTTATTAGTCCAGCCTACTTGCTTATCTGCAAGTCCCTTCCTCCAGGTACCGTCTCTGCTGATAAAATACCCGATGGCGGATGAAAAGGTGAGGTGAGGGAGTGGGTGGGAAAGGCTAGAGAGAACACAGGCTGGAGGAGGACCCGCCCATCCGTCAGAATCCTGGCATCCCTGGGTAGCTGAATGACGGAGGAGGACCAGGAGGACGGGGAGTGCCTGCCAGCCAGCCAGAGAGGGCCGAGGAGAGCTGCAGCCCAGCAAGGGTGAGGGGGTGGGCAGGGAGCCGGGCTTGTCTTGTGAGAATGCCGCTGAAGTCTTCAAAAGCAAGGCTGGAGATGCAGGGCGCCTGAGGCTGCGGGGTGTCAAAGGCTTGTGCCTCCCAGGTTGGGCAGAGACACCCGGGCAGAAAGACAGACAGGTCCTGCCCTTCTCATGGGGAAGCCCAGAGCCTGGCGGCACCCGCACAGGTGAGAGGGCCCCAGCCGAGGCTCAGCAGGGAGCCTTCTCCACCCCAGCCCCTCCCGGGAGCTTCTCTACAGACTAGTCTGAAGGGGGCGCTGTGGCCAACTGGCATCCAGGAGCCAGAGGGTCGGGGAGCAGCGCCCCCCTGCGGCTGGTGCTGTGACAGCAGCCGGGCCGCCTCCGCCGCCGGGGTAGAAGGGAGTCTCAGGACCAAGTGGCATGGGAGGAGAACCCCAAACGCCCCAATTCCTGGCAGGTCCGCTCACCTCTCCCGCCTCTGGTGGCACTTCTTAGGAGAGTGACCCTTCATTCTCAGCGCTTCAGCCTCCCTGTCCCCGCCTGCGCCCCAGCACTCGGGAGGCAGAGGCAGGTGGATCTCTGTGAGTTCGAGGCCAGCCAGGGCTACAGAGCGAGATCCAGGAAAGGCACAAAGCTACACGGAGAAACCCTGTCTCCAAACGAGAGAGGGAGAGAAGGAAAAAAAGGGGGGGGGGCGCTGTGGCCAAAAACTGAGAAACACTAAAAGGGACCAAACCCAGGCAAGCAGCTTTAGAGTCCACAGCAGCAAACTCACTCACGTTTCCCTGACCCTACAGTGCCTGTAGATCGCCCTGCTTCCTCCCCCTCCCACTGCTTCCCGGACCAGGTCTGGACCAGGTCTGGACCACTCAAGACTGCTGGGAGGTGATGGTGGGGAGGCTGCCCTGTGTGGCGCTGCCCTTGAAGGAAGCTCCCAGTCTGGCTCAGCAGGACGGCTGGTGAAGGGATGGACGGAAGGAGCCATTGGCCATCCAGCTGTCAGAATACCCAGCCAATCATTGCCCCCCTCCCCCTTCATCCCCATGTCCCACAGCTGAGCCAATAAGCCACTTTCTTGCATGCTGACCACACCCCACACTACTCTCTGGGAGGCAATCATTTGCCTGTGACCCTCCATAGTGGGTGACATGCTTTTCCTTAGGCCTATCCTGCTTCCCCTTGACGCGGGTCTAGTGACTAATAAATCTCCTTGGGTTTACTGCCGTTCTCCTTTCCTAGACAATGTGAGGCGGCTGAGGTTCCTGCCCTTCTTTTATCTTGGTCTAATTAATGTCAGCTTCTAAACCAGCTCAGCAACCAGGTGAGGCTGGGGACCCACCCTCCCACCACAAAACACTGAATGGGCCGGCTGGTGGTGGTGGCGGCGGCGGCGCACGCCTGTAATCCCAGCACTCGGGAGGCAGAGCCAGGCCGATCTCTGTGAGTTCGAGGCCAGCCTGGTCTACAGAGTGAGTTCCAGGAAAGGCTCAAAGCTACACAGAGAAACCCAGTCTCAAAAAACCAAAACAAAAAACAGCTGATAAAACAGTTCAGCCCTCACTCCTGGCCTATACCGGGATCTGATGCCACCTCCTGCCCAGCCACACTGGGCACCACCTCTTGCAAGGCTTTCTTCTCAGGTATTTTCCCACTCTTTAAGATTCAGACTTTAGCCAGGCTGTGGTGGCGCCCATGCCTTTAATCCTAGCAGTCAGGAGGCAGAGGCAGGAGGATCTCTGTGAGTTTGAGGCCAGCCTGGTCTACAGAGCAAGATTCAGGAAAACCAAGGCTACACAGAGAAACCCTGTCTCAAAAAATGAAACCAACAAACTACATGAGCTGGAAATTGAACTTGGGTCCTCCTGTTTGTAAGACAAGTACTTTTCTTCTTCTTCTTCTTCTTCTTCTTCTTCTTCTTCTTCTTCTTCTTCTTCTTCTTCTTTTTCAGAGCTGAGTACGGAACCCAGGGCCTTGCGCTTGCTAGGCAAGTGCTCTACCACTGAGCTAAATCCCCAACCCTGACAAGTACTTTTCTGTCTGAGTTATCTCCCAGCCCCATCCGTGCCATATGTGTGTGTGTGTGTGTGTGTGTGTGTGTGTGTGTGTGTGTGTGTATTATGTATGTATGTGTGTGTGTCTGGGTGCATGTCACTTATATGTGGGGGACCCTGGACAATCCCCTGGGGCTGGAATTACTGGCAGTTGTGAGCTGCTTTATATGGGTGCTGAGGATCAAACTCTGGTCCTCTGGAAGAGTAATGTATACTCTTAACCACCAAACAATGTCCAGCTTCAAATGTTTTATTTTAAATTATGCATATGCATCTATGCATATACGTGCAGAATGCCCACAGAGGCCAAAGGCATTGGCTCCACCTGGAGCTGGTGTTACAAGCAGTTGTGAGCCACTGAGCATAAATGCTGGGAACCAAACTTAGGATCTCTGTAAGAGCAGTAGTCTTAACCGCTGAACCATCCCTCCAATGTCATCCTGGCCATATCTTTTTAAAAAGTTTTTATTATGCCAGGTATAGTGTACACCTTTTTTTTGTTTGTTTGTTTGTTTTGTTTTTGTTTTTTGAGACAGGGTTTCTCTGTAGCTTTGAAGCCTGTCCTGGACTAGCTCTGTAGACCAGGCTGGCCTCGAACTCACAGAGATCCACCTGCCTCTGCCTCCCGAGTGCTGGGATTACAGGCATGTGCCACCACCGCCCGGCTAGTATACACCTTTAATCACAGCAGTAGGGAGGCAGAGGCAGGCATATCTCTGAGTTCCAGGCTGGCTAGAGCTACCTTAAGTCCCTGTTGAAAAAAAAAAAAAAAGATTTTATTTATGTGTACAGGGATTTTGCCTGCTTGTACACCTTTGCAAAGCCACCAGTACTTGAAATCCCAAAACCATCTTCCCAGCCCCTGGTTGTTTTTTTAGCGAGACAGGGTCTCACTATGTAGACCTGGCTGGCCTGGAACTCCTTATGTAGACCAGGCTGACCTCAGACAGATCCACTTGCCTGTCTCCCAAGTGCTGGGACCATTATACCTGGGGACTTTAGGTGGCCTTGAACTCATGATCCTCCTGCCTCGCTGCTTAGCCAACAGACCGGCCTGTACCACAGCCGGCACCTGCTGGGTTTCTTAACCCAGACCATCTTTGCTTCCCATCTAAGCTTCCTGCCAGTGGGGAGCTGTCACCAGGCTCCCCACAAGCTCAGCTCCTTGGCTTTCACCCGTGTCACCTCCCACCAGCCAATGCCCCTGCCATCTCTGGGACAATGGCACAGGGTCAGATTGCTGCCAGTTCTGCGGGGAAGCTCAAACTCCTCTTCACAGCTCTCAGGCACCAACATGCCTAGTGGTCCGCTGGGGGTGGGATGCAGAGCTGGAGCTACTTTTAGGCCGTCTTCTGAACTAAAATTGTGAGGAGTGGGAACTGACAGGTGTCTTCTAAGGGGATGGGTAGACTTGAAGGATTCATCCAAAAACACCTAAAGAAATAGTGTCTGCAAAATGCTTAGGTCAGCACCTGACACAGAAGAGCTGTTACCTGGACATCTAGGTCAAATGCCTTCAGTATTGAGGTCAGGTCATTGACTTCTGGCCGTTGATGAGAATTACATGGCACACTCAAGGTGGCTTCTCCGTGGATGGAGAAAAGGCTCAGACATGGCCGATTTTATTAAAACACTGTCTTCGCTAATAGCTGCTTTCATTTCGTTCCCCAGTGTAATAAGAGCTAACTTCTGGTTGCAGGGGAGTTTATTCAATTTAGAGCTGTGTTATGATTAGGAGAGCCAAAGCAAGCAGGGCAGGAACACCTCCCACCACTTAGCAACTGAGGAGAATGAGCACTTGGCAGGGAGCGCTGCTTCCACGCAGGGCCGGCTCCAAGTTCTGCAAGCATCCGTGGTAGTCTGATGGTCTCCTGTCTTTCACTTGAGCAGTTTGAGCAGAGTGAGGTGCTGGAGAGGAAAGCTATCACTTCCCACCCATCCAGCCCACGCCCAGTTCGAGGAGAGATGGCTAGGGGTATCTGTGTTGTTTTGTTGTTTGTGGGTTTTTTTTTTTTCTCAGAGATCCATCTGCCTCTGCCTCGAGAGTGCTGGGATTAAAGGCGTGCACCACCACTGCCTGGCTTAGACCCATTTCTTTCAGAATTGATATACAAATCTCACAGTGCGCTGTGGTATCTCAACTACCACCAGGCAGCAACCTTTTGCCATGCCTGGCTCACCTCTACATGGCAGATCGTTTTTTTCACAGCTCCACCAGGCTGTAGCGTACCTAAAGACTTTCACCCAGCTCCAGGCCTGCCCACCAGGCCTTTGAGTCTCCATCTCTGCAAACTGGTTCCATCTACTTGATTTATGTGGCCTGCCTCTCCTGGCTTTGGATGTCCTAAATGCCAGAAGTGATCTGCTCCTTTCTAAGGGAAAGAGGCATTTGAAATCAAGCAGGTTGTGACCAGTCTCTCAAGCTACCCACCAACTTCTCTGAGCCAGTTTGCACACTGGAAAACGTGGCTGAAAGGCTGTTAAGATGAAAGGAAAAATAAGCATCAAGTTTCTGTTTGCACCACTTTCAAGAGAGTGATTCTTCTCACATTGCTGCAAAGTGCTAACCGATGAGTGAAGACATTTTCATGAATGGTGCCTGGGCAGTTTGGACCACTGGATACTGACGTGTGGAAGGTCAACCTATAGAAACCACTGGATGTCTGTCTTTCTTCTTTTCTTTTTCGGTTTTTTGAGACAGGGTTTCTCTGTGTAGTTTTGGCACCTGTCCTGGATCTCGCTCTGTAGCCCAGGCTGGCCTCAAACTCACAGAGATCCACCTGCCTCTGCCTCCAAGTGCTGGGATTAAAGGCGTGCGCCACAACCACCCAGCTCTGGATGTCTTCCTATAACCTAACCTGACACTCTAAGGAAGGCCAGATGTGATGGTACAGGCTTACAGACTGGGGGAGCTGGAGGAGGCTGCAAACCAGAGGAAAGCAATCCCAAACGTGCCTGGCAGACACAGCAAGGCTTTGGTTCAAAGAAAAAAGCAGGGGTGAGTGATTATCTTCTTCTGTATTCCCAGTGCACACGGTGCATTGTGTCCAGGGTGTGCCAAGTCTGTTGTTCAAGTTCATGGACCAGAACGGCTGCTCTCAGCCCTCTCCTGCAGACACAATTGCTACTCCCTCCCTCCTTAGCACCTACCCTAGGGGCTCCACGCCAGAGGCTGCTCAGCTCTCCATGGCATTAGGCAGTGGCCCCCAGGGAGAGTCAAAGGGGTTCCCCATACTGTACTAGGGATGTGATGGCAACCTGGACCACTGAAGGACAGGAAAGAGTTAATGCCCGGAGGACACTGAATCTCAGCGCCTCCCTTCACCAGGACCTGGGTGTTCTCCGAGAAGGCCAAGCCCCACTGCTCAGGACTTGGACTGCAATTTAGCACGGAGTCGGCTGGACACGAGCCAGAGTCTCTAAGAGAGCTCCGATGTCAGGGAAACATGATTCGAGAACAGAGTGTCAGCCTGAGCCCTCCTTACAGAGCCCATTGGGGGGGGGAGGGTGTCTGTGGTCCTACCACAGCACACACGAGGGACCAGGAACTGTTTGGTTATTTATTAGTAGAAAAGTAACTGTACAGATTTGAGTGTTAAGAACGGAGACGAGGCAGAGGGGCCCCCAGTATCAAAGACTGCACCCCCAAGCCAGAGAGTATTCTAGTCTGGAGCCTGGAGCATGGTCTCCGTCTGTACATATATACGCTTGGGCTGTCTGGATGCCCCGGGGATGTCTGCTGAGTGAGCTGCCCCCGTGGGGGGCACTGGGATTCCTTGCCCAGCAGCTGGGCCTGACGAGAGGCAAAAGGGGAGGCGGGGCCTAGAAACGGCCCAGCACAGTGGCAAGCAGCGCCATCCGGATATACATGCCGTTCTCGGCTTGGCGGAAGTAGGCTGCCCGGGGGTCGGAGTCCACCTCCACGCTGCAAGAGAAGGAGACCTGTTACCACACAGCTCCCGGAGAGCCTGTCAGACGAAGGCGTCTCTCCACAACAAGGGCATCCTAGAACAGAGAGCCGTGTCACCTTATCTCATTGACGCGGGGCATCGGATGCATCACCACCATCTTCTTCTTGGCCCGGGTCATGATGTGAGGAGTGAGAACGAATTGACCAAAACACTGTAAGGTAGGGAGAGGTAGGGTCCCCATGAGACTCAGGACGGAGGTGGCCACAGAGGACACACACACACACACACAGCTGGGGCAGCTGAGGGATGCCTGACAGCCCAGCCCTGGGCTTCCACCCTAAGCCTGGGAGACTCACGGCTTCATATTCCTGAGCAGAGCCAAACCGTTCTTTCTGGATGCGCGTCATATAGAGCACATCGGTGTCGGGCAGCGCCTCCTCAATGCTCTCGAACTCCTCCTGGAGAAGGGGAGCCTCGTGAATGCAGGGCTGAACCCTCGCCACCCAACCCTTGGCCCCCTGGTACGGGCTGAGCCGCCAGGATCTCACCTGTTTGGTGCCTCGAGAAGCCACGAAGTCCCGGACACTGGGCGGCATGCGGAGGCTGGGAGGTGCCACGTAGCGTAGGCTCACGCGGTACTGGGTCAGCAGGCAGGCCAGGGAGTGCACGGTGCGCCCGTGTTTCAGGTCACCCACCATGGTGACCTAAGGGTGGCAGCAAGTCACCAGACAAACTCACAGTAGGCACCCCTCCTGCCATCTCAAAAGCTGGGGCCCCAGGACTAGAGACACCGCTTTGCACCGCCTTCCCCTCCCGACCACCTCCAGTCCCTAGCCCCTCACCGTCATGCCGTTGACGGTCCCCAGCTCTTCTCGGATGGTGAAGATGTCTAGCAGGGCCTGAGTCGGGTGTTCGCCGACTCCATCCCCGGCATTGATCACGGGTCTGCGACAATGCTTGGCCGCCAGCTGTAAAGACAGGAGGCGCTGTGGAGACTCCTGCCTCCTGCAGTTTGGAAAGCCCCCCCCCCCCCCCCCGCATTTCCTGGGTCCCTCCAACCATCTGGCCCTCTCCATTTCCTGGTCCCTCCAACCATCTGGCCCAACCTAAGCCTTGTGGTCACAGGAAATGTGGGCAGGAAGGGACATTATGTTCCTCGGTCCAGCCTCAGCTGCCCCATCTCACTGTGCAGGCTGGCCTCACCTCCACAGCTCCAGGCTGAGGGTGCCGGAGCACAACAACATCAGCATAGCAACTCATGGTCTGCACAGAGTCGGCCAGGGATTCGCCCTTCTGGACGGAGGACGTGGCTTCTGAGAAGCTGAGGACAGCGCCCCCAAGCCGGGCCATGGCCGCCGCAAAGGAGCTGCTGGTGCGGGTGCTCACCTCGTAGAACATGGAGGCCATGACCTTCCCCTGAGGAGAGGACGAAGTGGAAGTGGGGGTGTGGGCGTGTGCGCGCGCCTTGGGAATGCACACAGGTCAGCGTTCACCTCCCCACTCACACCAGAGTGTGCTGGGAACCTCCCCTGAGACCTGTCACAGCTTAACATGTCCACGCTGGCGTGACTCGGAGCTAAAGCCACGCCTGTGTGTGTGTGACCCCGAAGAGAAACCATCACAGCTCTCTCCTGTGACTGCCCTCATGCAGCCCAGATGACCCCATGAGCAGGGTCAATCACTGCTGGAAAGCAGCCAAGGGTGCAGGTCCAGATCGGAAGGACCTTCCAGAACAGAGCTGGGCTGTAGACGGTGCGGTCTGTCTGCCGACACAAAGGGACCAGGGAGAGCGGCTGTCCACTACACAGCCCTCCTGACCTTTAGGATGTCGAGGCTCCGCTCTTTCTGCACCATCATCCGGAGTGTGTGCGCCACGTTGAACAGATGAGACATCTACAAAAGAACAAGTCAGCCCCGAGGGTCCTGCCACCACCTACTCTGAGTCCTCAAGCTCTGCCCTCTCCCCTGCAGGCACCTGATCCTTAGTGAACTGCTTGACAGACAGGATGTGTTGGCCCACTAACGAATGCAGCAGGGGTGAAGTTTGGGGGTGCAGCAGGCCAGAAGACCCCAGGTTCTGAGGTGACGCCTGTCTAGGTACTGGTGGTGCAGGGTGGCAGGAGCCTTCAGGGGTTCCCATCAGCTCTACAGTGAGGGCCAGTGCAAAAGACAGGGTCAGAAGGCTCCCCTACTTGGACCAGACCACACAGGCCCCCAGAGGAGGCCCCCCAGGTGAATGTGCATCAGGGTGGGCTCACCTATCTCCACTATCTTCCTGGGTGGCTTCTCTTTGGGTTCCTCAGCTGCAAAAATGGCAACAGGCCAGAGGTCACCTGGGGGCTGTGCTGTGCTGGGCCCCAATCACAAGGGCCTCTGCTCACGATGCTTGTGTTAAAGCCACCTCAAATCACAGGTGCTACAGCAGCAGGTTAGGGGGAGCAGGAAGGATGCAGCAGCTATGAGGAGGGACCCGGGACTGCCTGAGGGGATGTGCTGTATGGGCCAAGTGGTGCCCTCCCAGGGCCTTCCCAGCTGGCACCAGGGATCTGAGGCAGAGGAATGGCCAAGTTCACACCAACCAGCAAGCGGGATTTACCCCATGCTCGGCTGCCCCATGAGATCCCAGCTCCTGGGCGGAGGTACATAGCTGCCCACAACGAGAAAAGGCCTGTGAGAAAAGGCTAGGGCACGCCTGTTTCAAGCTGCAGTAGCTACTTTGGTCAGAGCAGGGCACAGCGGCTCAGACCGGGAGCGAGGGAGAGAGAGAGGCAGGGACAAAGGAGCCCGAGAGGAAGAGCCTGAATCCATTCCTGGGCAGTTGAGCCCCCAACCCTGGCCATTACGGATGCTACGAGGAACAGCATCCATTCCCATACAGGTCAGTAGGCACGCGCCTTCATCCTGTGCCATGGGAACCCCTCTTACCTGGCAAACCTGGGTCAGAGGCTCGGTGGATTCGGGGTGGCAAGTGGAAGCGGCCGTCGGGAAGGCCTGGGATGACTCGCCGAGGTCTCTCGGGTGTCTGCAACAGAGATGGGCCAGCATGTTGAAAAGTGCCTGCTGACCCGCGCTGGCCTACACACAATCCCTTAGGAAAAGCTGGTGGCCCCCTGTGCGCAGAGTCCACCCCACGGCACCTCTGCACTGCTCCAATCGTCTCCCAACATGTTGCCAACAGCTGGCAGGCACAGTTGGCCTGTTCGAGGTCTGTGCCAATTCAGCAACAAGGCCTGGGCAGACACGTTAACCTGTGATTCCCAGAGCTGGCTTCCTGCACTGAAAGCTAAGTCTGCTCTGCCGTGGACGGGGAGGCAGGTATGTGATTTCATCTATCGAGTGTAACACTTTTCACCAATGAAACTGCTGGTAGCCCAGCCCCAGGGCACACCCTTCGGGCTGAGGGCCAGATCCAGCCCCAGGGCCAGAGTGGTTACCGTGGTTATTTCTGTGGAGGCAGGAGCTGAAGGAGGGGGCTGGGGAACAGCGCCCTGAGGCCACTTCCGTACATCCTGTCCATAGCCTGGGGGCACCAACACCTGCACACAGAAGACAAAGAACGGGAGGGAATGGGAATGTACACAGAGGCTCTTAGAGAAGCGGACACCAGCAAGAACAGCGCCCCCGGGACACAGGGCAGTGGGTCTGTAGTGGGCAGGGAACGAAAGGGAAATGCTGCTCAGGTCACTGCCGAGACCAGCGAGGGGGCCACACGTACCTGTCCATCGATGTAAGCAACCTCCCCTCGTAAGACCACACGTCGGATGGTCCCCTTCACCTTCTGCCCTTCAAACGGGGTCCAGCGGGCCTTGGAGAAGGGCATGTGGCTAGGGATTGTCCACTCATGCTCCAGATCCACCTGCCCGGAGGGTCAAGAGTCACCCAAGGGTAAGGTCAACACAGGGGTTACAGCTTTGAGGGCGGGCACCTCCCCCAACTCCAGGTCCGTGTCCCCACACCTCCACGTAGGTGTCCTCCTGTGGGGGCAGGTGGAAGATCCGCCTGGGGTTGTGGTGTAAGCGCTGCAGGACATCATCCAGACTGAGCCGGCCCTCGCTCACAGCCGTCAGCAGCAGCGGCAACATGGTCTCCAGCCCGGGGAAGCCAGGTGGGGGCTTGGGCCCACACTTCTCCTCCAAGGTATGGGGGGCTGTAGGAAAACAGCTGTCACTCCGGGAGGCAGGCCCGGACACCTCATTCCAAGACTTCTGGAGATGTCACCTGTCTTCGCTGGCAGCCCCAGTGGTCAGGTTTTCCCCGTGGCCCTCCCCCAGGGCACGGCCCCTGCACACACAGTCTCTGTTACATCTCCATTCATCTGTTCATTCTTCCGGCCAGTACTTGTCAAGTACCTATCACAGAGCAAGGCCTGAGTCACCCTGGGGCCCTCTCACCATGGTCTGAGGCAAAGCAGTCGATGACAGCCATATTCTCCCACAGAGCCTCCATATCCTCTCTGGAACCAAGCTCCGGCCGGACCTCTCCCTTCCCAGGTCCCAGGCGCTCCAAGTCTTCCCGGTTTAGGAAGAGGTGGTGGGGTGCAACCTCACAGGTCACCGGCAGGCCCTGTGCCTTTGCAGTTTTAATCAGCAGGATCTAGAGAGAGAGAGAGCAGGGCAATCCACAGAGGCCCCCATCATGCCCTGCCCTACCAGGTCTCTAGGCCTAGCATTCCTTCTCAGAGCGCTGAGGGCCAAATGTGTCAAGGGCAGTAGGCTCCCCGACTCCCTTCTGCCTCCAGGGACTCGTGGTGACCTTTGGTCTCCCTGGGAAAGTGACAGGGGCACCAAGACCTTTGCTACCCTCTCTCACCTCTTCCTTCCGAGCCACGTGACAGATGTGCACTGGGCGCTGGGTCAGCTGAGCCACCATGAGGACCGCGGCAACACTCTGCCGCTCTGCATGGGCCACAATGGGGAGGTGGGAAGGCCAGGTTTCAAAATGCTGGGGACAGAAAGAATTGACGAGAGAAGATGATGCACTTTGGATTCCCTGTGCTCATCAAGCCCAGCACCCCGGAAGAACCCGAATCCTCTCTGCTGGCGGCCCGTGGAGACAAGGCCTCAAGCCAAGAGTTAGCACGTGGTGATCTATTCCCTACCTCCATCCATTGGGCCACGCTGTCCAGCCGTAGCTCAGAAAAGGTTTCATTGAGGTAGAGTTTCAGCCCCGCTGCAGACCCAGCCACAGCACCCAGAGTCCCCGCGTTCTCAGATGAGGCCCCAAGGAACAGGGCAAAGTCACAGCGGGCACCAGCCTCTGCCAGCTAGGGAAGATACACGTGCAGTAAGGTTCACCGGCATCCACGCCCACCCAAGTCCACAAGGTACCCGTGGCCAGGGGCCCAGGAAGGACAGAGGGAAAGGGGTTCAAGAAGGCAGAGGTACAGCGGCTCACCTTCTGGGCCAGGGCCAGAGCAGGGGCGTCAATGATAGGGGGCCGGGTGTTAGGCATGGCACACACCATGGTGACACCCCCAGCCAGGGCAGCGGCTGTGCCTGAGGCGAAGTCCTCTTTGTGTGTCCCGCCCGGTTCCCGAAGGTGGACGTGGACGTCGATCAATCCTGGGGAACGTGAGGGGCAAGGTCAGAGCTGGGAGTGTGGCAGAAAATTCACAAGTTCTTCAGTCAAGAGAGAGCACTGGGACTCAGAACAAAGAGTCCCTAGGAGGGCCTTCAGCGCCTGTACCCAAGAGCCTGTAGGCAGCTGCAAGCTAGGCCAAGAGACACACTTACCAGGCAATCGCACCAGCTTCTGGGAGGTCATGCAGTCTACGTGCACTTTCAGAGGCGGGGCTGGGCCAATCTGACCTAGGGCCTGCAAGTGGAAGGCACAGACAGGATAGGTTTGTGGGCAGGGTGGCCCTGGGAGGTGAGGTAGAGACTGAGTTCCTCTATAACCTCTCTCCATCCCGCCTCACGGCCTCTGGAGCCACAAAGCTTCACCATTGGCACACCACCACCTCCCGACCCCCGGAACATGCTCATCGTGCCCCCTCCCGCAACCCCCGCTTCCCAGCCCCCCGGGGCTGTGTCACCTCCACGAAGAGTTTGGTGCACTTGATGTCGATGATGAGGGGCACGGAGAAATCGGCAGCCAGGCGCCGGGTACGGTAGCCCTTGGTGACGAAGGAGGAGAGCCGGCGGCCCCCAGCCCCACGCATCGACAGGTTAATCACCAGCTCAAAGTGATTCTCAGCCAGCTGATCCAAGATGCTCCGCTGGGGTGGGCACTCGCCATCCACAGCCTCTTCAAAGTGCCAGTCCACAGCTGTTACCTGCCAGCCCAGAACCGAAGTCAAGACCAACCTAACTCTAGCAAGTGTCAGGAAGGCCCAGGAGTCCATGATGAAGACTGAGAATCCACAGGCTGGGGACCAGGAGCTGCCTCTGTTTGCTACTGGTAAGGTATATAATTCTCAACAGAAAAAGTATTTCCACTGTGTGCAAGGAGCCAGGTCACCAACGACAGAATGAGCTTACACGCATGCACACAAGACTTGGGAAGTAGGAAACAAGAATGTCAACAATGCAGGAGAGCCTTCGAGAAACTTCTTTGCTTTCTTCCATACCCTACTTGTTCTGCGTTGGGGTAAGGGGAAAAGGAGAGTCCTTTGGGGCCAAAGGGGCCGGACAGTGGGAGCCATTGCATACCTTGACCCCGTGCTCAGTGTAGAAGTCAGCTGTACCCAGGCTGGCATAGAGGCTGTAGCCCAGGCTCTCCAGCAACCGCACAGTTGGGAGGAGCTCACTTTTGTTCTAAAAACCAAGCAGAGGAACGTGAACCCCCGGCCCAGAAAGCTGAAGCTGCGTGACTCCCCACCTCCCTGGCTGGCCCCGGTACCTTGTAGCTGCCAATGGTCAACAGGATGTTCTTCTTTGGGATCTTAAAGCCGGTGCTGAGCATAGCTTTGAGGTAGGCCTCACAGCGGCTCTCTCCAAAGCCAGCCACCTCTCCAGTACTGGTCATCTCCACGCCCAGCACCACGTCAGCACCAGCCAAGCGGGAGAAGGAGAATTGAGGCACCTGGGGGAAGAGGCACAAAAGGGGCCCTGTCCCCATCACAGCAGCACAGCAGGGCTAGCCTCCCCTCAGCCCTGCTGTTCCCACACTGCCTCCACTCTGGCTGTTTCCTGGCCCCGGACACAGACAGCCCCAAGGAGCCCTGCAGATCCAACAGCCTTAACCGTTCTTGACACTCGGCTCCAGCACCTTCTCCCAAGCTTGCCCAGAGCACCGACTTGGAAAGCATTGCCCGTCTCTAAACTCCTTGTACATTTGGTTTATAACTCACTTATGTAGGTGTGTACCACAGACTGTTCCATAACAGGTTATTTTGGGACCAAACTTCTTTTGCCTCCTACAGGGTAAGCTCTTAAGGGATGATGACCATCTTATTACCCCATGGTTGGGCAATGAATACCTTGCGTGGGGGAGAGTTTATCTGCTCATTGAGCTCTCCCCTTAGCTCAGTGGCAGAGCACTTGTCTCGCATGCCTGAGGCCCTGGGTTCAAGTCTCCGGTACCACCAAAAATATAGATAAATTAAACAAAGCAGCTCCATGTTCAACAGGTTACAGAACCATCCAGGTTTTTTTTTTTTTTTTTTTTTTTTTTTTTTTTAATATGGAGCTGAGGATCAAACCCAGGGCCTTGTGCTTGCTAGGCAAGCGCTCTACCACTGAGTTAAATCCCCAACCCCACCATCCAGTTTTTAACCTGAGCTGTTTGTAACCATCAAGGGACTTGGACACTAGGCTCAAGGGCCCGTGTTCCCCTTCTTACCTTTACTCCCACGACTCCAGAGCCAGTCATGAGCCCCACGGGTTCGACCTTCTCTCCCATGATGATCCTCGTGGCCAAGGCCACTAGGTCAACACCTAGCGTCTTCGATACGAAGGGAAAGGAGCGAGAGACACGTACATTGCATTCGATGACCTTCAGCTGGTCGTCCTGGGGGAAAGACTGCCAGGTCAGGCCCCGAGAAGCCCAGGCATGCGCACACCGTTCCGCTAACGTCAGCTCTCGCCCTCACTCGTCAGTGAGAGACCGACTGGACGACTGTTACCAGCCCCGACACTGCTGTGGGCTCCAGAGACGACCCCTTCCCCAGCTTTGCTGCCCGCATAGATGAGGGAAAGACACAGTGCCCAGCTCCCTGGCAGCGGAGCCAGCAGAGAACATGGAGGAGCCGTAGGCTTTCGTCCCTTCCTGTCGACTTATTACCTTGGCGATGAGCTGCAGATTGAAGGGCCCTGTAACCTGTAGCTCCTGGCCCACAGCATGCACAATGGCCTTGATCCGCTCCAGAGTTTTGGGGGTGATGTCCTGTGGGGGGGTCACCAGCGTGGCATCCCCTGAATGCACACCTGCATTCTCCACATGCTCAGAGATGGCAATGGCCGACACGATGCCGTCACAGGCCACAGCGTCCACATCGATCTCCTGGAGGCAGACACGGGCAGTGGGACGTAGCACAGGGCTATGTCCTCCTCCTGCTGTCCCCCTCCATGAAGCTCCATTTGTGAAACAGCACCATGCAACCTATCCTTCCGAGCCCACTGTGTCTATGACTCAGCAACAATGCAGCCTTCTCTGGGGCTGGGGTGGGGGGTACCTCTCACCTTTGCTTCCTGAATGAATTTGGAGATGACCACAGGGTGTTCCTTGGAGACAGCTGCTGCACTGCTCAGGAAACGTTCTAGGTCCCCATCAGTGTAGGCCACGTTCATAGCAGCGCCGCTGAGCACATAGGAGGGGCGTACCACGCAGGGGTACCCCACAGTCTGGCAGAACTGGCGAGCAGACTGCAGGAGCAGGGGGCTCAGCAGAACTGGTCACACTCACCCACGAACAACACCCAGCCCCCCAGGCTTTCTGCCGGGCCTACCTCGAGGTCACTGAGCTCGCGCCACTGAGGCTGGCTGATACCGATGGTATCTAGGAGCCGGGAGAACTTGAATCGGTTCTCGGCTGAATCGATGGCCTCCGGGGAGGTGCCCAGGACCCGGCATTGTTGCCGATGCAAGGCCATGGCCATGTTGTTGGGCAGCTGCCCACCCATGGACAGGATCACACCTTCGGGGTTCTCCAGCTCATAGATGTCCATCACGACCTGTGGTACAGGAAGGGAACGGACGCTCGCTGCTTCCCTCAGCCTCGGGAGGTACCAAAGAACCCTGGGCGGCCCAGCCTGTCCCATTCACTCCCTGAGGGGCCCCCCCCCTCTCACCTCAAAAGAGATCTCATCAAAGTAGAGCCGGTCACACATGTCATAGTCCGTGCTGACGGTCTCTGGGTTGTAATTCACCATGATGGTCTTATAACCCATCTGCCGTAGGGAGCGGGATGTTAGCCATTAAGAGGGAGCACATAGAAACCGAGCCAAAGGACTCATTGCAGCCCACCAGCCCGCCTGCTTTCCGTGAAACAGTTACACACGGGGACAAGTAGGCAAAATGTGGTGGAGGAGCTTCAGGCCGTGAGAGGGCATCGGAGATAGCTTAAGGAAGGCCCTCTAACCCCAGACCTTCGACAGAAGGTGTAGCAATGAACAGGAAGACTGGGGTCTGGTGGGAGGACAGGCAACGGCAAAGGACTCGGACCTTCCGCAGCTGCTGGATACAGCCTACAGCACACCAATCGAACTCGACACTGGAGCCGATCCGGTAGACGCCAGAGCCAAGCACCAGGACGTGAGGCGTTCGAAAGTCGAGGTCATGGGTGTTGCCCCAGTAGGTCAGGTACAGGTAATTGGTCTGCGCTGGCCACTCAGCGGCAACCGTGTCGATCTGTTTCACCGCTGGGCAGATGCCCAGTTCCTGACGTAGCTTCCGAACAGCCAGCTCTGTACTAAAAGGGATAGAAACACAAACAGGCCTTGAGAAGAGAGCACAGAATGACTGACAAGCAAATGGTAGGGCGGGGCTAGAAAGGAGCATCCTACGGATAGATGGGACCCGCCAAGGTTCCCCACCAATGGCCCAAAAATGACCCAAAAGCTCCCTCCCTGCACTTCTTGGCCCGAGAGCCTCACCACCGTCTCTGACCTCAGGACTGCAAGGGCAATCTGTTTGTCTGAGAAGCCAAGGCACTTGGCCTGGTGCAGCAGGTCTTGGGGCAAAGGCTGTCCACGGTGTTGTTCCAGCAACTGGGCGTGGGTCACGATGCGCTTCATCCGGTGCAGGAACCAGCAGTCGATGCGAGTGAGCTCGTACAGGCGCTCCACGGAGTAACCAGCCCACAGAGCAGCAGCCACCACAAAGATCCGCTTATCCGTTGGTGTCTCCAACTCCTGTTGGGGAAGCGCACAGACGGATGGATGCAGGACAGGGCAGGGGTGGGAAAGTATGTCCAGAGAAGTGAGAAACAGCAAATCACTCCATGACTGCTGCCATTACCGTCACCAAGCTCGGGCTGGGGGGCAGAGTAGATGGAGCAGGGCCCCCATCGGGGTACTTTTAGAAGAGAGCTGCTTACCACATCACTGACTGGCTTCACTGTGTGGTCAAAGCCCACACAGTTCTCATCCACCATGCGCAGAGCCTTCTGGAAGGCCTCTTCAAATGAGCGTCCAATGCCCATGACTTCACCTGAAGGATGGAGAGTGGTGTGGGTGGATACGTGTGGCGATGCCCAACCTGTTCATGGGCTTTACTTCAATCTTGGCCATGGTGCTTCACCGTTAAGAAACCCAAAAGCTCTCTCTTTTTCCTACCATTTCCACAGACAAGCACAGACTGTACTAAGCCAATATGGAATTGGCATGCTAAAAATGGGCCTGTGGATCCTGGAACTTGTTAGCTAACAGCAGCAGACCAAACTACCGATGGTTGTCCAGTTATTTGGCTTGCTTTATTCACACCATGATGGCACCATCTGGAATGTTCCATCCTCCAGAACATTAAAAGGTCTGGATAACGGGAAGATGAGCCCACTACTACTTGAATCCATCCTCAGCCAATTGCATCTTAAAAAAATATTTGAAGGCCCATGTAGCACAGGCCTTCAGTCCTAGTACAAAGGAGGCAGAGGAAGGCGCATCTTTGTGAATTTGAGGCCAGCCTGGTCTACACAAGTTTCAGTCCAGCCAGGACTATGTAAAAAGACCCTGCCTCAAAAACAAACAAACAAGGATTTAAGATGCTAAGGACATAGTTTAGTCAATAAAGTATTTACTTAGGACCTGAATTCAAGCCCCAAACCTCCCACAAAAGGCCCTGTGGTAATGCACACCTTTAATCCCAGTACTTGGGAGGCAGAGGCAGAGGCAGATGGATCTCTGGGAGTTCAAGTCTAGCTGGGCTACAGAGTGAGTCTAGGAGAGGCTCCTAAGCTACACAGAGAAACCGTGTCTCGCAAAACCAAAACCAAACAAACAACAAACCCACACAAAAGATAGGTTCAGCTTATATAGTCTTCGAACTGGAGATGGAGACAGGCAGATTCCTAGGGATCACTGGCTGGCCAGCCAGGCTAACTAGGCTTAAAAGTTTCAGGCCAGTTGAGAGAAATGGGTGTGTGTGTGACAGCACCTGAGGTTGTCCTCTGGTCCCCACACATACCTGCCCAGACCCCCACCCAGACAAGCGTAAGTTCTTCTTCCAGGACTTCCCCCTATGTATGTTTTATAGACAATCACAGCATACAGCCTAAGTTCCATTTCCCCTCATCATAAGCGCTTCCCCACAAGGCTGTACAACCCCATAAGCAACTCCTGTATGGTTTCCCATGATTTAACTGCTGCATTACTGAAGGACATTGAGCTTTTTAAGAGGTGATGGTTGTGAGGCCCTGATGTTTTTGTGTTTCAGGTGACTACTTAACAAAAAGCTTTCCAGAAGTGCAAGGGCACTAGGCAAGAGTAACTGTGTAGCCCTTGTCAAGTACCAATTGCATCCCAGAAGTTCCTGTCCTACAATACAAAGTATAAAGTGTTGCAAACTCCCTGAGAAGTAAGAATGAACATCTGAGGTGATTTTTTGCTAATCAGAGTATCTTGAAGGTTGAGTGTGGTGGCTCACACACTTAATCTCTGCATTTGTGAGGCAGATGCTGGAGGACCACCGTAAGTTGGAGGGCAGAGTGTTCCAAGCTAGCTATGGATATAGTGAGACCTTGTCTGGGGTGGAAGATGGGGGGGGGGGGGGGGGGGGGGGGGAATCAAGAGACTGAAGCAGGAGGATTGCCAAGAGTTTGGGGACAGCGTCTGGGCTACACAGTGACGATGAGGCCAGCCTCATCTACAGAGTGAACATCTGCATGGCTACAGCCTGTCTCAAAAAGACAAAAACAAAAATACAAAGGAAGTTCTAAGGAGTTAGCGGAAGAAGATGGCATTTCAAGAAGCCCGGAGGAGTGTGAGACATTTCAAAGTCTCAGCTCGGAATCAATCTTTGATTGTCCTAGTTCCAATCCACTTATTTTAGCCATAATTTGATTATGGCTCCAGTCCCATGTTTATTATAATTTTCATATAACAGAAATTCATCTCCAGAAGGAACATCTTGGCAGTCTTGTAGGATTTCTAAAAATTCTGAAATAATATCTGAGCTCAGACATACTTGTGTAAAGGCTACTCCACTCATAGAGACTTCCTGGAGCTCGGTGACACGGTTATCCACATTAGGTAGCACCTGAACTAGTGTGTGTGCACGCTTATCTGAGACAAGGCGGGGACACTACAGCACACCCGTTGGATTCCAGCCTGTTTCACCACTGGGTGGGCGTGTCCGTCCCACAATGCTCTAAAACAGTCAGACGGTTTTGGTTTTGCGACAGGGTCTCATCCTTACAGGTTAGACTAGCCCAGAACTTCCTATGTAGCACAGACTGGTCTTGAACTTACAATACTCCTGTGTAACCCTCCTAAGTGCTAAAGCTCTTTGTTAGGTAACTATTGCTGTCTTGCTCTGATCTTAACTCCGTGTTAAAATCAAACAAAACTTCACTGTAGATGCTGGGACTTGCTATGGTTTACGGCAACAGCCTGAACCTCTGACAGCCTGCTTTATCCATACTACGATGGCACCATGTGGAATGTTTGTTCCTTTAAAATATCAAAAAGGTTGGAAAACAGGGAGATGATCCTACTAGCCTTTGAATCCATCCACGGCCAATTACATTTTTAAAAAGTCGTACAAAGCGCCAGAGGAGGAGACGGGCTAAGAATGGCTAGCACCGCACTGACTTCGATTTAGAAGGATTCACTAAAAGGCGTTTGTGACCCAGGCCTGGCAACCAGAGTTCAATTCCCGGAACTCACAGGAGGGTGAAAGAGAAGAACTGACCCTAACACTGGTCTCAAGGATAGCGGGAGGAGTCGTGAACAACCGGCTCACAGGATCTGGTTTCTGGTTTGACCCGGAGCTCCTCTGTGAGCCTTCAACCAGGTCACTCTCCTCCTGTGGCCCCTCCATTCACTCATTTGTTAAATAAGAGAGCAAATAACCTGAGCCCAGGGACCATATTCCAACACAGGCTTCCAGATGAGTCTGCCCCCTGCTCCTGATGAGGACGACCACCTAACTTGAAGCGTAACCATCAGCTCTGAGACCATTATTTCTAAGCTACTATAAACAAAGGAGCAGGGGAAATTCAGGCCATACTGGCAGTCTAGACCAGTGGTTCTCAACCTGTGGGTCAATGACCCTCTTGGGGTCACATATCAGATATTCTGCGTATCAGATACTTTCATTACAATTCATAACAGTGGCAAAATTACAGTTATAAAGTAGCAATGAAATAACTTTATGGTGGGGTCAGCGCAACATGAGGAACTGTATTAAAGGGTCGCAGTGTTAGGAAGGTTGAGAGCCACTGGTCTAGACTGTACAATGATGCAATGTCCAGCATCCTGGTTCCAGCTGGACCCGTGAGGGTGCGACACTCACCAACACTCTTCATACAGCTCCCAATCTTCGTGCTGACGCGCAGGAACTTGCTGAGGTCCCATCGAGGGATCTTTACCACACAGTAGTCCAGGCTGGGCTCAAAGGCTGCTGTTCCCCCGGTGACAGAATTCCTGAGCGTCAGGAAGTTGGGCCACCAAAGGACAGAGAAGAACACGCAGGGTGAGCTACTTCCTCTCACAGTCCCTGTCTTGTGAATGCTTTCAACCCCCCCCTCCCCTGACACCAGGACTCCCCCCCACCACACACACACCTCATACCTGAGCTCTGGCAGGGGAATGCCCAACGCTAGCTTGGCTGCCACATAGGCTAGAGGATACCCTGTGGCCTTACTGGCCAGGGCAGAGCTGCGGGAGAGCCTGGCATTTACTTCAATGATGTAATACTGCAAACGGGGGGAGCAGAGAGAATACGTCACTGGTACCTGGCCTAGGAAAAAAAGCGCTCAAAAATGAGCGGAAAGACGACTGTATCCTCAACAGGCCCTTCCCCAAGCTCCAACCCTAACCAAGACAATCCTGGCTTCAGTCCAGGGTGGACGGGGCCAAGACACCCCTCTCAACCTCGAGGCCCAAAGACCAAGGTGTAAAGGTGCCGCATCAACTCCCAGGATCACCTGCTCAGACTCCGGGTTCAAGGCGTACTGCACGTTACACTCCCCAACGATCCCCAGGTGCTGGGTGACCTTGATGGCTGTCCGCCGTAGAAGCTGGTATTCTCGGTCATTCAGTGTCTGGCTGGGAGCCACCACTATGGACTCACCGGTGTGGATGCCCAGTGGGTCTAAGTTCTCCATGTTACATACCTACGAAGGGGGGTCGTGGAGGTCACCCAAACAAGGGAAATCAAAGAGCCAGGAGGTGACATCCCCGGGTCCCGCTAGGTCTGTCTGGGGCGCTACTACTCTGGATCCAAAGGACAGAGAACCTACAGAGATCTCTGCCCTTCTTCAATCGATCGGATCGACCCTGCTCTTCCAAAAGTTCCCGGATGCCTGGGCTGCCCTGTGCCCCTCACTCACCGTCACACAGTTACCATACGCGTCCCTCACCACCTCGTATTCAATCTCCTTCCAGCCCTTTAGAGACTTGTCTATCAGCACCTGGCTGGTATGGGCGAAAGCTGGGGCCACCAGAGCTGAGAGTTCCTCTTTGGTGGAAGCGAAGCCAGAACCGAGGCCACCCAGGGCAAAGGCTGCACGCACCAGCACAGGGTAGCCCAGTCGCTCAGCAGCTGCCTGAGCCTGCAGTGAGCAGAAGACATGGACCAACAAACCATTTGCTACTTGCCCAGAGGGCTCTTGGACCCCAGGGAAATAAGACAGGAAGGAAATGACATCATTCTTCTACCCAGCCACCCCACAAACCTGTTCAAGAGAATTTGCCGCTTCACTGGGGGCCACGTGCTCTCCGATCTCAGCCATCATGGCAGCAAAGGCTCGTCGGTCCTCAGTCAGTTCAATGGTTTCCACGGGGGTACCCAAGACCCGGACCCCATACCGAGCCAGTACCCCGGCTTTGGTCAGCTCCACACCGCAGTTCAGGGCTGTCTGGCCTCCAAAAGTCAGTAACACACCATCCGGGCGTTCGTTACGAATCACCTGAGGCAGGGGAGGTGGGCGTCCAAAGCATTAAGGGGAGAGTAGAGACAAAACAGCTCAGGACCCCACAGCGACCAGTGTAACCCCCTGGCCCATCAGGAGTTCCCTCCTCCATCCACCCTTATGTGAGTCATACCTGAGTTACGTAGTGAGGTGTTATGGGAAGGAAATAGACCTTGTCTGCCAGCCCCTGAGAGGTCTGCACTGTGGCAATGTTGGGGTTGATCAGCAATGTCTGGATGTTCTCTTCCTTCAGGGCTTTAATCGCCTAACAGGACAAAAATGGCCCATCAGCCTCTTCTACAGATGGCTGAAGCCTTGGGCCGCGTTTCTCCTCCTGCTCTCTCCTTGTATTCTCAGTCCTTAGTAAGTGACTTCTATCCTTCACTACCTCATCCGTCTGTATGCTCACAGACCCCCGATCTGTCTCCTCCCTGCCAACAATGCCCGTGCCTTTGTCCCTCTCCTTACGACTCCTCCGTAGGTCACACATCGGATGGGAGGCATAGCCGCGCCTTACCTGGGAACCCGAGTAGTCAAATTCTCCAGCTTGGCCAATGGAGAGGCCCCCGGAGCCCAGGATCAGAACCTTCCGCGGTGGAGGAAGCCCAGAACCAGGAATGAGAAGCCCAGGGGGGCAGAGGCGCTGGGCCAACCGCTCTCTGACTGTGGATGCAATGAAAGTCACGGCATGTCAGAGCGAGTGCACGTCAGCTCGAACCCCTCACTTCCAGAAAAAAACGTACAGAGCGGCTGAGAGAGGATGAAAGGAAGCCCAGGACCACTAACTCTGGAGTTCCTTTGGACGGAGGCACAAACTGCCCGGGGCGTCGCTCCTCCTCCCTCCCAACATAGCTCTTAGAACAAGTCCATCTCAGGCTTGTGCTGGGACTAGCCCTGTTAAGTCTACATCCTGGCTGTCTACAAAGGGGCTTACCTGTCTGGCCCCCGGGGTTCCCAGCTACAGCCTCTCTCACGGTTTCCAGAAATATATCAAAGAGCAGTTCCATATCTGAAGGGCCAGCTCGGTGCTCTGGGTGGAACTGGACACTGTCGAAGAGATTGAATGACAAAACCCTGAGATCACTGCCACGGCTGCGGCGGCGGCAGCCTCCGAGAGGACTGAGAGCCACGGCCTGCCTTCTTTTCCCGTCCTCAGGGCTCCTGGTCACCCCACTGCAACCCCGGGCTCACCTGAAAAAGGGCAGGCTGTCGTGTACAATGCCTTCGTTGGTACAGTCATTGGCGTTGGTGAAGAGAGGAACCCAGCCTGCCGGCAGCGAGTCTGCATCCACGGCAAAGCCGTGATTCTGGGACGTCAGAAAACAGCGCCCGGTGCCCACCAGTAAACAGGGCTGGTTGTGGCCTCGGTTTCCGTATCTAGAGAATGGAACACTGAGTCACAAGTGCTCACACCATCCTCTTACCCAGCCCTTTTGGAGATCACTGTTCCCAACAGCTCGATGCCAGTTGCCATGCCAATAACCCCCAATTCCCAAGACAATGCATTCCTCGATGATGTCCCAAGTGTGGGCTCCTTCTGTTCCCCCAAGCCCCACCTCATTTTATAAGTTTTGGCCCCAATGGCTAAAGCCAACAGCTGGTGTCCAAGGCAGATTCCGAACACAGGTCGGGGATTAGGCTCAGACAAGACGCGACTCAGTGTGGCGACCACACCAGGATAAGAGGCAGGATCACCAGGTCCATTACTTAGGAAGAGACCGTCGTATTCTGGAATGGACAGAAAAGGTTGCCATAAACAGGATTTCAAAGACACCCAAGGGCTGATGAGATGGCTCAGCAGGTAAAACCGTGCAAGCCTGATGACCCAAGTTCAATCCCCGGAACCCATAGGAGAGTTCTGACTTCCTAAAGTTCTTGTACCATGGCACACACTCACACCCCCACTACAGTAGTTAATATAGTAAACACACACACACACACACACACACACACACACACACACATGTCCACAAAAGTGGAATCCCTGGTCTCCACCTTCCTTCCTACAGCTCATACTGACTTTCATCACTTGTTCTGAGGAATAGCTCTCTGCTGCTCGAACCCAGGCTGCTGGTCTGGACGGGCCCCAGATACTCACTCTGACTGTCTAATTCGTGGTCCCAGGGAACCACAGTCACCTCAGCCCCAAGCTGGCAGAGACATCGGATCTGATTATACTTGAGGCCACAGTCCAGAGCAAAGATCCGAGGGGCACCCCCTGCATTGAATACCCTCGGAGTCTGGGGAACAAAGAGCAACCGTTGACCGGCTAGGACCGGCAAACGTAAGACACGCCCACACCAAACCCCACCTCTGAAGTCCTTGAGTTTACCCCAAGCCCGGCACCTCCTCTGTACCTTAATGGAGACCTCTGGTGCCAGGGGCCTGGCATTGGGGTCCACGAAGGGCAGGGTTGAAGGTTCTGTCCCACTCTGGACCAGCTTCCCCAAAAGAGACCCTTGTTCCCGAAGCTTCTTGGTCAGCTCCCGAGTGTCCACTCCTATCAAGACAGCACAGCCTCAGTCCCCCAACCCAGTCATCAGCGAGGGCAGACGTCCAGCAACACCCTTGCCCCACACACAGCCCTGAGCCCAACACGACTGTTCTGTGAGCACCAGACGAGGCTCATGGAAGCAAGTAAACTTGCCCAAAATATCACGTCCAAACTGAACCATTATCGAGACCGATCTAATCATGGAAAATAACTCCTAGAAGAAAAAATGGATGTGCTCAACAGCACCACAGGAGTGAGAGCATTCGCTGGGCAGAGTGGTGAACGCCTATAAGGGTGGACACTTGGGAAGGGGCGGGAGGATCAGGCGTTGTTCAAGGTCATCTTGGTCATGCAGTGAGTTTTGAGGCAAGCCTGGACTACATGGTACCCTGCCTCAAAAACCCCAAACCAACACTCTTTGGGAACCACAAAAAGAAAACTACACAATTAATTCTCTTAAAGAAGAACCGTCTGCTTTCATGAAATAGTTACAAGACCTGCAGACTGCATTTTATACACATGGTAACAGATACCCAGGGCCGAAGCTGCCTTTCAGATACCATTACCCAAATACAATGTAACCATGTAAAACTCCGCTCAGAGTCAGACTTAAAGAGGCAAACCCAGGTGGGTTTGCTTTCTTTAGAACTTTCCCTTCCTCACGGATACTTCTTTAAACTTAGCACATTTTGCATCTTGACTTTAGACCCGGGAACTAACAACAGGTTTCAGCAACCTCTTTCTGTGTCTCACCGTCTGGACGCTGTACCTCACCCAGACATGGCCGTGCCTGCTACTGTATCGTACCTTGCAGGCCAGGAATGCCACGCTGTTGCAGCCATTCATGAAGGGTGCAGGTGGCACTCCAGTGGCTGGGCGTGGGACAGCATTCTCCCACCACCAGTCCTGCCACGTGGATCTCCGAGGATTCAAACCACTACAGATGGAAAGAGGAGATGGTGAAGAAGAGTTCGGGGAAAGCTATCTATCTCTCTACAGCATGTCCCGTCAGCGTCTGGCCATTGACCCTCTGCTCAGCCCTGCAGCAGACTCTCGTTCCTTCAACATACCAAGCCCTCCAGGCTTTCACGGGGAGTTCTCTTTTACTAACGGCATTGTCCCGTAAGAAACACTGAACACGGGCCCAGAGAACAGGAAATGGCACTTTCCCTTGTCCAAAAGGGAGCTAACAAGTCTTCTCTGTGAACACCCCAACTCCTACATATCCACAGTAAGTTAGCTTCCTTCAAAGATGGAACCTTTTTTCCACTTCTTCCTTCTATGTCCAATGTGTCAGGAATATGTACTCTGCATTTGACAAAAGACTAAATCCTCAGGCATCTACTGAGTGCTCATTGGGGCAGGCTTTGGGACAGAGAAAAAGGCAGTGGGCCAGAAAAGGCAAGGTGCCTGTCTTCACAGTGTGAATTTCCAACTCAGGGAACCAGAAACTAACAAGACAATACACATCAACACAATATTAATTGTATGGTGAGATTAAAAACAAAGTAATAAGATATTCCGCACAGAACATTACGATAGAACAAAGCTTTAAAAAAATGAATAAATATATAAAGCTTGCCAGGCATAGTGGTGCACGCCTTTAATTGGATCACTGAGTTGGAGGCCAGCCTAGTCTACAGAGTGAGTTCCAGGGCAGCCCTGGGCTACACTGAGAAACCCTGTCTCAAAAAAAAAAAAAAAGTTACAAGGTACAATCCCAGATAGACATGATTATATATTTTTCCCATTTCATCTTAGATTATCATTTAAAAAGAACAAATTTATTACTCAAAGGAAGTACACTGTAGTAAATAAAAAAGGACAGTTTCGTTTTGAGACAAGCTCTCACCATGTAGCACTGGCTGGCCTGGGCTATGTGGACTTAAGTAAGTAAATGCCATACCTGACTTGGTAAGTTTTTGTGGTAGGGATTAAATTACATTCATGCCAAGCTGGTGGCATGTGTCTATAATCCCAGTACTGGAGAGGGGGAGGGCCCGAGGCAAAAAATTGTTGATAGTTTGAGTCAGTATGGCTTAATATAGTTGAGTATCAGGCTAGCCAGGGAAACACACTGTCCAAAAGAAAAGAGAGAGGGAGACAGGAAGGGATAGGCTTGAATAAATAAGCTCTTATAAACTAAGTCATATTTAAAGGTAAAATATCAACATTTGCAATCCCAGAACTTGCTGAAACAAACATCTGCAAGCTTGAGGCCAGTGTGGGTTACACAGAAAAACCCCTGGTTTTAAAAAAATAAATAAATAAATAATGTATTCACTGCACCAGGAAGTGGTGGCGAAGGCCTTTAATCCCAGCAGAGGCAGGCAAATCTCTGTGAGTTCAAGACCAGCTTGGGCTACAGAGTGAGTTCCAGGAAAGGCTCCAAAGCTACACAGAGGAACCTTGTCTCAAAAAGCCAAAAAAAGCTGGGTGGTGGTGGTGCATGCCTTTAATCCCAGCACTCGGGAGGCAGAGCCAGGCGGATCTCTGTGAGTTTGAGGCCAGCCTGGGCTACCAAGTGAGTTCCAGGAAAGGCGCAAAGCTACACAAAGAAACCCTGTCTCGAAAAACCAAAAAAAAAGATACCATGTTGTAAATTAAAAAGCAGGTATTCAAGGTTTATGATGGGAAATTTCCAGGAATAACAATTAGCATGCCCTTATTCAGGGCAAGCTTCAAAAGTCAGAATTAGCCCGTCAGTAATAGTGCATATCTTTTTTTGTTTGTTTGTTTGTTTGTTTTTATTTTTCGAGATAGGGTTTCTCTGTGTAGCTTTGCGCCTTTCCTGGAACTCACTCTGTAGCCCAGGCTGGCCTCAAAGTCAGGAGATCCGCCTGCTTCTGCCTTTAATCTGGGATTAAAGGTGTGTGCCACCACCCAGTGATGATGCATACATCTTTAATACCAGCACTCAGGAGGCAGAGGCAGAAGGATCTCTGAATTAGAAGTCAGCCTGGTACAGAGAATCATGTCTCAAAACACCAATAAACAAACAAATAAGTAAATAAGGGGGAAGGATTAAAGGCTTGGGTATAGTATCAAATGTCACAACGTGGGAGGCAGAGACAGGTGGATCTCTGGGAGTTCCAGGCTCACCAGGGTTCCATAGTGAGACCTCTCTAAGACTGGAATCAGGGCTTGAGCAAGTTTTGTGAAATACTGCATCTAGTCTACGGTGACTTCTACTATTAGCTTAATGGTTGGGTTAATATTTGAACTTGACTCTCAGTGGCAACTTAGTTTCCAGATTTCACAGAATGAATGGGTGGGGGGTTGGGATGGGAACCTCACTGTATGAGGAAATTTCAGTTTTCTATCTAGAGGTAAACATGATCGAGAAGCGAAGATCAAACAATACCAAGGAAGGTGATTAATGTCACCGGTATGTAGACAAAGGGGTACAATCCTTGTTTCCGGTTTCTCACCAATGTACAGGAGCCCAAAGCAGTGGTTCTCAACCTGTGGGTCACGACCCCCTGTCCCCCACCCCCCCAATGACCTTTTTTGCAAGAGTCGCCTATGATTGTTGGAAATATCAGACATTTACACTGTGATTCATAACAGTAGCAAAGTTATAGTTGTGAAGTAGCAACAAATATAATTTTATGGTTGGGGGGGTCACCACAACATAAGGAACTGTATTAAAGGGTCGAAGTATTAGGAAGGTCGAGAATCTAAAGGATTTTGTTTGCTCCTATGACTCTGCTACTTTAAAAAAAAAAAAAAAAAGGAGCAGGGCGGTGGTGGCGCACGCCTTTAATCCCAGCACTCGGGAGGCAGAGCCAGGCGGATCTCAGTGAATTCACAAGGCCAGCCTGGTCTACAGAACGAGATCCAGGACAGGCACCAAAACTACACAGAGAAACCCTGTCTCGAAAAGCAAAAAAAAAAAAAAAAAAAAGAAAAAGAAAAAAAAAGAAAAGAAAAGAAAAGAAAAAGAAAAGAAAAAATCCTTTGCTGGTCCTTACAAAATAAGTAGAAATTGCACCCCTTGAGTTTTGATAACTACTCCCATAAGCCCTTTGCCATTTCCTCTGGACCATGCCTTTACCTCACACAAGGCTCTCAAAGGGTACCACCTCCTCTGTGGTCTCCAGCTCTCTCTCTGCCTTTGAAGGTACCTAAAAGCC
This sequence comes from Onychomys torridus, assembly GCF_903995425.1. Classification (NCBI taxonomy): domain Eukaryota; kingdom Metazoa; phylum Chordata; class Mammalia; order Rodentia; family Cricetidae; genus Onychomys; species Onychomys torridus. The sequence continues at coordinate 33,256,727 of NC_050463.1, forward strand.
CTGTAACCACCGTCGCCTTAGTACTTTAGACTGTTTCCTCTAGGATGTCAGTGAGCCACCTCGCCGTTAACTTCTGATCTGAGAGGGGATGCAAAGACCCTGGGTGTGACTACCTTGCTCAGGCCGAACTCGTCCTCTTCATCTGAGGGAATGCCGTAGTTGCCGATGAGGGGGTACGTGAGCACTAAGATCTGAGCTTTGTAGGAAGGGTCAGTGAGGGCCTCTGGGTAGCCGACCATGCCGGTCTGAAACACTGAAAAAAGAATTTGAGTTCTGGCAAGGGCAGCCTTCGGAACACTGCCCCGAGCGCAGCAAATCCCGGAGGAGATGACTGCTTCGGTCGTGAGTGGTGGAAGGCAGCTGGGGCTGGGGACACCGGGTCGGGGAGAGGAGTGTGCAGGAGGGGTGGACAGCAGAGTGGGATCAGGTCGGCAGCCCGCCCGGGCTTGCTTACCCACTTCCCCAGCAGTCGACACAGCGGCCCCAAAGGGCCGGCCCTGCAGCACCGACCCGTCCTCCAACACCAGGGCCGCCATGGGGTCGGAACTGAGACTGGGCGAGCACCGAGACGCGGGAGGCGCGGCTAGCCCCACTGGAACCAAGAACACCGCGCGCCGGAGTTGGTCCACGTGGCTCGCTGCGCGGGGCGCTGGAGAGCAGGCGGGCGCGGCAAGCGGGAGCCCTAATCGTACTGAGCCGAAGCACGACTGCGACGGCGCAGGCAGCCGGCAGCGTGAGGGGCGGGGCCGGCCACGTAAGGGGCGGGGCCACGGGGTGGGTCCGTAGCATCACACCCTGCCAAACCCTGGAGACCAGCGAGACCCGAGAGATCCGCCCGTGCCAAACCCAGCCCCTCAATCAAGAAACACGCAAAGGTAGGGCACTATCCCTAAAACAAAGGGGGAAAAAAGTGTTTATTGTAGTCAATAATACAAACAAGTACTCGTCCACTCCGGAACCGAGTGTCTATCACCCCGAGGTGGTGCAATTTGACACCTTCCTTCATTATCAATGGCCGCCTCAGGCTTGAACGGGATCCGCTCGCTGGGCAGTAAAGCTTTGTCACGGTCAGGGTGATCTCAGGTGAGCAGGAAGCCCTGTGTGGTTCATGAAGCCTTGGCCTTTCGGCGCTGGGTTCCCCAAAGTAGAACGGAGATGGCTAGCGTGGTGGATCCCAGAATCCCGAAGAACATAAGCAGTGGAAAGGAGCCCTGTAATTAGCAAACAAACAAGTCACAGCCCTGTATACAGGGTCACGTTCAGACACCTCATCTGGGGCACTTCCCTTGTACCCGCCTACCAGCCACTGGCATCAGTTCCTTGTATCTCTTTCTGAGAGGTTCTTGCCATCTAAAAGGTCCAGCTCCTTACCTGCCTCGTGCATTTGTATCCGTGGAAACCATCAGCACAAACGCACTGCGAAAGACCAGGACCTTCGGGTGCACAAGATCCATTCTCAGGACACATATCTGGGAGCCAGAGGAAAAAAACGAGTCACTGGAGTCTAAGGCCATATGACCTGAAGAGCCAATCGCTGGTCCAAGAAGCTAAACAGGGGCCTGACTGGTATTTGGATGGGAGGATATCACTGAACTCATTAGGAATTTTCCTCAAATATCTGCTTAGAGTCTCTTAATTATTTCTAGGTCAAAAGTAGAGGGAAAAGCTGGGCATGGTGGCCCACACCTAAATCCCAGCATTTGGGAGGCAGGGGCAGGCAGATGGCCAGCCTGTTGTATACAACACATTCCAGATCAGCTAGGAATACATGAAGAGACTTTGTTCAGAAAATAAAAACAAAAAATAGAAGAAAGATCATAAATAATCAGGATACAATACTATTACTAATAATTAAAACTTTGGGCTGGAGAGATGGATCGGTGGCTAAGAGCACTCACTGCCTGCTCTTCCAGAGGTCCTGAGTTCAATCCTTAGCACCCACATGGTGACTCACAACCATCTGTAATGGGATCTGGTGCCCTCTTCTGGCCTGCAGCCATATATGCAGGCAGAACACTGTATACATGCTAAATAAATTTAAAAAAATTTCTTTTTAAAAAAATTTTTTTGAAAAACCCTGTCTCAAAAAACCTAAATAAATAAATAAATAAACAAACAAAAAACAAAACAAAACAAAAAACAATGCCGGGCAGTGGTGGCGCACACCTGTAATCCCAGCACTTGTGAGGCAGAGGCAGGTGGATCTCTGTGAGTTCGAGGCCAGCCTGGACTACAGAGCTAATCCAGGACAGGCTCCAAAGCTACAGAGAAACCCTGTCTCAAAAAACAAACAAAAAAAAAAAAAAAGAAAAAAAACAACAGCTAAAAAAAATTTATAATTAGGGTTGGGGATTTAGCTCAGTGGTAGAGCGCTTGCCTAGCAAGCACAAGGCCCTGGGTTCGATCCTCAGCTCTGGGAAAAAAAATTATAATTAATTTAATTGTACATATCAGTCATGGATTGCCCTGTCCTCCCTTCTCCCACCCCTCCCCAATCCACCCCCCCCATTCCTAGCTCCTCCAAGGCAAGGTCTCCCCTGGGGATTCAGCTCAGCCTGGTAGATTAAGTTGAGGCAGGTCCAGTCCCCTCCTCCCTTCACCTAGGCTGAGTAAAGTGTCCCAGCATAGGCCCTAGGTTCCAAAAAGCCAGCTCATGCACTAAGGACAGGTCCCGGTCCCACTGCCTGGGGGCCTCCTAAATAGTTCAAGCTAATCAACTGTCTCACTTATCCAGAGGGCCTGATCCAGTTCCATGGGGGCTCCTCAGCTATTGGTTCATAGTTCATGTGTTTCTACTAGTTTGGCTATTTGTAAATAAATCTTAAAAAAAAAAAACAACAACAAAAAACACGGGGTTGGGAATTTAGCTCAGTGGTAGAGTGCTTGCCTAGCAAGCGCAAGGCCCTGGGTTCGATCCTCAGCTCCACCAAAAAAAAAAAAAAAAAAAAAAAAGGAAGTACCAAGCCAGGCGGTGGTGGTGCACGCCTGTAATCCCAGTACTCAGGAGGCAGAGCCAGGCGGATCTCTGTGAGTTCAAGGCCAGCCTGGTCTCCAAAGCGAGTTCCAGGAAAGGCGTAAAGCTACACAGAGAAACCCTATCTCGAAAAACAAAAACAAAAAACAAAAAACAAACAAACAAAAAAACCCACAAGGGGCTGGAGAGATGGCTCAGAGGTTAAGAGCATTGACTGCTCTTTCAGAGGTCCTGAGTTCAATTCCCAGCAACCACATCGTGGCTTGCAACCATCTGCAATGAGATCTGGTGCCCTCTTCTGGCCTTCAGGCACACATGCTATATACATAATAAATAAATAAATCTTAAAAAAATAAAAAACAATTAAAACCTTTTCAGGGGAACAGAGAATGCTGGACAAATAGGCACTTTAGCACTTTGATCTTTCTAAAGTGGAGAATGGCTTCATTTTAGACAGAAGGAAAGGACTCCCGGGTGAGATGGCCGTCCTACAACATACCTGGGCTTCCCGTGCTATTGCAGAGGTCCTTTTGCCCTTGGCAAATCTGCTTGTCTATGAAAGAGGTACTACTTTCCCAGGCATTAATACCTCCAGGACAGGTGACATTTTGTGGTAGTATCCTGGAGACAACACGTGATCATAAATGCACAGCCAAAGAGGTTAGGGTGTAGCTTGGCAGTAGAACAAACATTCATCCACACATAAGGCCATGGGTTCATGGGTACCCACCACACATGAAGACATGTGCACATGTGCATACAAACTCACTCAGGTGAATATGCACGTGTGCGCGCGCACACACACACAGAGACACGCACAACACAGCAATAGCAGCCCTGATATTACTGAGCACTTAACAATTAACATCTATGACTCTCTCTTCCCCGCTCTATTACTCACAGAGTCTGGAGCTGGGTAAAACCACGGAAGGTGTTGGTCAAACCATCCTTGAGAGGATTTGCTTGAAGGTCTCTGCAAAGTACACACTGTTAGTACCCTGTTGAGAAAGCATGCTATTAACTTCTATGCATGCTTTCCTGGGCTATTAATCTACTCCTTTTTCTCAGTTGTACAGGTTTAGACACTAATATTAATCTACCTTTTAAGAGTTATCTCCAAAGGCTTTCCCATCACCATCTTTACCTTTTGGGTAGGACAGTACCTAGCCACTTACATGATAACAGCAGTAGAAGCCTGAAAAAAGTTTGTACCAGGATCCTTCAGGGAACAGTTCTGGAGATCTAGCCTGAAGAAACAACGTGATTAGTGGAACTATGTCTCTTTTCCATCCCCAGCAAGGTTAGTATGTGTGCACACACCCCATTTGAGCTAATATTGATGGAACGTCACTATGTTCAGAACTGTAGGAACAGTGCTATGGTAGTAGACATTATAATCATGAACTGTCCAATCTAATTAGCCCTGGCTACAAGTAGATTTGTGTTGTGTTTTTCCAGACAGGGTTTCTCTGTGTAGCTTCGCGCCTTTCCTGGAACTCACTCTGTAGCCCAGGCTGGCCTCGAACTCACAGAGATCCACCTGCTTCTGAATATTTTGATCAACAGAAATTTATATTGGGTCACACAGTTCTAACTGGTATAGCTCTGCACTATGCAAATATTAGAGGAAATTTTGTGTTATTTTCTCCAGGATTAGTAGCTCTCATCCTGTGATTCTCAGACCCAGAAGTTTTTGTGTTGCTGCTGGGGATTAAAACCCAGAACCTTGGGAGTTTGAGCCAAGCACCCTATCACCAAGCCACCACTCTACAGAGATTTTCTTTTGTTTTGAGACAGGGTCTCACTCTGCAACACAGGCTGGTCTCAACCTGTGACAATCCTTCTGCCTCAGCCTCTCAAATGCTGGGGTTAGAGACAAGAACCACAGTGTTCAGCATCCCCACCAAGATGATTTCTTCTCGAGACAAGGTCTCCATGTAACCCAAGCTAGTCCCAAGTTCACTAAGTAGCTAAGGATGATCTTGGGTTTCCTCTGTGTAGCCCAGGCTGTCCTGGAATTCGCTCTGTAGACCAGGCTGGCCTCGAACTCATAGAGATCTGCCTTTCTCTGCCTCCCAAGTGCTAAAATTACAAACATATACCAACCAGTCCCAACAACAGAGGTTCTAAATGAAAGAAACAACAAAAAAAGCATAAGTTTTTCCCAAGTAAATTTTCTATCAAAAACAATTGTAAACTTCTATACATTAAGGACTTTAAGCAGGGTGGGTGGTGGCAGTGCACGCCTTTAGTCCCAGCACTCGAAGCAGAGGCAGGCAAATCTGAATTCAAGGCCAGCCTGGTCTGCAGAGTGAGTTCCAGGATAACCAGGACTACACAGAGAAATGCTGTCTCCAAAAACCAAACCAACAATAACAACAACAAAAGGCTTCAACACATTACTTTCATTTACTGAGTGCCTATGAACTACAAATATTATAACATTATAAAATAAATAACTTAGTATCTGGCCTGGTAGTGCAAGCTACCTATAATCCCTGCTACTCAAGAAGCTGAGGCAGGAGGATCACAAGTTCAAGGTTGGTGTGGGCAATTCAGTGAGATCATATGTCAAAATGATACATACTGAAAGGAACCAAGTGTGATGGCTCACTCCTGTAATTCCAGTACTTGGAAGGCTGAAGCAGAGTTATTCAAGTTTTTGAGGTCATGCTGTGCTACACAGTAAGTACCAGGATAGCCAGAGCTATGTAGCAAGACCCCATCTCAAAGAAAACAAAAGCAAAGGAAAAGTTAAACCAAAAAAGGTAGCTTGACTAGCATGCACAAGGTCCTAGGCTCATTCCCTAGTACCAAGAATAACAATAACAAAAAGAAAAAAAAATTAAGGACTGGAGAGATGGCTTAGCAGTTAAGAGTGAGTACCAATCCTGCAGAGGACCCGAGTTCAGTTCCTAGTACCTACATTGGGCATTTCACAACTGCCTATCACTCCAGTTCAAGGGGATCCAAAGCCTCTAGACTCTTCTAGCACCTTCACTTAAGTGCATGTACCCAGATGTACCCAGACAAAACACACACACACACACACACACACACACACACACACACACACACACACACACACACAAAATAAGCCAGGCGGTGGTGGCGCACGCCTTTAATCCCAGCACTCCGGAGGCAGAGCCAGGTGGATTTTTGTGAGTTCGAGGCCAGCCTGGTCTACAGAGTGAGATCCAGGAAAGATGCAAAGCTACACAGAGAAACTCTGTTTCAAAAAACTAAAAATAAAAAAATAAAATAAAATTGGTGCTGGAGAGATAGCTCAGAGGTTAAGAGCACTGACTGCTCTTCCAAAGGTCCTGAGTTCAATACCCAGCACCCACATGGTGGCTCACAACCATCTGTAACGTGATCTGGCGCCCTCTTCTGGCCTGCAGGCATACATGCTGTATACATAATATATAAATAAATCTTAAAAAAATTAAATTAAGAAAATTGTAAATGTATATTAGTAAAAAAAAAAAAAAAACAATCCAAAGACTTACAATAAAACTATTTTTAAATTGGGCGGTGGTGGTGCACGCCTTTAATCCCAGCACTCGGGAGGCAGAGGCAGGCGGATCTGTGTGAGTTCAAGGCCAGCCTGGTCTACAGAGCGAGATCCAGGACAGCCAGGGCTGCACAGAGAAACCCTGTCTCGAAAACAAAAACAAGCTATTTTTAAATGATGCCACAAAAGTCTACAAAATGGCAAAAACTATCACTTGTCATCCAGGAAAAAAAAAATCAAAAGGTCGTTTACCTATTAAGTAATACTACATCAATTTAAACGTTTTAGAATCAAACATTAGATGCCTCCAGTTAGGTGACAATATTTATCCACAATGCCAGTTAGGGCAAGCCTGTAGACGAGTCTGGGAACTTTGAGTATCCAAGGATGTCTTCTCCTCCCTCACCCCAAGATGGTGCCCTTCTGATTCAAGCAGCATCGGGCTTGCATTAACTCCGACGTTTCCTCACAGTAAGCAGCTACTCTGGACGTATTTTGCACACCTCCCGGACACTGGGTGCATATCTGCAGAAGAGAAAGAAATCTTATTAAGATTCCAGAGAGAAAAAAGAATAAACAAGAATCAAGAGTTAGCTGTCAGCACTGTCTCCGGAATTCCTATAATACAGAGCACAGAGCTGGCTTTTATAAATAGAACCTATTCCTTCCCCTACCACCGGCACCAAATCAGCGCCCTATACAAGTCCTTCCTGAGAGAAGGTCCTCATCTATGAGAATCATAACTTGACTACATTATGTCCGGGACTTCTCCACCTGCCCGACATGGTTTGGCAAGTGTTAACGGGCTGCATGCAGGTACACAAAGTACTCGAGCATCACAATATACAGTTGGTTGTGCCATTGCACAATACCACGCACAGTATTCGGGCAAGGACAGCTGGCAGAAGAGCCAGGGGACTCCGGAGTGGAAAGAACAATATAAAGTTATTCAAAAGCAAAGAGATCAAATTTCAAAGGTCTCTGAATGTGGGCAGGGCGAAGGTGCCAGTGGCCGGCACTACGTGAGTACTCGGGAGCCCGATCCCCACGGGGACAAGGAGGGCTAGGGAATCTTCAGGGAGAAATCTGAGCTGCGGGCTGGGTCAGCCACCGGCGGGCAAGCTCGACACAAGGCTGACGATCAGCAACCTTCTTCAGCCAGATCTCAAACATTCTTCTGTACCTCAGGTAGAGCCAGGGCCCTTTCCATGCCCACAGCCAGGAGCAGGGCAGCAGCCCAAGATATCGGGCACACAGAACTGCCTGGCTCCCGAGACGCCATTTTCCACTCCTTGCAACCTTGACAGCTCGCGAGAGCTGAGCGCGAGGCCACGCCCCTCACCGTGCCACGCCCCCGCCTTGAGGCGGGCGGGGCCTAATCTCCCAAAGCCTGTCCCTCTCGGGGGCGTGGCCTAAGCCGCCCTCCGCTGGCGCCGCGGGGCGGGGCCTAAGTTTGCCCGAGCGCGTCGGCAGCTCGCGGGCTCCTGGGCTCACGTCTGCGCTGCACTGTGTCTGTTCCTGGTGGGCAGACCCACCCTCCCTCCACTCTTCCTGTAGCGCGCGGGACTCCCCAGGCGACGCTTAAGTTGCTAGGGGCCCTCCTGCATGCTTCCTCCGCCCGCTGCGGACAACCGGGCCGCTCCATCCGCCCTCAGTAAACATGGCGGCGCGGCGATCAGGGCGGGCGGGGGGCGGGGTCCCGCCGTCACCAAGCCCAGCACTGCTCCCGCCGGGCTGGCCGGCGGGCCAGCTACCCCACGTGTGGAGATCTTGCAGGTGGGCCGGGCCCGGGTCGGGCCAGGGTGGGTTGGGGTAGGGCGGGGATTGGGCCGAGGCAGATAAGTTGAGTTCTGCCGCCTCGGGGCAGGAGAGGCGGAGCTGGGAGGGGCGGGCCGGGGCGAGCTGCTCAGCGTGGGCTTTTGGGGACGGTCTTAAATACTCGCGCAGAGTGCTTGGGCTCGCCACACGTGAGGAGGCGCGGGGAGCCGAGTCGGAAGAGGGTAAGGGTGATGGGGGAGCGAAGATCGGAGGGCGCGAAGGGCGAACGCGGGCCGGAGGACACGAGTCTGGGAACCCTTCACCTTAATGTTGCGCAGCGTTCGGGAGCCCCGGCCAGGGGATGAAGCGGCGGAGACGCTTTCCAAACTCAGGTCCTTTCTTTGCCTTCCCAGGGAAAGAACAATGCTGGTTTCGGGAAGAACGGAGCCGCTTTGGTAGCCCTGGCCGAAACACCCCGGCGCCCGGCAAGGTGCAGCGTCTCCGCAGAGTGCCGGGAGAGACCCGGCACAGCTATTGCTTTTGGTGAGGACACCCCCAAAGGTCACCAAAGACTATTAGAGTTCATTTCAAGTAACCTACCTGTGGTTGGTTTTTTGTTTTGTTTTGTTTTGTTTTTACCCCCTACATGCTCCAGGTACCTACCTGGAAATCCCGAATTTACGTTTATTAATACGTTTAGCTGCTGGAATATCTTGCTTTGGAGAGCCACTATTCAGACCTTGAGGAGTTTTAAACCCAGGACACATTGGCGGCGGTTGGCCCCGCAGGTGCTCCTTTACATTTCAAAGGAGGAAGAGGGAGAGGATTTAGCCCTGTGGCCTAGTGCTTTCTAGCTTGTTCGGGTCCCCACAAGCCCTCAATACCGCTCACTGCAGTTAAAGTAGTCTAGTGCAGCATGTGTTGACGGAATTTTATTTACGGAATTTTTAAAAGGGGACCCTACTTAGTAAGATAACTTGGCTCTCTTTTGGCTGCTACTCCTGAGATAGACATGTCCATTGGTGTGAATCCGTTTTTTAGAAAGCCGTTGTTCTTTTCCTAGAATTGAATTGTGTGAGGTGAAGACTGTGTTACTGGATTAGCCTTCCTGCTTGGCTCTTTCTTCCTCAACCCTAGAGGATTCTTGGTGCTTAATGCCAGTGATTTGTCAGGAAACTCCAGAAGTAGAGAGACCCGGTCAATACTGGGACCTACCACCCCTTCCCCTCGTGTGGGTCTCACCATATAGTTCCAGTTGGCCTGGAACTCATAGAGATCCGCCTGCCTATGTGTCCTGGAACTCGCTTTTTAGACCAACCAGCCTTATCTCCAACTCAGATCTACCTGCCTCGCTCTCCCAAGTGCTGGAATTAAAGGTGTATGTCACCACCACCACCCTGCTAGTCTGTTTTCATCTCATAATAGTGACTGCTTGCCAGAGAGTGAGAAATCTCAAGATGTTGCAATATGCCACGGCCCGAGGCATCTTTAGGCTAAACCAGAGTGCCCTGTTGGGATTGTTCTAGAGAGTAGCAGCAGGACATGGGATCCAAGCTCCAGACCCTTTCTTAGTCTGTGGGAACTGCATGTTAACAACCAGGCAGTATCTTCCCAGCTTGTTGAATACAGTATGGGAGACGGATGCCCTGATCTCCCGGGGGGTAGGATGTATTAATCGGTCACTGGGTAAGTAGAAATCTACACTGTTCCATGAATGAATGACTCAGTTAGCACTCTGCTGCTTTCCTGGTCTTGGGAGTAGTGAGGTTGGACCACTGTGAAAGATTTCTTTTTTTATTGTTTTGTGGTGTGTGTGTGTCGATGTGAGGAGACCTGAAGGGACAGAGCTGGAGTTCCAGGTGGTTTCAAGCTGTTGATATACTTGGGACCAAACTTATACCCCATCCACAAAGGAGCCCTGAGCCATCTCTCCAGCCCCTATAATAGAGATCCAAGATGGATTCTTTACAGGTGTTTTAGAGAGGTACTCTGAGGATATTTCAGGTAAAATATCCTGCTGCTTACTATTGGAGGTTGGGATAGAAAATTAAACAGTAACTAATACACAAAACAAAGGAAACTGTTTGTTTTTGTAGAGCTTAGAGGGGAGGGGGCTTGAGTTTAGAAGGGTGGGGTCTCAAAGTTTAGTGTCACATGCTAGATAGAATGTAGAGCTACAATTTCTTTAGAAGAGTCTGTATGAACTACGACCCTGCCTTAGGCTGCTAGGAATTTAGTACCTAGAGAAGGTACTAGATAGGACCTAAGGTGTGGCTGATTCCTCTGATGGGACAAACATTTGTGAACTAGTGACAGTGACTTTACTTACTGCTGGCTCACATGGCAGGTATTCAGAGAAGGTGAACTGTCATCACATAAGGCTCTCTGAATATGTAGCATTCTCTAGTATCCCTCCACACCAAGGAGTACTTCTAGGGGATTGCTTTTTATTTGTTTATGTTTTTATTGTCCGTTTGTTTCAAAACAGGGTTTCAATGTAGCCCTGGCTGTCCTAGAACTTGCTCTGTAGACCAGGCTGGCCTTGAGCTCACAGAGATCCACAGAGGTGCCTATAGATCTCTGTAAACAAACCCTGTCTGGAGAGTGACCAAGGAAGTCACCGGCAGCTTCCACATGCTCACCCGCACACACGCATCCATAATCAGAAAAACAGAGAGGGTTATCTGAATGTCTGGACTTGTGTGTGGAGTGAGGAGGCTGTAAGAGTGACTTATGAATAGCGTGATCCCACCTTTGTTCCTTTAAAGATTGCGTCATATTAGAATTATGATGTGTGTGTGTGTGTGTGTGTGTGTGTGTATTAGAAAAGGAACTTTCCCGTCTTCTCTAGGCAACACCTTAACTCTGTCTAGCATACAGGGTGCCAAGAGATTTAGTCTGAGAGGCTAATCCATCTAAGAATGCTGTTGAATGTAAGCTCTCTGCTCTCCAGTCTGGAACTTCTAGATTTGAGTCAAGACATAGGGTGATACAGGCCATTTTGGGGCACAGTGCTTGGTTTCCTGATGAGCCCAAAACAAATAGCGTCTGTGCTTTTTTTCTCTCACCCCCAACTCTTGTTCTCTCTCTTCAGCTACTTACAAAATCAGAGGCTCTGCCTCTGTCCTGTTCCAGGCAGCTCTGCCTCAGAACAGAGATTGCTTCTCTAGGTAAGTGTCTGATCCCAGCATTATGCATTTGGGTGTTTTGTCTGTATGTCCATGCACCACATGTGTGCCTGGTGCCCACAGGCCATAAGAGGGCATCAGATCCCCTGGAACTGGAGTTATGGATGGTTGTGAGCTACCATGTGCATGCTGGGAATAAAACTCCTCTGCAAGAGCAAGTATTCTTAACCACTGAACATCCCTCTGACCCCTGTGTGTCTCACTTTTGAATCCTGCCACTCTGCCCAGGTCCACCCTCATTGACTGGTATGTCTAGCAGGAGCTAAGCTAGAGTGGTGGAGTTTCTCTAGTGACATGGGGGTGTATAGCTGGGCAGTGGTGGTGGCACATGCCTTTAATCCCAAAAGAAAGAGGTGTACAGAGTTCAGAATGGAGCTTGACGCCTCAGGGAGGTGAGCTCACTGGTCTGTGCTGGTGCTGTTAGGAGGGTGACACCTGGGTCATGGGAGGTGGAACTGGGGCCAAGAAGAATAAAGGAAACCCCGCTGTCATTGGTCTCCCATTTCTTCCCTGCTGGACTGTGGCGCCAGGCTGGGCTCTGCTGGCCCAGTCCATTGTAGTGACTGGGTCTGTGCCCATAGATGGAGGCAAGGATTATATGAAGAAAATGAGGCTCGAGTTGATTTTTGTTTTCCTACTCGGGTGGAGACCCGAGGAAGGTCTTGAGTTTCCTAGCCGCACACCCAAAGGTCCTGGCCAAGTTACTGTCTCCTGTCTGTCTCACCCTGCTGCTTCTTCCTGTCTCCCTCCCATACCTTGCAGGCATTCCCTACTGTGCTAGTCTGAGTCTGGCAATGGCATGTCCCAAGCCTGTGGGTGGGCGGCCATGAGGGCGGGTTAGGCTTGACCGAGATGAATGAATCCTTACAGCTCCCACCATGTCACTGGGCAGAAGAGGGCTGCTGTGAGACCGAGCCAGGAACCAGCTTGGAGCCATCTGCCCGGACCCGCTCAGTCAAGTGACAGCTCGGAGCCCAGGAGCACCAAGTCCTGAAAAAAAAACGAGCACAGCGAAGATGAGTATGGCGGGGAGCACCTCAGCTCCCCTCCACACCACCTCGGGCGCCCCCGGCGGCAGCGGGGTTGTCTCCAGCTTCTCTGTCTTGGACTATGTGGTGTTTGGCCTTCTGCTGCTCCTGTCTCTGGTCATCGGGCTCTATCACGCTTGCCGCGGGTGGGGCCGTCATACCGTAGGCGAGCTGCTGCTGGCCGACCGCAAGATGGGCTGCCTTCCTGTGGCACTGTCCCTGCTGGCCACCTTCCAGTCAGCAGTAGCCATCCTCGGGGCACCGGCCGAGATCTACCGATTCGGAACCCAGTATTGGTTCCTGGGATGCTCCTACTTCCTGGGGCTTCTGATCCCTGCTCACATCTTCATCCCGGTCTTCTACCGCCTGCGACTGACCAGCGCCTATGAGGTAAACAGGAGGAGGACGGAGAAGGGGGTGGGTACCTAAGAGAGGGCTATGACTCTGGGCTTCCACCCAAGGGATGGCTGCCCCGAGTAGCTCTTCTTCCTGGGGGAGGGGTGGGAGAGCCCCGTGCCTGAGGGTCTAGAGTAGATGTCTTCGTATTCCCTTTAATCACTGGGCCTCACGAGGAAAGGTTATGGATGGTGAGGCCTGGAGTCGGGAAGTACCATGCCTTGAAAGGTACATATAAATATATATAAATTCTTTTGTGCTTGTGTCTAGTACCTGGAGCTCCGCTTTAATAAAGCAGTGAGGATCCTCGGGACTGTGACCTTCATCTTTCAGATGGTAGGTGGAATGGTGTGGAAGCTGGGCAGGCCTGGGGCATGGGAGGGAAAGCTGAACTCAGGCCCTCAGAGTTGGGGTGGAGCATTCATTCCTGGACTCCAACTGACAGGATTAAAACTTGTGTGAGTAACTATGGTCAAGTCCCTGGTGGCATCCTGTCCAGTGCCACTCGGGGATGGTGGTGGCAAGCCAGGTTTGTTGAGGGAAGTTGAGGCGAAGGGCAGCCTTGGGGATACTGTTTCCGCCTGCACCTCTCCCCTGCACGCCCTTTCCCGTCCTGCAGGTGATCTACATGGGAGTTGCTCTCTATGCACCGTCCTTGGCCCTCAATGCAGGTGAGGAGTCACAGTCCCTGACTTCTGGCCTTGACAGACTAGAAAAATGCCTTTAGGAGGGGCGGAGAGGGTAGTGTGCTACAAAGAATCTGACCGTGTGTGAATTGATTCATTGATGGGGCTCTTGGTCTGCAGAGATACAAGTAGACTTCCTTCACCTCAGCCAGAAGCTGATCAAACATTACCATGCCACACCTGAACTGGTTAATCAGCATTTCGGTGGAGCTTCGTTTTTACGATGGGGTTGTTTGTTTGGTTTTTTGAGACAAGGATTCTATGGAGCCCTGGCTGTCCTAGCAATCTGCTGGATAGACCAGACTGACCTCCCAGAGGTCCTGTCTCTGCCTTCCCGGAAGGCTGTGATTAAAGGCGTGTGGCACCAGAGCTGGCTCATCTCTCTGATCTGAGTAGCCATCCTCACCGGGGCTTCTCTAGCAAACCTTCCAGAGATAGGATTGTGACTTGTATCTGTTTACAGTGACTGGATTTGATCTATGGCTGTCAGTACTGGCCCTAGGAATTGTCTGCAACATCTACACTGCACTGGTAATTGCAATTATTCCTGAGGTAACAGCAGGAAGACGGGAGAAGGGAAGGAAGAGCTAGCCTGAAGGGAGACCAGAAATGGGGTGGAGTTCAGGGTGAGGCGGGGGGGAGGAGGTGGGGTGTGGGCTGTGAAAGGAGGTGACTTCAGCAGTTTCGGGGATTATGCAGGGCTTTCTTGGTAGTAGTACACTGTCTACCCTCTGATTGGGCATTTGTGACAGATGTGATGTTTTTTCCTTGCAGGGTGGCCTGAAGGCTGTCATCTGGACAGATGTGTTCCAAACGCTGGTCATGTTCCTAGGGCAGCTGGTGGTTATCATTGTAGGCTCGGCCAGAGTGGGTGGCTTGGGACGTGTGTGGGAAGTGGCTTCCAAGGAACACCTCATCTCTGGGATTGAGTAAGTCTGCTTCCTTGACTGGTACCAGTAGCGCCTAGGGGCTGAGTCCATTTCGGAGCCTGGTCTCAGGCCTTTAGTAAGCAGAGAGAAAGCTGGCAACACCAAATAGGCAAAAAGTCCATACTGCAGAGGGAGAAGGTGATCATAGGTACCTGCAGAAGGCCTGGACGTTGTGCGGATATGCACCTGAGATGTGGTGGCCGTGGCAGTGACCAGACATTATTTGTTGCAGGCTGGATCCCGACCCCTTCGTGCGTCATACTTTCTGGACTTTGGCCTTTGGAGGTGTCTTCATGATGCTGTCCTTGTATGGAGTGAATCAGGCTCAGGTGCAGCGCTACCTCAGTTCCCGCTCAGAGAGGGCTGCTGTGCTGTGAGTGCGGGGATGGGGCATACTGGAGCAAGAGCTTGGGAAGGGTTTCCTGGAAGCAGTGGGGCGGGGTGGGATTCAGGGTACCCTCCCCCTTTGTGGGGGCTCTCTGGAGGTCCAGGAGGACATGTCCAATGGTGTCTGCTGATGTCATCTCTCTGTCTTCCGGCACTGGTCCTCTGCAGCTCCTGCTATGCGGTGTTCCCCTGCCAGCAAGTGTCCCTCTGCATGAGCTCCCTCATCGGCCTGGTCATGTTTGTTTATTATAAGGAATACACTAAGAGCCCCCAACAAGAGCAAGCAGCGCCTGACCAGGTGAGAAGACCTCTCAGGACCCGTCTGTCCTGTGCCCATGAGAAGCCAGCCTAGGTCCCCAAGCAGAGTGCCTGTGTGGCCGACGTGGAAAATGAATGGACGAGTAGCTTTTGTGCGGTCCTGAGGTTCCAGTTTTCTAGCATGTCAGTCCTCAGCAAATGTCGTCAGTGCTCACCCCGCTTGACGGGTGGGGAACTGGCTGATACCAGCTCCCTCTATTGGAAGCGGTTGTCTGTCTGCAGTCATCTAAGCTCCCCAACAGCCAGTTTATAGAAGATGCTGGGAGGTAGAGATGATGGAGGGAGGCAGCGCGCTGCCGTCACAGTGCTCATCAGAGGAGGGGCTGGATGGGCTGTGTAGTTAACTCTTCAGAGCCCCTTTTCTCCCTGCTTGAGGGAGATGCCTTCCTTCATTTCTGGCTCCCTTTCCTGATGCCCCCAGGCTCTGCACACAGCAGGCAGGAGGTGGCATCTCTGTGCTCTGTTGTGCTTGCAGCTGGTCCTGTATTTTGTCATGGACCTCCTGAAGGACATGCCAGGGCTGCCTGGGCTCTTCGTAGCCTGCCTCTTCAGTGGATCCCTCAGGTACTGTCGTCTTGTAGAGTGTGCCCTAGATGTGGTATGCCTGCCCCTGCTGGGACAGCCTGCCCATCTGTTTTGGATGGCAGGTCGACAAATCTCTGCTCCATCAGAAAAGTCTTGCTTTCCAAACCTCCTTTGGAGTGGCCTGGGCTGTACATAGACGGTAGTTTCTTACCTTCTTTCTCTGATCCCTCGGTGGAGTTCTTAGGTCTGCCTTCTTTGGCCCCTCTCTCCTTTGCAGCACCATATCATCTGCATTCAATTCACTGGCAACTGTCACTATGGAAGACCTAATTCAACCCTGGTTCCCTGAGCTGACCGAAACCCGGGCCACCATGCTTTCCCGATGCCTGGGTAGGATTCCTCTGTGTGTCTTAAGTCTTGTTCATTCTGAGATCCTGGGCCCAGCACAGGCCTCATGCATCACGGCCTTCATTCCATGTACTGCTCTCGGGAGAACAGGAATCCACAGGGTCTGGGCCCCGCGGTGGACAGAGCGGTGGGCCCTGGGGCTGGGCTGTGAGGGATAGACCTGTCTTTCTGGGGGTACAGAAGTGGTTTGGTTGGAGTGTGCCACCCCCCTTTCTGTTTACTCACATCTTTTCATTTCTCCCCTCTTCCTCCCCAGCCTTTGCCTATGGGCTCGTTTGCCTGGGAATGGCCTATGTTTCCTCTCACCTGGGATCAGTGCTGCAGGTAACACCCGGAGAGAAGAAGCTCTTAGTGGGGACCTGTTTGAACAGGAAATGGAGAGGGCTGTTTTGAGAGCTGCGCCTTTAAAAAAAAATCACTGCATTTAAGCTGGGCATGGGAGGCAGAGGTAGGCAGATCTGAGTTCAAGGCCAGCCTGGTCTACAGCACGAGTTCCAGAACAGCCGAAGCTACACAGAGAAACCCTGTCAAAACCCAAAAAAAAAAAAAAAAAAAAAAATTTGTTCATTTATTATATGTTGATACTTGCATGCCAGTGCTCAAGTGGAGGTCAGAGGACAGCTTTTGGGAGTTGGTTCTCTCCTTGCACGGTGCGGGTTCTGGACATTGAACTCAGGTGTCAGCCTTGGCAGCAAGCACCTTTGTCATCCCCTAAGCCACCTCACTGGCCCTTGGATAGAGAGGCCTTTAACTGTGACTAGACTCTTGAGTGAGCAAAAGTACCAGCGTCGTTTCTAGGATTGTTAGCCCAGAGAGCATCACCACGGCCATTCCTGCCCCGGAGAGACTGACCGCTGGTGATTGACAGGACTCTGAGGCTGAGGTCTCTGAGCCCATGCGCCCTTTTCCCTTCCCATCAACTCCAGGCGGCACTCAGCATCTTCGGCATGGTTGGGGGACCACTGCTGGGACTCTTCTGTCTGGGAATGTTCTTCCCGTGTGCCAACCCTCTTGTGAGTGACTGCCTGCCTCCCCACATCTGCGTGTGGATGGAACTGGGCTGTGGGGGCATTCATTCAGCAGCTCTGGGGACTGGTAAGGAGGCTTGTGGTAGGAAGGCCTTGTGACAGGAGTTGACTGTGTCTCTGGGCAGGGCGCCATCGTAGGCCTGTTGACTGGGCTCACCATGGCCTTCTGGATCGGCATTGGGAGCATAGTGAGCAGGATGAGTTCGGCCGTGGCATCCCCTGCCATTAATGGGTCCAGCTCCTTCCTGCCCAGCAACCTGACCATCGCCACTGTGACCACCCTGATGCCTCCCACCACCACTCCGCCACCCAAGTGAGGCGGGGGGCTCTCCCTCTCCCTCTCCCCCCCCCCCCCCCCCTCCCTCCCTCTCCCCCCTCCCTCTCCTCGGGTGTGAAGCTCAGTTTTGAGGGATTTCATGGGAACCTTGCTAAGAGTTGGGTCACCGTAAGCCATAGGCATGGGGTAGGTTGGGTTCTGAGATCTTGTAGCAGGTGGGTGGCTCCAAGTACCTCAGGAACGCCTGCCAGATGACTGTCCTCACCCTCCAGGCCCACAGGACTGCAGCGATTCTACTCCTTGTCCTATTTATGGTACAGTGCACACAACTCCACCACAGTCATTGTCGTGGGCCTGGTTGTCAGTCTGCTCACCGGTGAGGACCTGGGATTCAGTCTGGGGGAGGTGGGGCCTTGCTGACGTCAGAGAGTGGGCTGGAGGGCTGGGACCCTGGTGTCGGGAGAACAGAGTGCTTGCTGCCCTGAGGAGTTCTCCCAAGGACTCTGACAGACAAGCACCTTTGCCTCTAGGGGGAATGCGGGGCCGGCCCCTGAACCCTGGCACCATTTATCCTGTGTTGCCAAAGCTCCTCTCGCTCCTGCCCTCATCCTGCCAGAAGCGGCTTCGCTGGAGAAGCCACAGCCAGGTGAGACTCCTTGTCACATGTAGCCATTCCACAAGTCTCCTTGTGCCTGCCGCGCTCACCCCTTCACCCCCCTGCTGTCTTGGGGCTGAAGTGGACCATCTCCGCCTCTGCTCCGTCTGTCCACCCTCACCTCTGCCTCTGCTCTCTGTGTTCCCCAGGATATCCCTGTGGTCCCCAACCTGTTTCCGGAGAAGATGCGGAATGGTGTGCTGCAGGACAGCACAGACAAGGAGAGGATGGCTGAGGATGGCCTTGTCCACCAGCCATGCAGTCCCACTTACGTTGTCCAGGAGACCTCCCTGTGACCTGTGCTGGGGACTCAGGCGGGACAGACAGCAGCCACGGGCCATCCTGGAGGTGTTCTGCAGGGACGGACAGACGGGTGGGTGGCCTAGCCCACGACAAAGGACCTGGATCTTTGATGTTCTCACCTCTATGGAGGCTGTTGCATGCAAGGATGAGGCAGGGTTTCTCCTTATCCCTTGCCAATCTTCTCTTAGGATCAGGTTTGAGAGATAAGGAATTATGTCACAAGTGGGGAAATAAACGAATACACAGAGAAAAGGATGGCTTTTGATTAAGCATGACCAGAGTCCTTTGGAGTGAGTAGGAACATTGCTTACAACTGCCCTGGGGCCTGATTTGTTTTGGCAAGATTGACCAGCTCCACCATCAAACACGAAGTCCTGGACTGTTGATTCCTCCCTCTCATGTCAGGTTGGGTTCTCGCAGCCATTTGTGGGCACCTGGAAGTGATTTCAGGTTCTCTGTAACACTCAAGCCCTCTCTCATTCTTACCTACCTACCTCGATCCTTGAGAGGGAGGCTTTGGTGTCCTGGGTCTCAGGTTAGCCAGTTGTGGAACATCTACTTTGTAGAGGGGCAAGTTTTCTACATCACAGACCTCACCCCTCCTCAGGTGGTACTTAAGAGACAGGGTCCTCACCAGGTTCTTTATACAGTGTGCTGTTCTCTGAACTCCTAAGCCCGGCCACCCTGGGTCATTCTGTCATCCATGTGCCTGTTTCCTTCTCACATTTTGTTCCTAGGGAATAAAATTAGCTGTTAGACCTAGTGTCTGGCCTGTGTTCCTTCAAGTAACCGCCTGTCCCCTGGAGAAGATAAGATCTCTGTGTGTAGGTGTCTTGCTCTACTGAGGCAGAGGACTTGTGGCCTCCAGTCTCTGTGGGTGGCTGCTGGGGGGGGGGGGGAGGGGCAGAGTTAGGCTCATTGCTGCTTGAAGTCACTCACCCCATCCGTCACCTGCCACCTCAGTTCTTCACAAGAACTGTCTTGAGATGCTTGCTGTTGAGGCAAGAGAGAGAATGTTAACTTGAGAAATAATACTGGCTTGTATAGTGAAGAGTATTAATACTGCCCATTCCTCCCCGGCTGGGCCCCCCTCCTGCTGGGCACAGTTCACAGGGTCTCAGTAGAGACTTGGGGCCAGGCAAGCCTGAGGGTTCAGCCATAGCCCAACTGCTCTCTCCTACCCCATGCAGCTAAGGCTACGCACTGTGTGTCTCAGTGTCCACCCCAAGTTTCGTCTAAGGAAGTACAGTCTTAGCCAGTGAGATGGCTGTGAAGCCTGTGAGTTTGATCCCCAGGACACGCATGATAGAAAACTGACTCCTGAAAGTTGGTCCTATGACCCCCAACATACCCCATAGCATATGCATGCGTGCGCGCGCGCACACACACACACACACACACACACACACACACACACACACACACACACGAGATTTTAAGCAACAAATTTGTAAGGAGAGCACATCTGTGATGTCAGAACATGGGGAGAAATGAAGGTCACAAGTTAGATCATGTCTCAAAACAAGAACTAGGCCTTGTTGCCTAGGCTGGCCACCGACTCCTGGGATGACATGGTCCTCTTGCCTCAGCATCCCGTGTGACTTTGTGAGTCACCCTTCACCCCTTTCTCCTGCTGTCCTGGCCAGCATTGTGGAGGAACAAGGTTTATGCCCAAACAGACCCCAGTCACTTAAGATTTATTATGTATACAGCATGTATGACTGCAGGCCAGAAGAGGGGCACCAGATCTCATTACAGATGGTTGTGAGCCACCATGTAGTTGCTGAGAATTGAACTCAGGACCTCTGGAAGAGCAGCCAGTGCTCTTAACTGCTGAGCCATCTCTCCCACCCTCATAAAGCATTTTAAATCTTGGGGTTGGGGATTTAGCTCAGTGGAAGAGCGCAAGGCCCTGGGTTCGATCCTCAGCTCCACATTAAATAAATAAATGAATGAATGAATAGATAAATAAATAAATCTTAAGGGGAGGTGCCAACAAAGGCAATGCCCGCCTAGCAGTGACCTACAAATCTTCTAATGCCTGCCTAGTTACTTAACATTCCTCTTCAGGAGCTAGAAGGCAGGCATCAAGTCAGTCTGGCTGCTTCCTGCCAAAATGGCCTAACTTTCAGGCCTTGGAGGATGACTGAAGAGACAGATGGAGCTAGGTTACCAGGGTTACCGACCAAGGGAGGATCTGTGCAATGATGACATTAGATCTCACTTGAACCTCTGGCCTCCTAGGTCCTGGGTCTCTGTTGTCTTTGAGGCTGGTTCTCACTATGTAGCTCTGGCTGTCCTGAAACTCACTCTATAGACCAGGCTGGCCTCGAACTCACCGAGATCAACAGCCTCTTCCTCTTCAGTGCTGGGAAACCCCGTCTCAAACAAAAACAAACAAGCTTGTTCTATGGGAGTTTTAGTGGGGATTTTTTAAGTCACTGGGGGTATGCATTTAAAGGAAAGTGTGGGACCTTGCAGCTTCCTTGCCATAGCCAAAGCTTATTTTATAAGCCCTTCCTCTTATAAAATAATTATTTAAAGTGATTTATTGCTTCAGTGCACAAGACAGATGCCGCTGGAGCAGAGGCTGTGGATGACTCAGATTTCCATCTGCGTGGAAGGACCCAACACGATTAGTCTCATAATAAAAAGCCCATCAGTGGAGTGGGCTCTATCATCAGAATCAGATGGAATTTAACATTCTCCTTTTTCTGTTCCTCTCAAGACGCGGTGGACAGTGATTGCTTTCTTCTTTACACGATCCTCAGGGAGATCCAGGGCAAGGCCTTTGGACTTAGGAATTCTCAAGATTTTATAACCGTTATCACTGGTCCCAAAACAGATTTGTGCTGGGCCATGAGTCCCTTGGGATCCTGATGATCCTGGCCTTCCTCGGATGGTTTGTAAATAGCAATTTCAGGTTATTAGACATCATCTTCACCCAAGAGGGCTGCTCCAAGGGTAGAACTGGAACAGGGCCTTACTGGGAGGGTACAGGGCGCACGCACCCCATGATGGCTGCTGTCTCCATTTCCTCTTTTAAGTTGGTTATCTTGGATATTTTTGTCACAGTGATGAAAGCTGAAAACTTACATTGTACACATGCTACTATAACCAGAATTTTCCCTGGATATTGTAGCACATACCTGTAATCCCAGCATGGAGGGCTATATAGCAAGAACCTGTCTGAAAAATAAAAAAATAATTGAACCAGAATTTCACAGGGAAAAGTACTCGGGTGGAGTTAATACACTTTATATGAAAGAGCATTTAGATACAGAGTCTCTGTGTAACCCAGGCTGTCCTCAAACTTGAGATCCCCCTGCCTCAGCCTCCCTGGAACTATAGGTATGCACCACCATACCAGGCTGCAGTTACTACTTTGGGAGTTCTGTCCACCCTTCCTAGTTTCTAGATAATTTAACATGAAAGCCATTATGTGGAGCAGAGCAAAGACCCTCTGTCCTGTGGCAGTGTGGTGTGGGATAAGGTAGCTCAGGTGAAGGGATGGAGGTCACCGGCTGGGAAGGCATCCTCACAGAGAAACAGCTGGAAGGGACGAAGAGGACAGGCACTCGAAGGAGCAGCTAGAGCCAGAGTGTAGTGAGGAAGGCCTCATTATGGGAGGAAGAAGAGGTATCAAGAGCCAGTGAGGTGGATCATCTGCCATGGAGGTGGCTTGGAGCGCCTGTCGGAGGCCACAGAGAAGAGGATGTACACATAGGGTCAGCCGATGCAGTTCCAAGGCCTGAGCAGAGCACAGACACAAAATACCCAAGATACTGTGATGGAGGATTGGCTACAAAGACATGAATCCGCCAGGTGGCATGGCACATGCCTTTAATCCCAGCACTTGGGAGGCAGAGGCAGGTGGATCTCTGTGAGTTGAAGGCCTACAGAGTGAGATCCAGGACAGGCACCAAAACTACACGGAGAAACCCTGTCTCGAAAAACCAAAAAGAAAGAAAATAAGAGTGGAAGCCAGGGCCTGGGGTTGTGGCTTGGTTGGCGAGAATGTTCACCTAGCAAGCAAGGGCTGCCGGTTTGATCCAGCACCACGGTAAGTCTAGCACTTGAGAACTGGAGGCAGGAGGATTAGGAGAGAATCGAGATCATCAGCTACAGGGCTGGAGACAACCACTTGTGGCTCTTGCAGAACTCGGTTTGATTCCCAGCACCGATAACCATCTGTAACTCCAGTCTCACAGGATCCTGTGCTTCCTTCTGGTCTCTTCCAGCATCAGGCAAAACACTCATATACGATAATAAAATTAAATACATAATCTTTTTTTTTTTTTTTTTTTTTTTTTTAGTTTTTTCAAGACAGGGTTTCTCTGTGTAGCTTTGCGCCTTTCCTGGAACTCGCTTTGGAGACCAGACTGGCCTTGAACTCACAGAGATCCACCTGGCTCTGCCTCCTGGGTGCTGGGATTAAAGGCGTGCACCACCACCGCCCGGCCTATACCTAACCTTAAAAATAATCATCAGATGAGTTTGAGGCAAGTCTGGGCTACATGAGATGCAGTGAACTGGTGAATTGGGACAGGAGATAGTAGCATGTGCTGTATCGACATACATATAGAAATGAACAGGGGGTGAAAATAACGCATTCCAAAAGGGCCTGGGCACAGTAGTACTCCAACAACAATAAGCACTTTATGCCTACATTTTCGGTCTCTCAATACCCTTGAGCACTAAAAAACAAACAAACCAGGGCCAGGTGGCGATGGTGCACGCCTTTAATCCCAGCACTCAGGAGGCAGAGGCAGGCAGATCTCTGTGAGTTCGAGGCTAGCCTGGTTTACAGAGTGAGATCCAGGACAGGCACCAAAACTACACAGAGAAACTCTGTCTCGAAAAACCAACAAACAACAACAAAAAAAAAAAAAACTGGGCATGTTGGTGCACTCTTTTAATCCCAGCACTAGGCAGGCAGAGGCAGGCAGATCTCTGTGAGTTCAAGGCCAACCTGTTTTACAGAGTGAGTTCCTGGACAGCCAGGGCTGTTACACAGAGAGACTCGGTCTCAACGATTTGATAAATTGAAAGTAAAGTAAAGGCTACAGATTATTGGAGAAATAGTTAGGGCTGGAGGTGAAGTACAAGCTGTGCCAGGAATATCTTACACAAGAGAGCCAGATATTTCTCAATGGATGATAAGATCATGTCAAAGGGACATAAAAGCCAACTGGCAAAATCTGGGCCATCTCACCCTTAAGATGATCGGACTTGAGGCTGGGAACTGGAGTTACAGGCGTTTGTGAGCCACCATGTGGGTGCTGGGAATTGAACTGGGGTCCTCAGCAAGAGCAGCCTGTGCTCGTAGGGGCTGAGCCATCTCTCCAGCCCAAGATGACTTACTTTTTTTGTTTGTTTGTTTGTTGGTTGGTTGGTTGATTTTTCAAGACAGGGATTCTCTGTGTAGCTTTGCACCTTTCCTGGAACTCGCTTGGTAGCCCAGGCTGGCCTCGAACTCACAGAGATCCGCCTGCCTCTGCCTCCCGAGTGCTGGGATTAAAGGCGTGCGCCACCACCGCCCAGGTGATGACTTACTTTTTAAAAGTAGATTATTTTAGTCTTTATTTTATGTGTGTACACACATATCTACTAGTCTCTGAATGAAGAAAGAAATCAAAAGATAGAACCTGACTCTGTGGAAGAGGAGAAAGCTTATTACAGAGATGTGGGAGAGCATAGCCAGAGGCAGGGGCAAGTCTCAGAAAGTCCAGCGTGAACATGACCAGACTGAGCCGAGCCATGTGGGGAGGGGGGAGAGGAAGAAGGAAGGGAATGGAGAGCTGACTGAGGAGCAGCAGCCAGGAGGCCAAAGGCACAAAAACATCTGGATTAGGTCTCTATGGTTGGTACTGGGATTAAAGGCTCATATCACCATGCTTGGATGTTCCCTAGGGTGTCCTTGAATACACAGAGACTCTGGTTGCCACGTGACCGGATTAAGGGCGTGTGCTACCACCACATGACTTTTGTTTATGGCTGGCTATGTCCTCTGATCTCCAGGCAAACTTTATTTATTAACATACAAATAAAATATCACATTTCAGCACAAATAAAATATTACCACAGGGGGGAAAAATGTCTGGATTATACAGGGAAGAGCAGCCCAACCCCCTGAGCTGGAGAGTTCAGGTGGGGTATGCCAGCCATATCCTGTAACTGGTAAGGACTGAGGGATTCTGGGAGAACCTAGCAGACCAGGTCTGCTTTGATATGCTAAACAGGCACCTCAGCCGTTATTTGTCCCTGGGGTTTGAAACTTAACAGTCTGTATGCACATCACATGCATGTACATGCCCACAGAGGCCAAAAGAGGTCATCTGATCCCCTGATGTGGATTTTGGAAACTCAAACCAGGTCCTCTACAAGAGCACCAAGTGAATGGGTGAGCCATCTCTCCAGCCCCAGGCCACACTCACTGTTCAACCAATAGAATCCAGAGCTCTAGTTCTGGTTAAAGGCCTGGACTGTCTCAAGCCAGGCATCCCTTTATCATGTCTTCTTTTTTTGTTTTGTTTTGTTTTTTTGAGACAGGGTTTCTCTGTGTAGCTTTGTGCCTTCCCTGGAACTCACTTGGTAGCCCAGGCTGGCCTCCAACTCACAGAGATCCGCCTGGCTCTGCCTCCCCAGTGCTGGGATTAAAGGCGTATGCCACCACCTGGGTATCATGTCTTTTTTTTTGAGCTGAGGACTGAACCCAGGACCTTGTGCTTGCTAGGCAGACGCTCTACCACTGAGCTAAATCTCCAACCCTATCATGTCTTCTTAATTTCATTAGGTGGCCACTCGGGCCATCGGCTCCTTTCTCGCTCCTGTTTGCTGCTCTAACTCCTGCATCTTTCCTTTGCCCTTGAAGGACAAGGACCACCCTTCTTGCGCTCCATGGAACCATCACCCATCACCCACTGACCCGTCCTGGGGTAAGTTTTGAGATTCATTTCTCAGAAGACTCTTCCTTTCTGATCCTCTGTCAGACGGACTTCCCAGAAACCCCAGTGCTGCCTGGAGAGTCTGATGCCCAAAATGTTGAGGGTTGTTTTACTCTCTAGTGGGGCCCAGCACCCAGCTCCCAAATAGATACACACAGAGACTTACTCTTACTTATGAATGCCTGGCAGTAGCTTGGCTTGTTTCTAGACAGCGACAGCTTTTCTTATCTTAAATTATCCCGTCTACCTTTTGCCGCTGGGCTTTTACCTTTCTCTAGTTCTGTATATTTTTTTTCTTTCCTTCTTATTCCATGTCTGGCTGTGTGGTTGAGTGGCTGGGTGGCTAGGTGGCTGGGTGGCTGGCCCCTGAAGTCCTCCTCCTTCCTCTCTTGTTCCTTGATTTCTTTTCTCTCCTTTTCTTTATTCTCTCTGCCCGCCAGCCCCACTTATCCTTTCTCCTGCCTCACTATTGGCCATTCAGATCTTTATTAGACCAATCAGGTGTGTTAGACAGGCACAGTAACACAGCTTCACAGAGTTAAACAAATGCAACAAAAAAAAGAACACAACACATCTTTGCATCATTAAATAAATGTTCCACAGCAAAAAACAAATGTAACACATCTTAAAATAATATTCCACACCAGGGACACCTCCTCCTTTTGTAACAAGGCTCTAGACCTTAGCAGTCCCCCAGACCTTAGCACAACTGACTCCCTGTTAGAAGTCCCACTCAGGCTGTAAAACTAAGACATGTAGACAGCACCACCTGCCAAAACAAAAACAAAGACCTAATCCATCCAAGTCCATGACTTTGGCAAAGTCTCTAAATGTCCTAGCCTTGCTTTTTTGGCTTCTGTGGTTTCAATTCTGGCTAACTGTTCTTGTTAACTGAAGTATGTCAACCCAGAATATAGTTTTTGTGCTTAAACGCTCACCGTGAGGAAGGCTCGGGGCTACACTGGGATCCTGAGCACACAGTGTAGTCACTGGCTGACTAATGAAGACTTTCTATTGGCTTAAATCCGAGTCCATGTAGTTCTCTCTGGTGGATACCCCACAACACTTTTGGTTTGTTTTCTTTTGGAAAGAATCTTTCTTTCCCTCCCCAAAGCTATGGGCTGTAGCTACCTACAGACTTTGTGCTTTAGACAACCTGGCTACAGTATCTCTCAACAATGGCTACCATGGCTGGGGGACGCATGTTCCAGTTCCAGATTCAAATCGATTTTACATTAATACAGTGGAAGGTGGTTCACAGGTTTCCAGCATGCAAGCCTTACTCTTCCTCTGCTTTGGCCCTGCTCCCTGTGTCTCCTGCTCTACCTTTCAGGACCTTTGCATTAAAACCCTCTCCTCTAGGCTCCTGTGTAAGGAATATTAAATATGAGTTTTCTCTATCAAATGCTATAAAACTTGTGTTTAGAACAAGGAATTTTTTTTTTAAGTTTTGGTTATTTTTTTTAAACATTTATTTATTTATTATGTGTACAGTGAATGTTGGCCCACAGGCCGGAAGAGGGCACCAGATCTCATTACAGATGTTTGTGAGCCACCATGTGGTTGCTGGGAACTGAACTCAGGTCCTCTGGAAGAACAGACAGTGCTCTTAACCTCTGAGCCATCTCTCCAGCCCAGAATTCAAATCTTTTTATCTCCTCTACCTTGAAAGACTTTCACGTAAATGTCTTAATACCCCCACCTAGTAAAACCTTTGTTGGTGCAAAGACCCACTGCTACGTTCCAGGGACCTGATGACCTGGACCATTACCCCTTGCCCTTTGCTTCATTCCCTATCATCAGTTCTTTTAAAATGAAGACTAGCCAATCAAATAAGACTGTAAGGTCAGACCCCAGCCAGTGGGGACAAGACAGTCACCATCTGAGTTAGAATAAAAACCAAGTGCACTTCCTGTCTCCAATATGTGCCCTCCACTCTGAGCACACCTGTCTCTCTAATCTGTGTCTAATCTGAGCACACCCTCTTGGTGATACTTATTATGTATACAGTGTTCTGCCTACAGGCCAGAAAAGGGCACCAGATCTCATTACAGATGGTTGTGAGCCACCATGTGGTTGCTGGTAATTGAACTCAGGACCTCTGGAAGAGCAGTCAGTGCTCTTAACCTCTGAGCCATCTCTCTAGCTCTTAGAGTTTCTTTGTTGTTGTTTTTCGAGACAAGATTTCTCTGTGTAGTTTGTGCCTTTCCTGGAACTCACTCTGTAGACCAGGCTGGCCTCAAACTCACAGAGATCCGCCTGCCTCTGCCTCCCGAGTGCTGGGATTAAAGGCGTGTGCCACCACTGTCTGGCCTTGGTGACACTATTGCTCTGTCCAGACACTTCAGAGTGCTGCTCTCTTACTCTGTGACCCTGAACTTCTAGCAGTTTAGGGAGCTTATCTGGGATCCTAGCTCACAGGAGGGAGTGACTCAGACCCCTCCCAGGGGAAACTCATCCTGCCAGCTTTTTTTGTTTTTCCTTTGATGGCCTGGGGTGCTGGGCCTCTGGCATTCTCCAGGCAGAAGATAGCAATGTTTGGAAGTCTCTGACAATGGAGCAGGCCTGATCCAAGGAAATTGCTGAGGTGACCAGGAATACTCTGTGCACAAACCAAAGCTAAGAGGTGCTGTAGGGAACAGCAAAGTATCCCATTGATTGTAGAGCCACCTGCGGGGGTGGGGTGGGGTGTGTATGAGATCTGTCCTCCATAAAAGGGAGTTGAGCAGAAGATAAACAAGGATGGGAAAATAATCTACGTACAAAGAACAAAACAACAAAAACACCATTGAAGTCTGGCGTTACCCCATTAGTGTAATATAAAAGGGGTTACCCCTCAGGGCGTGGCACCAGGGAGTTCATGGGTGTTACCATTTTGACTTATGTCACATGGTTATCTTAACTAAGATGGTGGTGAAGTCACATTGACCATCATTATTTCGTTAGCCAAGATGGTTGCCTCCATCTTAACGAGGTCATCAGCCAAGATGGAAGCAAATCGTGATTACTTTCTGTCCATGAGCTCAGCTTCATCGTAATGTGAGCCCGTCTACTAGTCCCTGTCCAAATAGCAAAGAGACAGAGGAAGGAATTCACGGTCTCTACCCAAGAAAGTTGAGTCCACACATTTTGCTACAGAAATTGCGGCTGTGAAGACCGAGGGTCATCATCTGGATCTTGTTTTAACCTCTCCTCCATGCCTAGGCATGGGAAGTTGCTGAAAGAAACTGATGAAGGAAGCAGAAGTGGAGAAGTGTGGGGAATGTCCACAGTGGGACCCTTGCCTGGGAGCACAGGGAGACATCAAGAATGTGACTTCCTGACAGCTCAGGAACCTGCATGGGACCGAACTAGGCCCGCTGAATGTGGGTGACAGTTGTGTGGCTTGATCTGTTTGTGGGGTCCCTGGCAGCAGGGCCAGAACTTATCCCGGGTGCATGAGCTGGCTTTTTGGAGCCCACTCCTGGTGGTGGGATACCTTGCTCAGCCTTGATACAATGGGGAGGGGCTAGGCTCTACTTCCACTTGGTCTGCCAGACTTTGTTGACTACCATGGGAGTCAACAGTCTGAGGAGTGGATGGGGGTAGAGTGGGAGGGAGATGAGGAAGCAGGAGAAGGGGAGGGAGAGGAAACTGGGGTTGATACGTAAAATGAAAAAAAAATATATATATATATATATATTTTTTTAAAAATTAAAAAAAAAAATGTGACCTCAGCACCATTTTACCCCAACTGAGCATGGACAGCTGTGACTTTCCATGTGGGCGGGGATTTAAGACCTTTGAATACCTGTTGTTTGGTTTTTGCTCTGTTTGGGGGCCGACACCCAGCTCCCAAATTAATACACACGGAGACCACGGAGACATATTCTTACTTATGAATGCCCAACCTTAGCTTGGCTTGGTTCTTGCCAACTTTTCTTAACATATTATCTCATCTACCTCAGAAGCCTTGTGTAAGACATTCACCTCCATCGAAAATCATCAAATCGTCAGCCAGATGGCATCATCTATGGCTGTATGAGACTTTACACCAAGAGACTGCCTTTGTCCCTTCCACCAGTTCAGGTCCAAGGTCTCCCAGGTTCTCTGAGGGAAGTGGGTGAAAGGGGAGAGAAGGGAGAATCCCATGCCCAAGAGAGGGAGAAGACAGAAAGTTAAACTTAGCTGGGCCTCGTGGGAAAGAAGGAAATCTTAGCAGGTGCTGGCTCCAGACAGTTTATTTTAGGTGTAGTTAAGGACAGGACAGTTTTGGGTGGGGGGAAGTTTCCTGCTAACAACTATCTCAATTCCATGTGCACAATAAAGCTTAAGGTGTGGCTACTTCAAATACTCTACCATGACGACGGTTTCTACAGCTTAAGGGTGGCGTGGGACCGGTGTGGTCTTGGTCACGTAAATAGCATAGAGGTCTCCAGGCTATAAAGTACATGTGACATCTTCCCTGAGGATGGGTTCTACTGAGACAAAGCTCAAGCTAAAGGTCTAGAGTAGTAACGGAAAAGGAATAAATATGGTGGTCTGAGGGATTCGGGTGTGGCACAGATCACCAGGCTATTAGCTAGACCTACTCCCAGCCTTCTGGAAGGCATACGTCTCCCTTGAAGAGACAGGTTTGCACACTTAACATTCCTGATTTCCCTAGTGCTTATCTGTGCACTCAAGAACCTTGTGCTCTCCACACCTTGCCGGATGCCAGAGATGCCTAGAGTGTCTGGGGAACTCTGACCTTTGACCTAGTTTCTAAATGACTTCAGGGTTTCATCTTTAGGGAGACGGAATGCTAACATGGCAATAAAGTCCTGTTAAGAGAAAACAGTGAGTCTGAAGAAAAGAATGCTTAAAAATAAGGAAGGATTTGTACAAAGCATTAAATATGAGCCTTTCCTAACCAAAAACTATGAAAACTTGTGTTTCATCCTGAAAGATTTTTGTGCAAATCCTCACCACCCAGGAAATTCTCACCACCTCAACCTCTGTTACACCAAGACCCTCTGTTACACCCCAGGAATTTGATGGCCTGAGCTCACTCTTTCCCCTTCCTCCATTTTTTTTTAAGATTTATTATACAGTGTTCTGCCTGCCAGAAGAGGGCGCCAGATCTCATTACAGATGCTTGTGAGCCACCATGTGGTTGCTGGGAATTGAACTCAGGACCTCTGGAGAACAGTCGGTGTTCTAAACCTCTGAGCCATCTCTCTAGCCCCTCCCTGAACTTATTTTTTTAAAGATTTATTGGGATTGGGGATTTAGCTCAGTGGTAGAGCACCTGCACTACCACCACCCGTTTACCATGTCCAAGCCAGGGGCTGTGGATCGAGAAACAGAGACAAAAGACAGCGGGTCATTCGTGCCAGGGGATGCCCAATGCCATTTATTGGAGGGAGGGAACCTTAAATACAGGCTTACAGCACAATGGAGGAACCCAGGAGGGCAGAAGTTTGCTACTGAATGTTCTACATTCTTGCATCTAAGCTGTTTACACCAAATGCAGGATACACAAACAAAGAACTTCCCTTAAGCATTCAGGAGTGTGGAGACCAGCAGGGAATCAGCATAGGGAGGACATCAAGGTCAAGGTCAGGCAAGCAGGGCGGCAGTTACCCAACTTGGGAGTTCCAGGGCACTACAGGTCCCCCCTTTTTACTAAAAAATGAGCTTCTGACTTAGGTTGCATGGGACGTCAGCAGGCTGCCTTACCCGTCATGGAGACACTTGTCCAGACCACACAAGTGCTCTGTCTTAGGTTGACAACCGCCCCCCAGCATTACCCGTCTCTGAATACTCATCATACACGCTCAACCACGTGAGCTGTAGGGTTAACTGCTGCCAAAGATCTCAAAGTGGCGCTGGGCTTGCAATCTGTGTGACACAGAAAAGACCACCAGAAGTCCTAACCCACCCATAGCCAGTAGGCTAGAGGCAACTGAGCCATTCCCTTCCTTAACGAGCCTTACTGCAAATTGGAGTCCTTGTAAGATGGTATCCCAAAGCAAATGGAACTTGAGTTTATAAATTTATAACATTCAAAGCCAATTGAAATGTATATAACTACTGAATTAAATTTATCATGCCCAATAGAATGAAAGAGTACTTAACTATGGTAGCTACTTTCCTGCCAGGGTCTCCATTGTGCTAGCTGTAGTGAAATGGCAATCCCAGATACAGTAGCAGCAGTGGCTGCCACTGCTACAACAGCAACAGCGGTGTCAAATTCTCTTCTGGAGCGTCTGAGCATCATCGGTGTCTAACTGCCACAGTCCACTGGCATGGACACAGCTCCAGGAACACGAACCACCAAGGCCCATTTCTTGATCCCAGCACGACTTAAGTTGGCAGCTCTGCAAAAGAACAACTAAGAACCATAAAGAAAAAGAAAGACAGAAGACAAGGAGCAGAACTAATGGTCTCATAACGGCTACATTCAGGCTCACAGATTTTAAGGTATCTTCAAAAGGGTTTAGATGTATTTCAGGAGGTCAATAAATGTTACACAGAGCCACTTCTGAAGAGTAGGTACTACACCAGCTTGAAGAGGGTTGTGAAAATGAAAAGGCTTAGCTGGCATGCTGCTGTTAACAAATGAAAGTCAGTGACCTTCAGAGTTATCCTTAATCTCCAAGGTGTCTAGGTGACACCATACTTGAAAGAGCAGTTACCATACATTACCTTCTGGAGAATCCAACCACATGGCTACAGTTTCTAGGCTTATGTTAACATTTGCCAAAGTTGGCCGTATTGGGCTCTCAATCCCCATTGGCATCAGAAGGGGAGAGTTTTTCACGAAGGCCCAATAGGTCTCTGCCATGTTGGGATTCAGCAGCAGCCACAGGGCGCACACAGCGCTCAGGAACCCAAAGAGGAACCTCATTGTCCTGAGGAAAGACACACAGAACCCCGGGCCCACACCAACACCGGATTGGGTCCCTTCCAAGTGCCAGGAGAAAGATCCTTCCATCGCACCAGAGGGTGATTTGCAACAGGAGCCCTCCAGTGCTTATCTGTAGTGGATACTCCAGCAGAATCCACCGATAAAAAATTTAAAATGTATAAAACAAGGGAAAGAATAGAATGTGGAGAGGAGAGATGAGCCCCTAGCTCCCCCCTTTTTACTTTAGCAATATATGTTTTTAAGGTATGATGGCAGTGTTCTACTATAGCCTGTCCTTGAGGGTTATAACAAATACCAGTCTTATTAGCAATAGAAAAATCTTGGCAGAATTTTGAAAATCCTGTACTGCTGTAGGCAGGATGATTATCAGTCTTTATGCATTTAGGCACTCCCATATAAGCAAAAGCATGAAGACAATGATTCTTTACATCCTTAACCTTTCCCCCTGAATGGGCAGAGGCAAAAATTAGAGAGGAATATGTATCAATAGACACATGGACATATTGTAATTTTCCAAAGGAAGGCACATGTGTGACATCCATCTTCCACACATGATTAGGTAAAAGTCCTCAGGGATTAACTCCCAAATGAGGAACAGGTAAAAATTCAGCACAAAGAGGACATGATTTAACTATCTGGATGCTTGTTCCTGGGTTATGCCCGTGTGATAACGAAGAGATCCAGCATTAAGATGATAACATTGATGCAACTGAGTAGCCTTTTCAAAGGTAGAACAAATTAATGTGACAGCCATATGAGTAATGACATCAGCCCTCTGATTACCTTCGCTTAGAGGTCCAGGCAATTGCGTATGAGCTCTAACATGGCCCACATAAAGGTTATGTGAGCAGGACCATGTGAGTCCTTGCACTTGCAACAAATATTCATGAATGGGAGAAATGGATGGTATGCAGGCTGTTGTCTCCAAAGGCATAATTGTGTGTGCCACATATTGGCTATCAGTATAAATATTTACACACTCATCAGAAAACATCTGTAAAGCAAGCAACAGTGCCTGTACCTCCGCCATCTGGGCAGAAGTGCCTTGGACTTTCATTCTTTTTATTATGTTACCAGAAACTACCACAGCAAAACCACGTGATGTGCCATCAGTAAATCCTACACGGGCCTGAGGAATAGGAGTCATCTGTACTATCTTGGGAAATATGACAGGAAATATGACACACATCATTGGAGGGGTAGTGAGTATCAAACCGACCCTGCATGGAGCATGTCAGTACGGTCCAATCATTATCATTAGCTTGCAACCATGCTATTTGAGACTGGTTATATGGGGTCACCACAATATCTGGCTCCTTACCAAAAGTTTGAACACTGATCTTGATTCCCTTAAATATAATCTGAGCAACAGCTTGAGGATAAGGAGTAATGGTTTTCGCTGGAGAAGCTGAGGAATGTACCCATAGAATAGGACCTGTTTGCCAAAACACTCCAGTAGGTGAATGAGTAAAACAAAATATCAAATACAATAAGGGAGAAGAAAGATCTATATACTGTACGTGAGCCTGTTCCAAGGCCTCTTGCACACGTTGTAGGGCTGTACGCCCTTCAGCTGTTAATTCACGGGGAGATGAAGGGTCAGGGTCGCCCTTTAAGACATCATACAAGGGGCGAAGCTGACCTGTTGGAATCTTCAAAGTGGACCGAAGCCATTGAATATCTCCCAGAAAGGTTTGGAAATCATTAAGTGTGCGTAGCTGATCTGTAGGCAGAGTAATCTTTTGTGGACGTATGCCTGTGCGTAACAATTCATGACCTAAGTAATGATAGGGAAAAGATATCTGCACCTTTTCTGGGCCTATTTGTAAATTAGCCAGGCTAAGAACCTCTTGTAATTTAGAAAAGGCATCAAAAACAAGTTTTTTATCTTTAGCAGCCAATAATATATCATCCATATAGGTCAATCACAATTAAATGCCAATGTTTAGGAATTGCCACAGGTGTAGGCAAACCAGGCTGTGTTGCTCCCATGAGAAGCATGGTTTTATTTACAGCTCTAAGATCCTGTAACAGTCTCCATTTTCCTGACTTCTTGTAGAGGCCTGTTGGGATCTCAGGATTCTTGTGAAATTTTAGATATATCCAGCACCAGAATCCAATAATCTTTCAGTCTCAATCCCATATAATATTATCTTTAATTTAGGCTGTTTATCATTGATAACTGTTTGTCAAACATCTTTTCTCCTGAACTTCCAAAGCCTCCAGTTCTACATGTAGGCACCATTTTGCATTTAAAATATGAAAGCAAATAATAATTGAGCAATTCTATCACCAGCTTTTATTTCTATGGTCCTTTTTACATATGCCAATTATAAAAGCATTAAATACAATCTCTATAGGATTTGAAGAGGTAACTTTAGGCAATACTCTTGAGTATGTTTATAAAATCTTAAAAAGAAGAGGATCCTTCTTTATAGATTCCAAGTAACACATTAATGCAAAAAGCCAATTATTAACAATGTGGACCAAACAATTTACCTGTATTTTATTTATTGGAGAAATAATTTTGTAACCTCTTTATCAGTAAGAGATTATTTTTTATGGGTTTATCTTAGCAACATTATTTAAAAAGCTAACTACCCAATGCATTTCAGGTGTTTTCTATAGCATTAAAGCAAGAATTTCTAGAAAGCAACTTAAAGAGCAGAGCCAAATTTTTAGTAATGACCAACAGACAAGAGCATACCTAATATATATAGTTTAAAATTATGAATACTGTTCCTTTAGTTTATCTACCATGAGAATCAACCATTCATCCAAACATTTATTAAGACAATCAAAAGAACATAACATCCTTTATGCAATGAATGATTAATATTCCTGGAAATTCAAGCTGCATTGACTTAGCATTGCATGCCCTGACCAAAACCTTTTTCACCAGAAGTTGTTGGGCCCGTTTAAACTTTTAGCGCCTGTCCCTCTCCAGGCCTCTGCCTGCTTGGCACAGGCTTCGGCTTTGGCTCCGCTGGGTGCTTGGGCTCTAGTGCCAGCACCTGCCTGGGCCTCGCTCCATCGCAGCTCCACCTCCCACGGTGCGTACCTGCCTGCCTGCTGGCCATCTTACAGGCCATCACAAGCGCCTTTGTCTGCCACATGCACATGCACTCCCGTTTAAACTCCCTCTTACTCCCATGAAGGGACTATCTAATATTGAGTTATTCCCACCATAAGGGAAGAACAGAAAAACATTTCCCACGAAGGGATCCTAAACATTGAACTACTCCCACTCTGAGGGAAAAATAGACAACAAAATTTTAAGCTCTCGGCTTGCTTGCTTGTTCAGCCAGCAGCAGTGAGGCCTACCTGCCGACTCTCTGCAATTCAGAGGCTGCTGCTCTGCGCTGGCAGGCAGAAAGAGCTCAGAGCTCTAGTTATCCTGAAACTTCTTCATCAGAAAGAGCCCTTTCTTCCTCCATTCCACTGGGAAGAGGTTTTTCTCTTTCCTTCATCCTTCCTCTACAAGGCCCCAAAATCTTTAGGCCCAGTTTCAAAAAATTTCCCCTTTTTACCGGGAAAGTCCTTTAAACTTGATTAAAATTTTCTCCCTTTTCTAAGGGGAAATTTCCTTTCCTTCCCTCTTCTCCATTGGGAAGATTTCCTTTTTTATTTTAAATCTTTAGCCGTCTTGCTCTTTCTTACCTTTGGTGCCTTCCTGCTTCAGCAGTCCAATTAACTGTGAGCTAGCTGCACCCATTTCAATTCACCCTTCTCTTTTTTCTTTAAATTGCTGGCACCAGACTTACCCGGGTGTCCATCAGCTCTTCCCTTCTTTCTCGGATCTCGGTGGGACCTCCATTTGTTGCGGTAGCGCCCGCGCTACCACCACCCTTTTACCATGTCTGAGCGAGGGGCTGTGGATCGAGAAACAGAGACAAAAGACAACGGGTCATTCGTGCCAGGGGATGCCCAATGCCGTTTATTGAGGAAGGGAGGAAACCTTTAATACAGGTTTACAGCACAACGGAGGAACCCGGGAGGGCAGAAGTTTGCTACTGAATGTTCTACATTCTTGCACCTAAGCTGTTTACACCAAATGCAGGATACACAAACAAAGAACTTCCCTTAAGCTTTCAGGAGGGTGGAGACCAGCAGGGAATCAGCATAGGGAGGACATCAAGGTCAAGGTCAGGCAAGCAGGGCGGCAGTTACCCAACTTGGGAGTTCCAGGGCACTACACCTAGCAAGTGCAAGGCCCTGGGTTCGGTTCTCAGCTCCAACAGCAACAACAACAACAACAACAAAAAGATTTATTTATTGGCCAGGCGGTGGTGGTGGTGGTGGCACACGCCTTTAATCCCAGCACTCAGGTGGCAGAGCCAGGTGGATCTCTGTGAGTTCGAGGCCAGCCTGGGCTACCAAGTGAGTTCCAGGAAAGGAGCAAAGCTACACAGAGAAACCCTGTCTCGAAAAACAACAAACAAAAGATTTATTTCTTATGTATACAGTGTTCTGTCTGCATGTTGTTGTACCCAGAGTCCCCCAAAGATCACCAAGAGACCAAACTGATGCAAAAGAGTCTTTTTATTGTTGTGAGCTAACTTGGGCCTTCCCATCCCTCTGATTCAGCAGCAGAGCAGGAGAGACCCCAGTAGCAATGGGGTAGGGCTTTTATAGGTAGTAAAGCAAGGGTGTCTTGGGGTCTACAGACTACATAGGAACAGACTCAGGATTGGTTTATGTGAGTGGCAATCATGTTAGTAACTTTTAATTGGCTAGGGTTAGTTGGGGGTTACTGTTAGTCATCTTGGGGCAGGCTCAGAGCTTGGGCTCTCTGTCTGATGAAGCTCAGAGAGCAGAGAGCCCAGGTGTGGTGGAGGTTTTTTTTGTTTTTTGTTTTTTTGAGCTGAGGATATGAACCCAGGGCCTTGTGCTTGCTAGGCAAGCACTCTACCACTGAGCTAAATCCCCACCCGTTTTTGTTTTATAGATACCCCTAGACAATTGTCAGCAAATCAGTGTCCTAAACCCTGGAAATCCCCTCACCCCAACCACTGCTATGATAAAAACTCCACCCGGCCCGGGGCTCAGCACTCCCTGTTCTCACTGCTCAGTCAGACACAGAGAGCAAGCTTGGAGCTTGAAGAGAATAAAGGTTCTTTGTTTTTACATTTGAGATTCAGTCTCCATGGTGGTCTTTTGGGGGTCCCCTGGATCTGGGCATACCAGCATGCTGAGGCCAGGTATACAACATAAAGGTAAAAATGGTGACCCCCACCAAGAAAAGCTGGCAGGCTCTTCTATACACAGCTAAAGGAATTTCAAAAGCACTGAGATCATTCTACCTAGGAAGTGGAAATTATATTAGTAGATTTCTAATTGGCTAGGGCTAACAGGGGTGGGCTAAGGTTATAGCTTGTTCATTCTTGGGCAAGTCTGGACAAGTCCCAGGCGATGTTCTTATTTGCTTACTACCTATCAGGGTGCGGGGGAGGTTGACCCAGGCCACGTGCAGTTCCCCTCATTTCAAGAGGCAGGAACTGAGGCCTAGTTCTTAACTGAGTTATTAGGAGCCTGTTATGGTATTTGCCTGGACTACTCAGGTTTCTCTGTGTAGCCCTGGCTATCCCTGGACTTGTTATGTAGACCAGGCTGGCCTCAAACTCACTGAGATCTACCTGTCTCTGCCTCCTGGGTGCTGGGTGCCAACGGGCCCATTCTATGTTTGCTAAGCAGACTTCTAAAGCTTTCAGAGATGCCTTCTGCCTACACATCTTGTTTTGACCTCATCCAGGCTCCCTCCACTGTCCTGTAACACAGTTGTCTGCCCAACTGTTCTTCTGGGGGACAGGGTTTCAGGGTGACCCAAGTAATTCCCAATTCACTTCCCTTATGCGGTGAAACACTTCCAAAGGGCCCACAGTCAGCTCAGAGATAAATTCACACTACCAGCTGGGCGGTGGTGGCACACGCCTGTAATCCCAGCACTCGGGAGGCAGAGGCAGGCAGATCTCTGTGAGTTCGAGGCCAGCCTGGGCTACAGAGTGAGTCCCATGACAAGCTCCAAAACTACAGAGAGAAACCCTGTCTCAAAAACAAAACAAAACAAAAAACAAACAAAAAAGATTATAGAACATTTTATACCTGATATGTGCATGTGTATGGATATATATTGCGATTATATTTGTTTTATTTATTTATTTAAAATGTTAAATTAATTAGTTAGTTTTTTCCCAGCCTGCTCACAGTTTCCCCTTCCCCCTGTCTTCCCAGTCCCTCTTCCCCAGCTCCTCTCCCCCCCACGTTTTGTGTATTTTAATTACATGTATACTTGTGTGTCTGTGCATGAATAAGTGCATGTGAGTGCAGGCCTCTGCCAACAATGGAGGCGTTTGATTTCCCTGCAGTCAGAGTTCCATGCAGTTATGAGCCACCTGATGTGGGTGCTAGGAATTGAACTTGGGTCCTCTGTAAGAGCAGTCTATGTCATCTCCCCAGCCTCATGATTGAATTGAAAAAAAAAAATTATTAAACATTCCCTCTCCAACAAACACTGCTCAGTCATGCCCATCCGAGGATCCCCCCTCTTCCAGGCTGTCTGGTTCTACTCTCAAATGCTGTTTTCTGGGAGTTTCTATTGCCATGTCATCAAACCAATATATATTTTCTATATCAAACTAAGGAGGTAATAAATATCAGATCTCCACGACTGATTACAATAACCTTAGAGTTGATTCTTTGGGATTTAAAAAAAAATTTTTGTTTGTTTGTTTTTTTGGTTTTTTGAGACAGGGTTTCTCTGTGTTGTTTTGGTTCCTTGTCCTGGATCTCGCTCTGTAGACCAGGCTGGCCTTGAACTCAACAGAGATCCGCCTGGCTCTGCCTCCCGAGTGCTGGGATTAGATGTGTGCCACCGCCCAGCGATTCTTTGGTATTTGAGGCAGGCATTTCACATAATGTATCTCCTGGGTTCTAAAGTTTCCCCAGTCATGTGCAGCCTACTCAGGTGGGAGAAAGGAGGTGCTGACTTCACTGGCCTTAGTGCTTGCTCTGAGAGAACCTTCCCAAGCTTGCCTTCTCTCTGGCCAGCAAAAAAGTGTCTCCCACTTTGGAACTCCTTTGTTCCATTTTTTTTTTTCCTTTGGGCTGCATTTGTTAAATGTTCTGGGTCAGTCACTGGACTTAACAGTCTCCTTTTCACTGCACACCACTGACATCCTCTTTCTCCTCCTTATTTCTCAAGCTATATGGGGAAAGAAATGTCTCTTGTGTATGTATTATACTGGTAAATGGTCATGTGCTGTTTAAGCTTTCTGAGAAGCTGACACAGGGGCCTCTCACTTCAGACTCAAGTGTCACAGTGTCCCCCCAAATCACCGGTCCTGAGTTAGACCAAATGACTCTGGAACAAGAATAAGTAAAAACAAGCCTGGTCTACACAGTGAGTTCCAGGCCAGCCAGGGCTGTTACACAGAGAAACCCTGTCTCAGGAAAACAAACAAACAAACAAACAAACAAATTCAACTCCCCCCCCTCCAAAAACAACAACAACAAACAGCTAAAAGGTAAACTACTTCTTTTTTAATAGGCAGGGTCTCTGTATGTAGCCCTGGCTAGCCTGGAACTCACTCTGTAGATCATGCTGGCCTCAAACTCTTAAGATCCCTGCCTCTGCCTCACAATAGCTGGGATTAAAGGTATGTGTGGTCAGGCTGGCTGGAATGCCTATAGTGGGAATGGCTAACAGGAAGCTTATCCATGGACAGGACTCTGCCTAAGACTCCTCAATCATTAACTCCTGCATTACAGTTTTAAAAGGGTTTCCTTAGTTAAGCTCCACTAGGGGCTGTAAACCTCAGTTCGATAAACTTTTGCACTCATTTCAAACAAAGAGCGTGGATATGTGGTAGAACATTTTGGGACCTTGCAAAACACAAAAAGATTTTTGAGAGGTAAAAGACAAGACTTGGATATGCTAATCAAAATGTATTTAAAATTTCCTTAGACTTTCTCTAAATATTACTAAGTAGTTAAAAATACTAGACTGGTGTACTAACCTGGGTATTCAATAACCATGTCTAGACAGAAGAATTAAAAGGGACAATATTGTCCTTTGTCTTCTAAGGACAACTAGGTCCCAGAGGACTGTGGGCATCTCTCCGAATGTTCAATAGTCCTGGTGATTCACCTGACCTTTTTGTTCAGGAAGGTAATGGACACCCTACTGTGTGGGCTCTGACCAGGGGCAATTCTACAAAGAGGGAGTTCAACACAGAATATTCCTTTATGTTTCCGGGTAAAACCACAGTCAAGCAGGGCCTTTGTTTGACTCATCTTCTTGTAGATGGAACTGGTAGAGGAAGGTGAGGGAAGCAAGGGGCTCCTCCCAATCCCAAATGACCTGTAACTGGCCCTGAGAATAAAAAAAAAAAAACAAAAATACTCCATCTTCTCCTCCAGGGTCCAGCCTGGTAAGTGGAGTTCTCAATCCTCATCCAGGAAGTTTCTCTTTGCAACTGATGGAGATCACTGCAGAAAACCACAACCAATCAAAATGCAGAGTTGTGGCGCCCAGTCCCTGTGGATGTATTTATAAAACACTCCTGTAACCCAAGGCTCAAGGGACATTTTGCAAGAGAGCATGGAAAGACTGTGAAAGTCAGAAGATCAGGGAGTTTGCTGTGAGATTGTGCTGCCTGGTGAGGTCAGAAGCCCTAGCCCGAGTCTCACCAACATGGCTGCCCAAACGGGAGCTGAACCAGGACAATAGACAAGCCAAAGGGGATGGGAGTCGGGGCAACAGACAAGCCCTTGAGGGCTCAACCCTACACAAAGAACGGTAGGCAACTAGGGAAGGCTGAGTGTGAGTTCCCTTTCCTGGCCGCTGCTGTGTTTTAGTGAGTGCCTGAGAGTTGAACTCAGGTCCTCATGCTGGTGAAATGGTTCTCTTACCCACAGATCCCTGTGCCCAGACTTAACAGTGTCAGTTTTAATGGAAACGTAGCCCAGGGGACTTTTCTTTTTTTCTCTTTGTCTACAAAGCTGGGATCCAAGAAGGTGATACCAAAATGACAGTGGCACACACCGTTAAAGCCAGCACTCAGGAGGCAGAGACAGTCAGATGTCTGAGTTCAAGGCCAGCCTGATCTACAGAGTTCCAGGACAGGCAGTGCTGTACCGAGAAACCCTGTCTCGAAAAACCAAAAAACACACACACACGCACACACACACACTCCACGTTCACCTTAGTCAACAGGTTGAAAATGGAAAATGGTGCTTTGAAAAGAATAGTGAAATTCATCAACTCTCCAAAAAATAAAATAAAATAAAGGCACAAATATTTAATTCTAGAAATAAAAAGACACACACTCTCAGACTTGACACCAAAGCATTAATAAAATAGGAACAGCTTTTGCCAATTAATTCTGGAGCTTTAGATAAAACAGAGTAAGTACTAGAAAAACATCGCTTGCTGAAATAAAGTGTAAGGAATAATAAAGTATCTGAACTCAAAGGCCATACGGTAAGACAGACATGGAACATGACGTAAGATAGTGCAGATATTTATTCTGGAAAAGAACAAGCAGAGCCTGCTGTCCACTTACAAGCAGGGGTAGTTATAGGGCAGAAGTGGGAGGTGGGGAAGGAGGCTGAAAAACTTCCCTTCCCTTTTTTGGCCTGAGATTGGCCATTTCAAAGAGTAACTAGAATAGTGAGTTAAAGAATGTCAGATAACAAGTGTCTCTTGTAGCCGCCAGTTAAGGATTTGCAGGCAGGTGGTGTGGCAGGAATCTAGGCTTCCGTTCTGGAATGCTAATTACTCTGGCTTCTGGAATTGTTGACACTTAACCAAAATGGAAGAACTTTTCAAAAACGTCCTGTTCGTGGCTGATGTGAATAGTTCTAGTTCTCCTAAAGAAAGAGAAACAGTAGAAGACAATCTTACCCTGAAGAAAACCCCAGCCTTTCGGCCATGGCAGCCATCTTCCAGGAACTTACCAAAATGACAGACAGAGAGGGATAGAGGAGGGGCACCCACTACATGCTCTCCAGGCCTTTTAGGAAACATGGAGTTGTTTCTCTGGTCATGTACATGTGAATCTATAAGAAGGTCGATATTGTAGACATCAAGGGAATGGGCACTGTTCAAAAAGGAATGCCCCATAAGTGTTACCATGGCAAAACCGGAAGAGTCTACAACATCAACCAGCATGCCCTGGGCATCACTGGACACAAGTAAGTTAAGGCAAGATTCTTGCTAAGAGAATTAATGTTCGGATTGAGTGCATCAAATACTCTAAGAGCTGAGACAGCTTCTTGAAGCAGGTGAAGGAAAAGGAGCAGAGGAAAAAGGAAGTCAAGCAGAAGAGTACCTGGGTTCAGCTGAAGCGCCAGCCTGCCCCACCCAGAGAAGCACACTTTGTAAGGCCTGAGGGAAGGAGACTGAGCTGCCAGAGCCCATTCCATGTGAATTCATGGCCTAATGTACATGGGTTAAGGGTTTTTCTTAAGTTGAAGTGTGGGGTCTCCATCCTGAAAGAAAATGTTGAAGCAAATTGAAGGAAAGAAAGAAAGGAAGGAAGGAAGGAAGGAAGGAAGGAAGGAAGGAAGGAAGGAAGGAAGGAAGGGAAAGAAGGAAGGAAGGGAAAGAAAGAGAAAGAAGGAAAGAAGGAAAGAAGAAAGAAAGAAAGAAAGAAAGAAAGAAAGAAGCCCCCAGGTTTCACAATGTCATTGTTGAAACATTCTTCAAGGAATAATTAATTCTAGATTTACATACATGACATAAGAGTGATCATAGAAGAAGACCCGGGTTGGGGATTTAGCTCAGAGGTACAGCGCTTGCCTAGCTAACGAAAGGCACTGGGTTCGGTCCTCAGCTAAAAAAAAAAAAAAGAAAAGAAAGAAAGAAAAGGAAGACCCTTCCTAAATGTACTCCATAAATACCTGTAACATGAGCAGGGCACGGTGGTGCACACCTGTAATTCCAGTACTTGGGAGGCAGGGG
This sequence comes from Onychomys torridus, assembly GCF_903995425.1. Taxonomy (NCBI): domain Eukaryota; kingdom Metazoa; phylum Chordata; class Mammalia; order Rodentia; family Cricetidae; genus Onychomys; species Onychomys torridus. The sequence continues at coordinate 33,299,903 of NC_050463.1, forward strand.
CATAAGGATCAGGAGTTCAAAGTTATCCTCAGCTACAAGGTGAATCTGAGGTCACTCAGGGCTATGTGAGACCCATATCAAAAACCCAACCAATCAAACAAAACTAGCAATAAACATTTAAATTATGGAAAAAAACATTTTTTTTCCAGCCAGGCGGTGGTGGCTCACGCCTTTAAACCCAGCACTCGGGAGGCAGAGGCAGGTGGATCTCTGTGAGTTCGAGGCCAGCCTGGTCTACAGAGCGAGATCCAGGAAAGGCTCAAAAATACACAGAGAAACCCTGTTTCGAAAAGAAAAAAAAAGGTTTTTTTTTGTTGGAACTCACAGAGATCCGCCTGGCTCTGCCTCCCAAGTGCTGGGATTAAGGGTGTGCGCCACCATTGCCCCAACTAAATTATGGAAATTTAAAAAATGTTTTTGTAGCCGGGCAGTGGTGGCACATGCCTTTAATCCCAGCACTGGAGAGGCAGAGCCAGGCGGATCTCTGTGAGTTCGAGGCCAGCCTGGGCTACCAAGTGAGTTCCAGGAAAGTCACAAAGCTACACAGAGAAACCCTGTCTCGAAAACAAACAAACAAACAAAGAAATGTTTTTGTAAGATTGTCAACTTAAGACCAGAGAGTATAAGTGAGGAAAAGTTCAGCTGGTCTTGGTGTCACATCTTTATAACCCCAGTATTCAGGAGACTGGAACAAGATTATGAATTTGAGGCCAGTCTAGGATATCCAGTGAATTTCAGGCTAACCTGGGTTACATAATCAAAACTCTCAAAAAGAACCAGAAAGAAAAGTATAGGCTAATCTAACTCAGGAACATAGATGTAAACATACTTTTTTTGAGACAGTGCTGGAAATGGACATTTCCTGTCTTGCCCACCAATTCCCAAATAACCATTCAGAGACTTAAGATTAATTATAAATGCTTGGCCGATAGCTCAGGCTTATTACTAACTAGCCCTTACCTTGAAATTAACCCATTTCTAATAATCTACATTCTGCCAGTGGCTCACAGCTTGTTACATCATTTTCTTTTTTTTTTTTTTTTTTCCAAGACAGGGTTTCTCTGTGTAGCTTTGTGACTTTCCTGGAACTCACTTGGTAGCCCAGGCTGGCCTCGACTCACAGAGATCCGCCTGCCTCTGCCTCCCAAGTGCTGGGATTAAAGGCATGTGCCACCACAGCCCGGCTTGTTACGTCATTTTCTACCTATCCTGCTTACTCATCGGCTGGCTGTCATTTCTGGAGACTGCCCTCACCCTGCCCTTCTCTCCCAGCATTCTCTCTGTGTCAGGCTGTCTTGCCCAATCTCTTTCTGTGCTGCTATCGGCCAATCAGCTTTATTATTAACAATGAGCATAATCCACAGCACAGTGCCTCACTCTTTGTAGCCCAGGCTTGCTTGGAACTTAGTATGTAGCTCAGTCCAGCCTCCTAGCTACATGGTAATACTCTTAAGTATGGGGATTACCGGCATAAACCACAGTGCTTGGATCAAAGTCACAAAACATTAAGATAGAATATAGCACTGTAAAAAAAAAAAAAAAAAAAAAAAAAAGAATAAAGCACTGTATAGCAAAATAAATTTACAATGATGATATATTAATTAGTTGCATTATTACTTGATAACATCATAATCAGAAATGGAAAACTGCTTTAACAATGAACATTCAAGCAATACATTACTGCCTAGAGCTCTGGGGCTGGTGCCTAGAGCTGGGGCTGGTGTCTTAGCTACGTTCTATTGCTGTTTCCAAGGCAATTTATAGAAAAAAGAATTTAATTGGGGGCTTGCTGACAGTTGGAGAGGGTTAGTTCATTGTCATCATGATGAGGAGCACGGCAGCAGGCAGGCAGGCATAGTGCCCAAGAAGTAGCTGAGAGCTCACATCTGACCCAAAAGTTGCAGGCAAAGAGAGACTGGGCCTGGTGTGGGCTTTTGAAACCTTAAAGCCCACCCCCAGTCATACACCTCCAACAAGGCCACACCTCCTAATCCTTCCCAAACAGTTCACCTAACTGGGGGCCAAGCGTTCAAATATATGCGCCTATGGGGGGGGGGGCGTTCTCACTCAACCACCACAGTTGGGTTTCTTTTCTCTGCTGATTAAAGAGTTAAAAGGTGGGGTTGGGGATTTAGTTCAGTGGTAGAGCGCTTGTCTAGCAAGCGCAAGGCCCTGGGTTCGATCCTCAGCTCCACATACAAAAATGTTAGGGACCAAGATTTCAGGAACCAAACATGAACCATGGAAAGTACTAGCTAAGCCAGAGAACAAGTCATAAACCCACCGCCCTTCCCCAGAGCAGTAACACCTGTTTACTAACCAGAGGCTCCCAAAGATAAGAACATTCCACAGTCAGGTGCCATGGCAACCGAATGTAAAGAGCATTCCATGGTCAGGTAGCCTAGCAACAGAACAAATGGCCCCTGAGCAGTGACCTTAGCAGACTTCCTGCAGTTGCACGACCTGCATGTCTCCCACGTACTGCACGCCTTCCATGTCCCTTCTCCTTCCCTCCTTCCTGCCCCCTCCCCTCCTATGCTATATAAGCCACGTGGAGGAAAATTTTGGTGGCTTGATCAGAATACTGTCTTGCTGTCCGTCTCTTTGTGTCGCCCTGTCCTTTCATTCGCTCCCACAGGTGGGTAGCCCCATTGAAACCCCGCTGGCCAGGGGCACACACACACACACACACACACACACACACACACACACAGAGGTAAAAGGCAAGAAATAAATTACCATCACAGCAAGCAAACAAGTTTTATTAAAAGCAAAAGTACCCCTGCAGACTCCCCATAAATGGGAAAGGGATTTGGGAACAAAAATCTTTCCCTCTGGAAGACTGGGAGTTCCACATGCTATTTGTTTGTTTGTTTTGTAGTCTAGAACAGGTGTCCTTCCCCTCGTTTTGAATTGGTCTACCTAAACAAAGGAGTGGACTGACTGGCTCACAGGATGTCCAGGGTCTGCCTAGGATATGCCCAGGCATGTCAGTGGAAGTATGTGTGTGGGACCATGGTAGAGCAAAACCACACCAAGTCTTTGGAGAGAAGCTGGAAGCATGTCATCCTCTTGTCTCCCTATGTCCTATCTGTATACCTGACAGGCGCCATCTGACGTCTGTATTTCCTCATTGCTCTTCCTCAGAGGTCACATTAACTGCTGCGGGGACTTGGGGACGATGAAGATCGCTCTGGCTGCTTCCTGCTGACAGCGGGGCGATGTGGGGCGGGGCAGCAGTGAGATAGACTCCGGAGTGGATGGAACTAAGCGGCCACGGTAGGTCTTAGTCAGTGGCCGATCTCCAGCGTGAAGGACGACCCCTTGATGACAGCGTACCTCCTTGGGGTGTGCTAGGAGGGCAAGATAGCACCTGTAACACAGGTAAACTGAGGCTATTAGTGCAATTATAAATCCTATGGAGAGAATAGTTAAGAAGAAAATGGGGGCAATGTTGCTGTTACTAGAGGATGACAAAAGACAAGAACACCACCTGAAGAACCCTTTGCAAGATTTGTTATCAGCATCTCCGAGGCTGATCATGTGGTTTCCTCTGCTGTCCACCACAAAGTATGCATGGTAAAGGCCATTGGTGTGATTCAAGAGCTCAAGGAGCCTCCCATCAGCCAGTTTAAGTTCAGAAGTTGGCCACTGCATCTCTTCCCACACAACCTCCTCACAAGGAACGTCGGGAGGTAAAGTGAATGAAAATTCTTCTACATTGCGATGCATGTACGTCTCGTTTAGGAGAGTGAAATGCAACTGTGCAGTCAGCTTGACTGTGCACCAGGGTCCCGCAGAAGGGAGGGAATATTTGGAAACCTTACACGAGAAGTCGGTGAGAGCAATGGTTTCGTTAGCTGTGGCCTCCCAACAAAATATACCCCTTCCTATATACCAGATGGAATTCTTGGTGGGGGTGGGTACCAAAGGCCATGCCTGTGTGAAATCCGAGTCCCATGTTTGTCCAGGGCAGAGCCAGATACCATTTTTCAATTGACAATCTGATAGGGAAATGTAACCCCATTGGTTTTTGTTCCTTAGCATTGCCCAGCGATGTCCCATGGGCACAATATGGGTGTTTTGGATAATTTCTCCTAACCCTGTGAGTTGGACAACAGGGTATCTGATGGCCTCATTCAGTCGGGGAACATGGGTGATTAGGGCACAGGATGTCTCATTACAGTTATGAGAGACCATTTTCCAGAGATGAGGCATACCGTAGGTGGCAAAAATATTGTGAGATTGGGCCTCAGCGTTTAGGAGTGTGGGCCATTGCCCCATAGTCAGGTTGGATCCCATTTGAATTAGGCTGTCCAGCCGACCTTGCTGAACACGGGTGCAAGCTCTGTCCCAGGTTGTGATAGAGGCATATTCCTGGAGGATCCGCTCTATGGAAGCTATCCATTCCTTTAGTCCCTCTTCTTCTGTAGTGTGGGGATTCCAGCCCCTCCCTGCCTCTTGGACTAGTAAACCAACTTTGTATTCTATCTTCGGTACAGAGACCTATTCCATCAAATGCCTCTTCTCCAAAATGGTCCATTCTACATTCCTTGCATCCCCTGGGCCTGGGCCAATTTCCCCAAATAGGACCTTTCTATGGTGAGGAAGAGCCACAATTGCGGGGAACTCTTGACTTGTATTTTCTTTAGGTCAAGTTTGGGACAGCCACCAGAGGAACTGGGTTTATTGGACAGCTGTGGCCTGAGTACAGTTAGGATAGATGTGGTGGATCCAGAGTCTGGAAATATCCCACTGAAGGATGAGCGTAGTTGGAACTATTCCCCTGTAAGCAAAAGTCTGAGTGTGCCAGAGAGGTTCCCAGATCCGTCCAGCCCACAAGTTGAGGTTGCTTCTAGGGGCCTTGTGGGGCCATCTAGTAACACCTGGTGTGGCCTGCAAGGCAAAGTTGGTCTTTTGAGGTCTGTGGGCCCACCAAGTCACTCCTAGCAGCTGAGGTTGTTTATTAGGGAAATCCATGAGTATCCCACAAGTGCAGGGCAGAGAGGTCTGGGGACAGTGGTCGACGCTGCAGTTCACCTTACATAGTTGATCAGGCTTATGGACCTTACACACAGATGACGACCCTGTCTGGGGGTGAACTTTACAATCAGTTAACCATTCCTGGCCAGGCACACTCATCATATCGACAGCAACACACACCGGGGGCCGGCAGTTTTGGTCCTTAAAACAGGTATCGGCCAGGAAGGGGTTGAGTGGGGTGGCCTTGAGTAGGTCTGGGCCAAGATAGGAGAGGATTCCCAAGAAGGGTTCCCCTTTGTAAAGGTCTAGCATGGTCCCGTTCCACGTCAGGACAGCAGGCCCCCCCAAAGAGTGAGGAGTGAAGCAGCAAACCTGGATGTGCCCCTCACCGGGTGTTGGCACATGTCCGGGAAGTGCCAGACTCCAGGAGGTTACAATGGACATCATTTTCATCAGCCCATTGCCTAGAATCCGGCTCAAAGAAATCTGGATTTCTGGGAGGGCACTGGGCTATGGAGAGTTGTATCAGAACTGCATTACAGAGACACATGACACCAGAGAGTCTGTCGTACCACACATGACAGTCAAAGAACACTAGCCCTGACAGAGCCAGTGGGAGATGGAATGACTCAACAGAACAACTCAGTCACTAGACTTATCTGAGTCTGGCACTTGAAGAGCAGTGAGGTCATCCAGTGGCTCACGGAGGGTAGCTAGAGTCTGGAGTTTCTGGGGAGTCTGTTATAGCTTCAGAGGAGCCAGGAGCAGAACCACGTATCTAATCCTGCAACTTGAACTGGGTGTAGATAGGGTGACAAGGTATGAGGCCTCCCACAGTGGGTGGGCAAGGCCTTTATGACAAGCAGAAAGTCCCCAGGACAGAAAAAGACAGGTCCCTTTTGTTCCCTGGGAAGTCCTGTCTGGAGCGTTTATGAAATCTTTGGAATTTGGCTGATTGTTTCAGGGTCATTAGTGAGGGAAGGCCTGCCTATACAGAGCTCAGAAGGCAGGAGAACTTTTTATTTTTCGTTTTTTGTTTTGTTTTGTTTGAGTCAGGGTTTCTCTGTAACAGTACCTGGCTGTCCTGGTACTCGATGTGTAGACCAGGCTGGCATTGAACTCATAGAGATCTGCCTGCTTCTGCTTCCCAAGTGCTGGGATTAAAGGGATTTCAATGTGTGCCACCATGCCTGTTTGGGTTTTTTTTTTGTTTTTTTTTTTTTTAAGATTTATTTATTATGTATACAGTATTCTGCCTGTATGTGTTCCTGCAGCCAGAAGAGGGCACCAGATCTCATTACAGGTGGTTGTGAGCCACCATGTGGTTGCTGGGAATTGAACTCGGGACCTCTGGGTGAGCAGTTAGTGCTCTTAACCTCTGACCTCTGAGCCATCGCTCCAGCCTGATTCTTTTTTTTTTTTTTATAATGCTAATTTATTTATTTTTATCTTGTTTGCATTGGTATTTTGCCTGTATGTATGTCTGTGTGAGGATGTCAGATCTTGGAATTACAGACAGCTGTTAGCTGCCATGTGGGTGCTGGGAATTGAACCCAGGTCCTTCGAAGAGCAGTCAGTGCTCTTAACTGCTGAGTACCCAACCCCCTCTTGTAAGCTTTTGAGGAAAAGTGGGGTCTCCTCTTCCTGAAGCATAAGGGACAGTGGTGGCAGCCAAGGGGATTGCCTTCCTGAAACCCCCTTTGGCCCAGTAGACACAGTGTGTCCTCCCTTCTTTCTAGGCATCTGGATTTGCATCTCAGTGAGGATTTGGGGAAGGGACCAATGGCCTCACCCGTCATGGGGAAGCCATTGTCGTCCTTTACTCTGTGGGCAGTGAAGAAAGTGTTGCCCACTTTGGACAGCCGGGTCCAACACTCTCCTCTTGTCTGAAGGGGTTAGGGTTTGTTCTAATGACCACTGCATTGCCCAGGTTAATTCATGCATCTGAGAGTGGTACATCACCCCAGTTCATCCCTAATGTCATTCAGTTCCCTGCCATTCAGGGAAATGGACATGTGGACATGATTGACTCTGCTTTCTTCCAACACTCCTTAAGAGAAACATCCCTCCCAGGGAAGGAAAGGAGGGAGGCGCGTCCTACATTTCTCCTTAGGATTAGGGGCACAAGGAAATTCAGAGCACTGGGATTCCAGACCTTCCAGAGCTTGGGGTGTTGGGAACCAAAAATTGGATAGCTGTGCCTTGACTTCTTGCTTGGATGATCTGGCATAACTGCACCCATTGAATTGCAAAAACAATCATTCCCGGAAAAACCACAAAGTGTACTTTTAGATTAAACTTCCTGGAGTATGTTTGATTGATCAGTTGTTCAAAGCATTGGACCAAAGAGACCTCTCCCTAACTCTTTTCTAATTGATTGATCGGTTGCTCAAGCATTGGACCAAAGAGACCTCTCCCTAACCCTTTTCTAATTAATTGATCGGTTGCTCAAGCACTGGACCAAAGAGACCTCATTCTGAACCCCTTTCTAACAATTTTTTCATCTCCCTCCCTTCCCCTCATATCCACCAGTATATAAGCTTGCTTCACTTTGCAATAAATGAGACCTTGACGCGACTCAGATTGTCTCTGTCTTTCTTTATGCGCCTGGTCTCCTTCCTCTCTCGCCCCATTGGTCTTTCAGATGGTGCCTCCTCGGGTCCGACCCAATAACCTGGCCTGCAGGACGGGTCAAGTGGCGCTTCAACGTGGGGCCCAAGGCATAGTGGCCTACAGGACGACGGATAGACGGAGCTCCAGACAACGCAAGGTAGAGATGCAAGGTAGAGATGCAAGGTAGAGATGCAAGGTAGAGATGCCCGGACCGCATCACTCCAGCAACCCGGGAGAGTCTTGAGGTAAGCACAGTCGTCCCACAGCCATGGGCAAAGGATTATCAAAAGAGGTTCTTTTTATTAAGGAAATGAAGGGCAATCTCAGGGAGAGAGGACTAAGAGTTAAGAAAAAGGATCTGGTAAAATTCTTCTGTTTTGTGGAGGAGAAGTGCCCTTGGCTGGTAGTTAATGGCCTAGGGATTCACCCACTAACTTGGAATAAGGTTGGAAAAGACATCAACAAATTACTTGAACAGGGAGAAAATATTCCTGATGCTTTCTTTAGTTTTTATGGTGTGATCAGAGATATTTTAAAAGAGGCAGAGGGAGATGGGCGTGTTTCACATTTATTAGCCCTTGCGGAGGATTTTCTCTCACACTCCTCCTGCCCGACGCCCGATGATGAGTCCGGAGATGCGGCAGCTGCTCCGCCAAAGAACGAAGGTAAAACGGAGATGGCCGCTTCACCCCTGGCAGCCCCTGGCAGCCGCTCCGCCTGAAGCTAATGGGGACGTTGAGATCAGAGGCAACCCTGCGGCTGCCCGGGCCTCACGCACCCCCTCCCTTATTGATGAGCCTATCCCTGCTGCTGAATTAATCCCTCCTTTGTTAAAGCCTCCCGGCCCGGTCAAATCCTATAAAAAAAAAAATCTACCCTGTCATTCATAATAATGCAGCAGGTAATGACTGGCTTGACCCTTCTTCACAAATCAGCCTGGAAGAACCGGCAGCATGTTGCGAAAGGGGGAGATATGCTCCCACTCCCCTCTCTCAGCCCCAAGCCTTTTTGGCTAGCCGCCAAATAGGTGAGAGGAGCCTGGCTCTCTCCGCCTCCCTATGTCAGTCCCGCTCCCTACGCCCCGAGCGCTCCCATTTGTAGGGAGACAATGACAGGACAAATGGGCCCCGCTATACCTGGAATGCAGGGTCTCTTAGAGGCCAAGGAATCCCTTCTAAACCAGATCACCAATTTAAAGGATGTCCTCTCTATGAAAAGAGAATTGAGAGATCTTACTCAACGGATAGAGGGGGTGATCGGGTGTGAGGGTGAGGTCGGCTCAGGATACCCAGTTGTGTTGTTGGTGATGAGGATCAGACTCAGGCATGCTAGGTGAGTGCTATACCAACTGAGTGACCTCCCTGATTCAATGATCACATTTTTAGCATGCAAAATATATTAACATATGCCAGATAAAAAGATAGAGTTGCAAACAGTGAAAATTGCCATCAGTTTGAATTCTTCAAATGGCAGAATCATTTTAGCAGCAAGATGCTGACTAAAAAAAAGCAGGACCTGAGAGGTCTACGTGACTAGTTATCTGCAGGGTAGCATGGTGGCCTGGGTGTTGTCACCACACTGAATTTATGACCTGTAAATAGTAAGGGTGCTGTTGGCCTTCTAGAATTACTACTTTGCTTCAGAGAAAATTGTAACAAGAAATCAGTTTTAAAACAGCAAACAAATAGGACAGAATATGAATCTTTTTTGTCTTTAATGTCTCCTGGTTACTGGTATACAAAAAGTGATCGTATGAGCTGGGTTGCTAAGGTAAGACCAATATTAAGATTGCTAAATAAAACATAAAACTAGCTACACTAATAATGCAGATAGTAAATATGCCATTGTTTATAACATTTGAAAGTTAAACACTCTTGGGGGCTGAAAATGACAGTGACATTGCAATACGAAATGTACTGTCAGAGTACAGACTGCAGTTCACCTTGCACAGCCTCCCTGCTGCCTGAGAGGACCTGTGGAAACATTTCCTTCCTTTGCTAGTAGTGCTTTTGGGAGAAGAGAGTTACAGAACAATAAAATCTCACGGATGCAGGGAAACCCCAGTCAGGGGTGTCGTTTTGTTCTTGGGCTGCAGAGAGCACCAAGGTGGCTCAGGCCCCTGTCTGCACACCAAGCCGATAAAATAACTTGGAAGTCGGACGACCCGGTTTGGATAGACCAGTGGTCCATGCCTCAGGAAAAAGTTCAAGCTGCCCTCCAGTTGGTGCTGGAACAATTAGAGCAAGGGCATCTTGAGCCTTCCACATCTCCATGGAACACTCCCATCTTTGTAATAAAGAAAAAAAACTGGAAAATGGAGGTTGTTACAGGATCTTAGGGAAGTAAATAAGACTATGGTCCCCATGGGGGCGTTACAGCCTGGATTGCCATCTCCTGTGGCCATCCCTAAAAAATATTTTAAGATTATTATAGATATTAAAAATTGCTTTTTCTCTATCCCCCTGCATCCTCTGGATTGCAAATGATTTGCCTTCTCTATACCTGTTGTGAATCATGTTGGACCTAACCCCCGATTTCAATGGAAAGTATTGCCCCAAGGTATGGCCAATTCACCCATACTACGTCAAAAATATGTAGCTCAATCCATTGATCCGGTGAGGATCCAGTACCCTGACGCTTATATTATACACTATATGGATGATCTATTAATAGCAGGGGAGTCTGAAGAAAAAACACAATATATAGCCCAAAAGATAATTACTTTACTTCAAGGCCGTGGATTCTATATAGCCCCAGAAAAGATACAAACCCAATACCCCTTCTTGTTTTTAGGATTTGAGTTACATCCAAAACTTCCTTATACCCAGAAAATTCAGATCAAGAGAGGCAAGCTCCATTGTCTTAATGAGTTCCAGAAACTTCTGGGGGATATCAATTGGCTACGACCTTATTTAAAAATGACCAAGGGGGTGGTATGTCCCCTTGAACATATTCTCAAAGGGGATTCTGATCCTGGGTCCCCCAGATATCTTACTGTAGATGCAGAAAAGGCACTACAAAAAATTAACTCAGCCATTGCCCAACAACACACAGGATATTTTGAGCCGGCCTCACCTTTATATCTGATCATTTTCTCTACAGAATTTGCCCCCACGGGCCTGCTCTGGCAAGAACCCATGCCCTTGCTTTGGGTACATCTTCCTGTTGCTAAGAGAAAAATCCTTCCCACCTACCCCTCTTTGGTTTGCCAATTGATCGTGCTGGAGATAAAAACTTCCACACGATACTTTGGGTGAGACCCTGATGTTATTATTATGCCATATGATAAGGAACAGCTTGAATGGCTGTGCACCTGTAGTCCTGATTGGGCCATCCTTGTTTGTACCTATATAGGGAAATTTGATACACAGATGCCCAGTAATAAACTCCTACAATTCTTTTCCCTTACTTCTTTTGTTTTTCTCAAAAATACCCGAATGGAGCCCATCCTAGATTCCCCTGTGCTTTTCATAGATGGGTCAAAAAATGGCAGGGCTGCCTATGTCTTCAATGGCCAAAAGAATGTTATGACAACTCCTTTCAAGTCACCTCAGTTGGTGGAGTTATATGCTGCACTTGTTGTCTTTAAAGATTTTAAAAATTGCTCCTTTAATTTAATTGATTGATCAGTTGTTCAAGCACTGGACCAAAGAGACCTCGTCCTGAACCCCTTTCTAACAATTTTTTTCATCTCCCTCCCTTCCCCTCATATCCACCAGTATATAAGCTTGCAATAAACGAGACCTTGACGTGACTCAGATTGTCTCTGTCTTTCTTTATGTGCCTGGTCTCCTTCCTCTCTCGCCCCATTGTTCTTTCAGGTGGTGCCTCCTCGGGTCCGACCTAATGACCTGGCGTGCAGGACGGGTCACTGGGGTACATCACTGAATGGAATGGGGGTGTTATTTACTGATGGGATTTTCTCAGATAAGAATTTTTCCTCTGCCCTTTGTCCATAACATTCCTTTCTGGATCAGAGCACACTATGGTTAAAGTTTTGAAAGTTTTAGTAAACTCCGAGTGGTCTTAAGAGGGAAAAAGGGGGTTGGGGATTTAGCTCAGTGGTAGAGTGCTTGCCTAGCAAGCACAAGGCCCTGGGTTCGGTCCTCAGCTCCAGCGGGGGGCGGGGCGGAGAGGAAAGGAGGGGAAAAGATTTGAACATGGGGTATTTCAGAGGATTGCCCTTCCTGCTACAATGTAAGTGTAATTGGAGGATGCTGTTAAAATTGAGAGTTCTCTTCCTGGTCATTAGAGTCATCCTCCAGAGGGTGTGCAGGCCACATGCATGGGTTGAGAAAAAGACCAGGGCTTTCTTTCTGGGCACCTGGAGGTTCAGCTTGCTCCAGATGCTCGGGAGCCAAGCTGGTGGGGAGCCTGGAAGAATCTTGGAGGTTTCTATCCCCCACCTGCAAGTTGAAAACAGGAAAGAGAGAGAGTGAGCCACCTACTCCTGCGACCTCTCACCTCTCAGTCTGGAGAGGTGGCTCTGGCCTCCCGATGGGGGCGATTGGGATGCCCTGATCAGATAGGTGTCCCCTGATTTGACCTTAGGTCCCACGAAAAGTTTCCTCTGATTTTCTTTTCCCCCCTCGAGTCACACCAAGTTTAAGCCAGTAGGGGGAGCAAGTTAGTCTCGATTCACAAATGGGGTGGTGGATGGTGACTAGATTATCAAGTGCTTTCATGTATTTAAAGAATTCCTGGATATTTTTAAGTGATTTGTTAATGGTCCCTTCCGTTTTGGTTTAGAGAGGTGAGCCAGGCATAAAGCGGGAAGATAAGATGCCGACAGAATCTTACACTGCTTAAAGAAGCCCACCAGGAACAGGATGAAGGAAAAATCCAGTCTCCTCAGGGGGTAAAGTTCACGAAACCTCCCTGGAGCCACTGTCAGTAATTAACTCCACGAGCTCCTTGATTTCAGCCTCTGGGGTGGGAGGGGAGTGCCAGCATAGATTGTGGGACAGCACTGTCTGAAAATATATTCTGCTCTTCGAAAATAAACATTATTTCTGCTCTCAGAGAAAATAAACAGAATTAGCAGCCTAAAGTTCACAGTGCTGAGCTTGGTTGGGGGGTGTCCCCATCTCAGGATGAAGGAGAAGCCCAGATAAGTTCAGCAGCTACCTTCTTCCTGTAGGTCACCATGTTCTCCCCTCACTCAGGGTTTAGTCTGGTATATATCTGTAGTCCTGGCAGCTGAGAGGCAGAGGCAAGAAGTTCAAGGTTATCCTTGGCCACATAGGGGGTTTAAGGCCAGCCCGGGCTACATGAGGAAACAATACGAAGTTTAAAACAGAGAGAGAGAGAGAGAGAGAGAGAGAGAGAGAGAGAGAGAGAGAGAGATCTAATTCCAGTACTCTTGAAGCAGAAGCAGAAGAGTTTTAAAAAATTAGAGGCCTGGCTGGGCTACATAGTAAGTACCAGGCCAGTCAGACTGCCTCAAAACAACAAAACAGGGGCGGGGTGTAGTTCAGTTATACAGTGGTTACCCCACATGCATGAAGTCTTGAATTTGATCCCCCAGCACCACTGGCAAATAAATAAGTAAATGAAAATGAAAATGTAAAAAGAGCTGAATGACCTAAAAAGTTTCTTCTCTACTGGTTGGTTTTTTTATAGTGCCAGAGGTACTGTGTAGGCTACCAGGGGAGAAAAGTCATCAGCAATATTAATGGTGAATGCTAAAAACTGACTTCCCGGGCAAGGTGAACCTGCTGGTGTTATGGGGGTAACCAACTGCTTCCTGCTTGGATTTGAGGCCTCCTTCACAGGAGAGAACTCACTGTTGGTTTCCTAAATCTAGTCAAAAGCCTGTAGCATAGGCCTGGTGGGGAACCTACTACTATTCTTTTACTAAATGGCAAGGTGTCAGACAGCCTTCTAGATAAGTTTATACCGCTAGATTAGTGACACGCATTGGCCAGAGAAGCTTGTCTTTGCAGTGAGCGGCAGTTATATTAACTGCCTGAGTTACAACAATAGTGGTGCTGAGAATCCGTGGCTGTGGAGGAGTGCTCAGCCCTAGAGGGAACCTCTGAACTACCCAGGAAAACAATGCCTTCCTCTAATGGAGCCATTGTTTCTGTCAGTCCTGTACACACTACTTTAGAAAGTTCCTGAATGGTGACACACTCTCAGAATCCCAGTCGCCAACATTCTAGGACTCAGATGACTCCTTTGCCTAGATTCCCGCAGACCTCAGACAGCCATTTGCTCACTGCTTGCCATACTTTGGTCATCCCTAGCAAGGCCAATCCAGGCCCAAAAGGAATTTTACTTTCATGATTCTGTGTATGCCTAAGTGAGCTTATGTAAGTCATGTGTGTGCAAGTGCCCAGAGAGGCTGGAGGGCTGCGAACTCCCTGGAACTGACCTGGGTAGATGTGAGCTCCCTGGTGTGAGTGCTGGGAACTGAACCCAGGTCCTCTGAAGGAGCAGTAAACTCTCCTAGCTACTGGTCTATCTATATTTCTCCTTCTTCTTCTTCTTCTTCTTCTTCTTCTTCTTTGGTTTTTGGAGACAGGGTTTCTCTGTAGCTTTGGAGCCTGTCCTGGACTAGCTCTGTAGCCCAGGCTGGCCTCGAACTCACAGAGATCCACCTGCCTCTGCCTCCCGAGTGCTGGGATTACTGGCATGCACCACCACCACCACCCGGCCTATCTTTCTTTTGAGATGGTATTTATCTGTGTAGCCCTGGCTGTCCTGGAACTTGCTCTGTAGACTAGGCCAGCTTCGAACTCAGAGATCCGCCTGCGCCTACCTCCCAAATACTGGGATTAAAGGTGGGTGCCACCACCACCCGGCTAAGCCAGCACTGTCTTAAGTCATTCTTTCCTTTGTCTGTTTTTTCTTCTCCTTGACCTTCTCGTTTTCTTAGGGCTAGCACCGGCTAAATATCCAGCTTGAACTAGAACATTTAATTTTTGTAATACTGGACATGGTGGTGCATACCTGTGAAGTGGAGGCAGGAGGATCAAGGTTGAATTCGTTCACCCTTGACTATGTAGAAAGTTTGAGGCCAACCTAGCATACAAGAGACCTTGTTTAAAAAAACAACCCCCCACCTCTCAGTCTCCACCTCTCAGTACGAGTGTTGAAATCATAGGTGCAATCTAGCTTTATGTGACTTCTGGAATTTTAACTCAGGTTCTCACATTCTCACAGCAAGAGATTTGTTCACTGAACTGTCTCTCAAGACCTAAGTCCACATCTCAGAGATTTAACCATTGCTATGGTCTAGGCACAGCTTCAGTGTGTCCACTAGGGGTTTATGTCCTTGAAGTTTCCCATAGTACCTGCCTCTCAGATGTAGCCACAAATGTAGATTTTGTTTTTTATACACACACACACACACACACACACACACACACACACACACACACACACAATTTACTTTTATTTTATGTGCATTGGTTTTGCCTGCATGCATGTCTGTGTGAGGATGCCAGATACCCTGAAACTGGAGTTATAGACAGTTGTGAGCTGCCATGTGGGTGCTGGGAATTGAACCCGGGTCCTCTGGAAGAGCAGCCGGTGCTCTTATCTGCTGAGCCAACTCTCCAGCCCTACACAAATGTGTTTTAAGCTGGCTTTAATTTATGACTTTTTTTGCTCTGTATACTATGAAACTGCTTCTGCATTGGAACATGGAGTTTGTGATAACCTGAATTTGTGTTGACAGGCTGTAATCACTCCAGAATAAACTGCTTAGTCTGTTTAAGTTTTTTTTAAAGATGTGGATTTTGCATCAACAGGTGTATACAACACATATAGCTTCTTCAGGGAAAATTCTCAAATTTTTTTCATTTTCAGGTTTTTTGTTTTGTTTTGTTTTTGTTTTTTGAGACAGGGTTTCTCCGGGTTGGGGATTTAGCTCAGTGGTAGAGCGCTTGTCTAGCAAGCACAAGGCCCTGGGTTCAGTCCTCAGCTCTGGGAAAAAAAAAATAGAGAGACAGGGTTTCTCTGTGCAGCTTTGGAGCCTGTCCTGGAACTCACTCTGTAGCCCAGGCTGGCCTTGAACTCACAGAGATCCTCCTACCTCTGCCTCCCGAGTGTTGGGATTAAAGGTGTGCGCCACCACTGCCTGGCTTGTTTGGTTTTAGTTTTTTTGTTTTGTTTTGTTTTTGAGATAGGGTCTCACTCTGTAGCCCTGGCTGACCTGGAACTCACTATGTAAACCAGACTGGCCTTGAACCCACTGAGATCTGCCTGCCTCTGCCTGTTGAGTGAATAATGAGACTAAAGACTAGTATCATTGGGACGTGGTGCCTTTAATCTCTAGCCCTCGGGAGGCAGAGGCAAGCAGGTATGTGAGAGTTCCTCATTCAACTGTGTGCCTTTCTAAAACTTTAGATTGTCTTCTTGGGCTTTCACCTCAAAGCTCTTTAACAAAATATCTTAGTCTAACTTTAAGTTATTTTCAAAGTTTTGTTTCATCTGTGATGCACACTGAAACTTGTGAGCACATCTCCCAACGTTAAGGGTAAAAGAATTTAAGCTAGCTGGGCTACTGGGACTCAATTGTTTTCCTTCCTTTCTTCCTTCCTTCCTTCTTTCCCTCCTTCCTTCCTTTCTCCCTCCCTCCTTCCCTTCTTTCCTTCCTTTCTTTTTCTCTGAGACAGGGTTTCTTTGTGTCGCTTTGGAGCCTGTCCTGAAACTAGCTCTGTAGACCAGGCTAGCACTGAACTCACAGAGATCCACCTGAGTCTATCTCCTGAGTGCTGGTATTAAAGGCGTGTGCCACCATTGTCCAGCTCAATTGTTTTTCCTTCCTTCTTTCTTTCTCTCTCTCTCTCTCTCTCTCTCTCTCTCTCTCTCTCTTTCTTTCTTTCTTTCTTCAGAGCTGAGGACCAAACCTAGGGTCTTGCGCTTGCTAGGCAAGCATTCTACCACTGAGCTAAATCCACAACCCTCAATTGTCTTTCTTAATCATTAACCTAAGCAACAGTCTATAACAGCTCTTCAATACAAACTCATGTGTTCTAGCTGTGTGACACTTCCTTGTTTTATTTTTATTCATCAAAACTCTACTTAAACTAACATTATTATTATCATTTAGACAGTACAGCTTAAGGAGGAATCATCTTCATAATAATCCACTGGTAAAAAATGCCCAGTAGAAAGGGCATGTTTCCATGAGATAAACACACTACATTACAGGCAGTGGGGATCTCCCCACACCCATTCACACTATGCCAGATTCCAGAGGAAGATGTCAGCAGCAAACACGTGAAGACACAGCAGAAGCAAGAGACATTCTGGGGTCTGGGGTCTCAGAGCCTTGTCTATCTGAGAGTCACCCATCAGGGAGTTTCCTCCTGGTGGGCTGGCACCTGAACTTCTATTGCCACCTGCTGCTCTTCTAAAAGGCCACCGGCACCCAGCAGCTATTTTGAACCTCTAGAATGGGTGCCAGGAACAGAACTCAGGTTCATAGTCCCTGAGCCATCTCTCCAGCCCCAGCGACCTTGCATTTTATGACATAGATTTACACGCAGAGGCGCAGAGGTATATATGCAAGGACAGTCGTCGTCATTGGGAGCTTCCCCCCTTACAAAAATAAATTAGGGGGAAAAGAAAATGCCTGCCTCAGACAGCATTCTTAGTTGCAAGCAGCAGGTTGAGGAGTTAAAACTTGTTTATTATTGAGATAATTGTTGGAAGGAGAGGAAAGCAGCCCAGTACTAACTCTCATAAAGAAAGCCATCAACCACATCCAGAAATAGCCTGATGAATAAAACGTTCAGAACATTGCCCTGGGCCCAAGAACTTCATGCCACCATAAGCATAGCTACCAGGAACTTGGCTGCCACTCTTATTTATTTATTTATTTTTTCCTTTCATTGAGACCTGCAGACTGGGCTGGCCTTGAAATCACAGAACCAGGGATAGCCTTGAACTGCTTTGGAATCCTTCAGCCTCCACTTTCTGAGTGTTGGGATTTCAACTATGTGCCACCATACCTGGCTTGTGTGGTCCGGGGGCTCAAACCCAGGCCTTCCTGCATGCTAGGTGAACACTCTACCAACTGAGACACATCCTGGCCCTTGGCTGCAACTCTTATTAATGGTGCACGTCCTAGTCATGTATCTTGTGCAGGAGGAACTCACTGTGCTCCTTGCTCCTCCCTAAACCATAAACCCTCCAGCACCTTCACCCGCAAAGTGGAAGCCTTGCATGGAGCCTCCTTCCCCTGGGTTCTACTTCTGATTCTGAGAAGCGCTCTGGGTGCAACTGGTCGGTGGAGCCTCAGTGGGAGTGAGCAATAGATGTCCCACCAACATCTGAACTGTTCATAGCTAGGGGTGACGATGCACGCCTTTAATCCCAGTACTCAGGAGGTAGAAGCAGGCAGATTTGTGAGTTCAAGGCCATCCTGGTCTGCCTAGTGAGTTCCAGGACAGTCAGGGCTATGTAGAGAGAGACCCCATCTCAAGGCACTCTTTACTCTCCCCACCCCCCTCCCAGATACAAAACACAACGCAACAAAAACACTTGAAGTGTCCAAAATGAGCTGGCCAGTCTGGAAACATAGTTTATGTTTCCTAGACTGTCAATAGGAGTTGGCTAATAGGCTTTTTTAAAAGAGTTTTTTGTTGTTGTTTTTTCGAGACAGGGTTTCTCTGTAGCTTTGCGCCTGTCCTGGAACTTGTTTTGGAGACCAGGCTGGCCTCGAACTCACAGAGATCCACCTGCCTCTGCCTCCTGAGTGCCGGGATTACAGGTGTGCGCCACCACTGCCCGGGGAGATTTTTTTTTTTTAATTTATTATTTATCATGTACACAGTGTTCTGCCTCCATGTATGCCTGCATAACAGAAGAGGGCACCAGATCCCATTACAGATGGTTGTGAGCCACCATGTGGTTGCTAGGAATTGAACTCAGGACCTCTGGAAGAGCAGCCAATGCCCTTAACCTCTGAGCCATCTCTCCAGCCCCTGGAAAAAAAAAAAAAAAAAGACTTATTTCTACTTATTTGTATGTGTGTTTATCTGTGTTAATTATGTGCACTACATGTCTGCAGGAGCCCATGGAGGCCAGAAGAGGGCTCCAGTTCTCCTGGAACTAGAGTTCCAGGTGGTTGTGAGCCACCCAACACAGGTGTTGAGAACCAAACCCAACTCCTCTAGAAGAACAGCAAGAGCTTAGTCACTGAACCATCTCTCCAGAGAGATGTACAGACTTTGACACATCCATTCAGTAATAGACTGTGTATCTCAGGCTCGGCGGACAGGAGACCTTTAGGCAGGAAAGGGTGATTGCCACCATGCCGGTTAATCTGAGTCCAGTTACTGGAACCTACTTGACGGAAAGGGAGAACCGAATTCCACAAGTTGCCCTCTGGGGCTGGAGAGATGGCTCAGAGGTTAAGAGCACTGACTGCTCTTCCAGAGGTCCTGAGTTCAATTCCCAGCAACCACATGGTGGCTCACAACCATCTGTAATGAGATCTGGCGCCCTCTTCTGTGTACATAATAAATTAATAAACCTTAAAAAAAAAAAAAAGAAAAAGAAAGTAACCCCACAAGTTGTCCTCTGACCTCCACACATGCTCTGTGGTCTCTGTACCCACCTGCATACACAGATGCACTAAATAAACAAACAAACAAACAAACAATAAATAAATTTAAAGATTACTGTGCATCCCTTTCATACATCTGCTTCCCTCACTCACTGTGGGGGCGGGGAGACTTACAGGGCTAGGAATATAATTCAGTTGTCTAGTCTGTACCAGGCCCTGGGCTTCATCTCCAGCACTTAGAACACAATAAACAACACCATTTAAAAGGAGCCGTGCATATGTACCTGCTTTTCCAAGGTCTACAAAACCCTGGAGGCATACACAAGAAACTGATAACCTGTGGCTGCCTCAGAGAACTGAGCCAAAGAGGGAGCTACGGATGGGAGTTCTACACATGCGCATGTCACCACGGCCAACACTAGACGTGTGTCAAAATTGTTTTACTAAACACCTGATCACATCTATCTATGTTTGGAATATTTGGGAGAAAAACCATCAAGCTGGGGACTGGAGAGATGGCTCAGAGGTTAAGAGCACTGGCTGCTCTTCCAGAGGTCCTGAGTTCAATTCCCAGCACCCACATGGTGGCTCACAGCCATCAATAATGAGACCTGGTGCCCTCTTCTGGCCTGCAGGCATACATGCAGGCAGAACACTATACATAAATAAATGAATCTTAAAAAAAAAAACAAAAAACAAACAAAACCCATCAAGCCATGGGTACTGTCCACACTGTGACCAAAAGTGACGGCACACAGATGCCACAGATGCTAATGCTCGCTCAGGACCACCCCCCCCCAACTTCTAGGCTAAAGGTCCCTCTTTGTGTACGCACAATTGTTAACGGGCATCCACTTGTCCCAACACATTGGCCTGCCTCACTAGCACTTCCTGGCACAGTCAGTTCTGCACTCTAAAGCTATCTGTGACCTCGGGGACCCAGAGAACTGTTAACAAAAATAACTAATCCATCTGAGGAAGCATCTCTCTCTCTCCCTCATGGTCTGGGGAGAGTTTCTGTCTTCCCTAAAGTGTGAGGAGTAGAGAAAGAACCGGGTTGTTGGCCGATAGATCTCACAATGAAATAGTGCTGTGCACGTGGCTAGAGGAAGGTTCGTTGGCAGAGTTCAGAGCCTCCTCACTACAGCCATGTAACGCCGGCTGACAGAGTTTCCATGTCCTGTCAGCTGAGTCACTTAGGATGCCGCCAGCATGTGAACAGAACACCCAACAGGATGTGATTCCCACAGTGAGGATTCTCATTATGTCACAGAACGAACTGTCTGGCGGAGACTTTTCACAACTGCTGAGTCCAGTTCTATGACAGATGGACAGACAGGCACCTGGCTTGCTCTCACTGACTTGATGAGGATTTTCTCTTCCTAGCGACAAGATGACCTCTGCTGTACCTGAGACCACAACTTCACATGAGGTCACTGAAGGTGGGAAACACAACGCATTGTCCACTTCCATTCTGACTGATCAGGAGAAAAATCTTTCCCAGAAGCCCCTGTGGATTTCTCCTCAGCTCCGGCTAGCTCGATCTGTGTTACACGCCCACACCCCAGATCATTCCCTGACAAGAGGTGAGATGAGGTTGATATATTGTGCACCCCAATAAAATTTACCTGAGGATCAGGGGAAAAGCCAGCCTCTATAGTAAACATAGAAGTCAGGCGATGGTAGCACACGCCTTTAATCCTATCACTCGGGAGGCAGGGATCTGTCTGGATCTCTGTGAGTCGTCTACAGGGAGAAGTCTCATGTTTGGCTTGTTCATAGTTCATTCTTAGTGCCTAAGGAATAGGGTTCCCTCTCCCCCCCTCCCCCGTCTGCCTTTCCCCTCTCCTCCCGTTCCCTTTTTCTCCCTCTTCTTCTCTCCCTCTGTCTGGCTGGTTTTGCTGTTTCATAGGCTGATATTGAACCCTTGATGCTCCTACCTCTGCCTCCTAAGTGCTAGGATTACAGATGTACATCATCATGCCCGGCTTGCCTATTTCTTTTTTGTCTGAAATTCACTTTTAACTGGATATTCTTTTTTTTTTTTTTTTAAGATTTATTTATTTATTATGTATACAGCCTGTATGACTGCAGGCCAGAAGAGGGCACCAGATCTCATTACAGATGGTTGTGAGCCACCATGTGGGTGCTGGGAATTGAACTCAGGACCTCTGGAAGAGGGGTCGGTGCTCTTAACCTCTGAGCCATCTCTCCAGCCCCTGGATATTCTTTAATGTTTCCCCCCTCCATGCTGTACTGGGGATCAAACCTAATGCCTTGTTCGTGTTAGGCAAGCCCCCCACAACTGAGCTATATACTCACTCTTTTTTTTTTTTGGAGCTGAGGATCGAACCCAGGGCCTTGTGCTTGCTAGGCAAGCGCTCAACCACTGAGCTAAATCCCCAACCCTATATCCTCACTCTTATATCATATATATATTTTGGTTTTTCGAGACAGGGTTTCTCTGTGCAGCTTTGCGCCTTTCCTGGAACTCACTCTGTAGACCAGGTTGGCCTGGAACTCACAAAGACCCGCCTGCCTCCTGAGTGCTAGGATTAAAGGCATGCGCCACCACTGCCCGGCCCTAAATTTTAATTGCTAAATCTGGCAACCCCACCGGGAGACATGTCCAGGTGTTCTGAACCCACACTTGATGATCAGAGTTCTGCAAGCAAGAAGGTTGTGATCCCAGATAGCAATCGATATGGTCTGCCTCCTTGCTTCACGTGACTTTCTAAATCATCAGTGAAAAAAAGCTCTGGTTGGGGATGGTAAAAGCACTGTCCACCAAAACTGACACCTGGGTTCGATCCCCAGGATCCCCAGCTGGAAGGAGAGAACCGATTCCTGTGACTGACCTCTGACCTCCACACATGTACCATGGCGCGCGCGCGCGCGCGCACACACACACACACACACACACACACAGAGAGAGAGAGAGAGAGAGAGACAGACAGACAGACAGACAGACAGACAGACAGAGACAGAGACTGCTAGGCATTGAGGAGAGTTCCAAAATCACATTTTTTAAAGGGGGTCGGGGGGTGTCTCACTCTAGAGCCCAGGCTAGCCTGGGATTCAGTCTCCCAAGTGCTGGGATCCCACGCATGAGCTGTGACATTTTGCCAAGATCACAGTTTTGTATCACAGGAGAAAGCCACATTCTCAGGGCCAGCTGGTGATGCCGCACAGTGGCAGAATTTTTTAAATATCAGCCGAGGGCAGGGCGCAGTGCATTGCAGCTTTCCCTGTGTGATCTGAAGCTTTGAAAACCATCCCAAAGCGGTGTCCTTCTGCTTTGCCAGAGGCCCAGCGAGTGAGGCACACAGCCAGCCACCGCTGGAGACGCTGCGAACCTCTCTCTGTAACTGGGTATTCTGGCTTCTCCCAAGCCCACTCAGGATGGGAGATGCCAAGGAAATGACGGGGAGGGAGCAGGGATGTTTTCTGCGGGAGCTGCTGCCGTTTCAACACTGCTTTTATGCTTTTTTTTTTTTTTTAAATAATTAGCATGCGGGCTCCGATTACAGACCATGAATCATGAATACTGGGGTGCCACGCACACGGACAGATGCGATCCACACTCTGGTCCAGCCGTCATCTTTCCACTGTGGGTGTGCAGCCCATACAGCTGCAGCCTTGGGAGGGGCAGGGGAAACAAACCGCTTGTTTGTCAGACCCGGTGAACTCAGGCTCACAGCCCACGGAACACTGGGAATTCTGGCTGCCAGATGGGAAACCACGAGACAACCACGTGTCACCCTGGGGACAGAGAAAAAGCCAATGGTAAACATCGTTATTTTCTGAGGGTGGGGGCGGCAAGGACCTGGCTCCACAGGTAACCTTTTTCTGTTTACTTGTGAGAAAATAGCATCTGTATCCGAGATACCGGCTGAAGAAGAGCTTGTGTGAGAAAAGTGAAGTGGTATGCGCCTGCTGACTCAGGATTCGGAGGACAGCGGCAGGAAGATCAGAAGTTCAAGGCCAGCCAGGGCTGAAACCAAACAAAAATTTTTGGGCATCACAAATTGGACTCAATGTGTTAGTTTAAAAAAAAAAAAAGACAGGAAGTTGAGAGGTGGTGAGGAGGTAAGGGATGGATCTAGGAGGAGTGCAGTGGGATAAATATGATCAAAATACATTGTATTATGAAATTATGAAAGAATTAATAACAAGATTATGCTTTTTAAAATCAGAAATGACATGTGTTCTGGAAGCATAATATATGCATGTTGTGGGGTATCCACCAGAGAACACTGTGAGGATGCGGGTCTAAGCCAATAGAGTCAGCCAGCAACCACACTGGTGCTCAGGATCCCAGTGTAGCCCTGAGCCTTCCTCAGGGTGAGCATTTAAGCACAAAACCACATTCTGGGTTGATGTACTAAAGTTAGCAAGAACAGTTAGCCAGAATTAGAACTACAGAAGCCAAAAAGGTTAGTACATTTAGAGACTTTCTAAGAACCATAGACTTTGATGGATTAGGTCTTTGCTTTCTTTTTGGCTGGTGGCGCTGTCTACATGCTGAGTTGGTTTTTTTTTTGTTGTTGTTGATGATGTTTGTTTGTTTTTGTTTTGCTTTGTTTTTTTGTTTTCTTCCAGAGCTGAGGATCGAACCCAGGGCATTGCGCTTGCTAGGCAAGTGCTCTACCACTGAGCTAAATCCCCAACCCTTGTTTTTGTTTTTTAAGACAAAACAAATTTCTTGGTGTAGCCCTGGTTGCCCTGGAACCTGCTCTGTAGACCAGGCTGGCCTCGAACTCACAGATCTGACGGCATCTGCCTCCCGAGTGCTGGGATTAAAGAAGTGCGCCACCACCACCAGGCCTATGCGCTGAGTTTTGGTACTCCCATCACAGAGTCAGTTGTGCTAGGGTCTGGGGGCCTACAAAGGTCTGGAGCCCTGTTAGACACACTATTTTTTATGCTGCTGTTTCTCCTCCTCCTCCTCCTTATTCCTCTTCCTCTTCCTCTTCCTCTTCCTCTTCTTCTTCTTCTTCTTCTTCCTCTTCCTCTTCCTCTTCCTCTTCCTCCTCCTCCTCCTCCTCCTCCTCCTCCTCCTCCTCTTCTTCTTCTTGTTTGATTGTTTTTTCGAGACAGGGTTTCTCTGTGTAGCCTTGGCTGCCCTGGATCTCGCTCTGTAGACCAGGCTGGCCTCGAACTCACAGAGATCCACCTGCCTCTGCCTCCCGAGTGCTGGGATTACAGGCGTGCGCCACCACCGCCGGGCACTAGAAGCTTTTAAATGTTGGGGGAACCATCCCTGAGCCCCCAGCAGACCTGCAGATACTGCTGCACAGTTATCAGCTGTCCATGGACTTTAGCTGCAGCAATTTTCTCCTTGACTGTTTACTCCACTCTTCTTCCTTCTGTTTGTTTGTTTGAGACAGGCTCTCCGTTATGTAGTTCTGGCTGGCCTGGAATTCACTGCGTAGACCAGGTTGGTCTTGAACTCACAGTATCCTTCTGCCTCTGCCTCCCAAATACTAAGACTACAGATAAGAGCCATCATGCCTGGTTCAGTCCCCCCCCCTCCCCCGACATAGTACATTTATTATTTTGGAATTTCATACAGTACAACCTGATCACACTCCCATTCTTATTTCGCCACCCATCAGAAAACAACAATAACAACAAGAAGTTAATTTGTGTTACCCATATACTCATTGGAGCAGGGTCAAACTTGTGTGGCCAGACTTTAAAGAAAACTGAGTTGTCGCAGGGTCCCCCTCCCCACTCCCCCACCAGACGCCATCAACTGTGTAGAACATCTTCTGCATCTTTATGGCAATTTTAAAGGACTCTCCTCAGTAGAGGACTGTCTTTTTTGGGGTGGGGGTCTGGGAAGGTTGTCACAGACACTTTGAATGTCTCCCATCCTCAGTTATGAGTCTACAGTCACCCATCCCACTGCAAAAGACACTTTCTCACCCAGAGCAGCCAGCAGCTGCAGCCATCATGGACTTTGAGTGGTTTCTGGTGGCACAGAACTGGGACCTCAGCATGGCCCTAGTGACGGCACGGACCACAGAGGGCTTTCAGGAGGCTTCATCCAGAAAACAAACCATTCTTCACCTCGGATATCTTCTTGTTGCTTAGAGTCAGGGCGATCGGGCGGTGTGCTGTGGAGCAGGACCCGTGTGAGCTCCAGGCTGCCGTATGTCACCAACCCTGCCCTCAGCATGGGCTGCCCAGCCAGTATCCCAGGCACGAACGACCATCCTGTAGGCAGTCCTCAGGCAGTGCCGTGTCCCCATGCTCTCCTCTCCCCAAACAGAGCAACAGCAATGGCTGGTTATTGATGGATTGATTGATTGATTGGTTTTTCAAGACAGGGTTTCTCTGTGTATCTTGGCTATCCTGGAACTCACTTTGGAGACCAGGCTGGCCCCTAACTCACAGAGATCTTTATTTTTTTTTTAAACTTAATGGATTTTTTTCCCTCCACGGGGCCAGATTTTTTCATAGATAGAGCCTCACTATGTATGCCTGGATGGCCAGGAACTTTTTTTTTTTTTAAAGATTTATTTATTTATTTATTTATTTATTTATTATACAGTGTTCTGCCTGCATGTGTCCCTGCAGGCCAGAAGAGGGCACCAGATCTCATTTCAGATGGTTGTGAGCCACCATGTGGGTGCTGGGAATTGAATTCAGAACCTTTGGAAGAGCAGCCAGTGCTCTTAACTGTTGAGCCATCTCTCCAGCCCGGCCAGGAACTCATTATTAAACCAGACTGGCCTTAAACTCAGAGAGATTTGCCTGCCTCTGCCCCCTGAGTCCTGGGAATAAAGGCATGTGTCAATATACATGGCTCTGTTGACTTTTTTGAGACAGGGTCTCATGTCAAGGCTGGCCTTAGACTCATTATATAGTTGAAGCTGGCTTTGAACTCGTGGCTTTGAACTTGTTTCTGCCTCCAGAGTGCTAGGACTAGGGGCATGTTCCACCATACCCTGGCCACCCTCGGTTGTATATGTGTGTGGTTTATGTGTTTCTTTTTGTGGGTATGTACATATGTATTGGGGATGGGGCATCATACCCTGGCCATGTTCTTGTGTGTGCGTGTATGTGTGTGTGTATGTGTGTGTGTGTGTGCGCGTGTGCGTGTGCGTGTGCGTGTGCGTGTGTGTGTGTGTGTGTGTGTGTGTGTGATGTGGTATATGTCTATGTTTGTATGGACTTGTGAATGCATGTACGTGCAGGTTCTTGTGTATGGACGTACATGTGTAAGCAGAAGCTGGAGATCAACTTTGGGTGATTTTTCCAGGAACTCATTCCACCTTATATGCTTGAATGTAGGTGGGGGGGGGGCGGATAAAATAACTGAAAAGGTAGTAAGCCTTTCTTGAGATTTTTAGGTTGAGAATATCAAGGGAGTCAAATGAACACAGTTGAGTATTCAGGTAAGATGTAGAGAGAAAGGATGCACGGGTCGGGAGTTTGCAGCGCAATGTGGGGGAGACATAAGGAATAAGCCGAAGGAGCAGCCACAATACCGAACGTGGACTCTTTGATGGATACACCGCAGGAAATAACGGACAGCAATGTGCTGGCCTAAGTGAGATGGGAGGCAGAGA
Source organism: Onychomys torridus (assembly GCF_903995425.1). Lineage (NCBI taxonomy): Eukaryota > Metazoa > Chordata > Mammalia > Rodentia > Cricetidae > Onychomys > Onychomys torridus. Next base: position 33,326,603 of record NC_050463.1, read on the forward strand.
GACAGGGGTCAACATGACAAGTCACCATGCTAGAAACAGACATTTTGAAGATGGTGCAGCTATTGGCCATTATAAAGGAGAAGGGTAGCTAACAGGTGTGTGTGGGGTGGGGGGGATAGGAAATTTCATTTCACCGGGCCAGAAGCTGAGAATTAGGGCCTTGGATAAATCAACATTGAGATGTTAAAACAAACCAAATGGAGACAAAAATAAGGAGAGCAGGGGCAGGCTCAGTGGGTAAAGGGGATTGCTGCCAAGCCTGACGATCTGAGTTTGATCCCTGGTGGTAGGAGAGAACAGATTCCTGTAGGTAGGTTATCCTCTGACTACCACATGTTCACGGTGGCATACATGAACACACACACACACACACACACACACACACACACACACACACACACACACACACACACACACGTGTGCGCCCACGCACACACGTACACGCACACGCACACACACACCAAAAGAACGTGGGGTGCGGGGTGGGAAGAGCTAAGTGGGAAAGTCTTCAATGAGAGACATGGAGTGGCTGGGGACTGCCGACATGATGATCTCATAAACGCTTCCAGGCAGGGCCTGACCCGGTCAGCACTGCCACACTACTGCCGTGGATTCCCCACCTGGCTGAAGTTGCTATTTACAAACCCTGAGAAAGGCCAGCCCCTCCTGAATCATCGGGATCCCAAGGGACTCATCTGGCCCGGCACAAATCTGTTTCGGGACTGGTAATGAAATCTTGAGAATCCCTAAGTCCAAAGGCCTTGCCCTGGATCTCGCTGAGGATCAGTACCACTTAAGGAAGAAAGCAGTCGCTGTCCACCGTGTCTTGAGAGGAACAGAAAAAGGAGAATGTTAAATTCCATCTGATTCTGATAGAGCCGACTCCACCGATGAGCTTGTTATTATGAGACTAATCGTGTTGGGTCCTTCCACGCAGATGGAAATCTGAGTCATCCACAGCCTCTGCTCCAGCGGCGTCTGTCTTGTGGACTGAAGCAATAAATCACTTTAAATAAAAGGGGTGGGGATGATTCATGGACTAGACTAATATAACCCTCTAACACCAGAGGCTGCCGGAGGACAAATCGGAACAGTACAAACTTTAAAACTCTCGAGAAAAAAGGAAAGTAGCAACATGGAACAGAGAGCATCTGCTCACACCACACCCATCGAAGCCGAGGCTAGCCCCTTTCAAACCACAGAGACTCAGGGGCAAGAGGATGATGATGCATTACTAGGAGAAGCTAGTGCCGTCAGGAAAGTCTTTTTAATGTGTTAATTATCTGCACGGTTTTTGTTTTGTTTTGTTTTGAGACAAGATTGCTCAGGCCCCCTGCCTCTACCTCCCAAGTACCTCCTAGGGGAATTTTTTTTTTCTTTGAGACAGGGTTTCTCCATAGCTTTGGAGCCTGTAGACCAGGCTGGCCTCGAGATCCACTTGCCTCTACCTCCCGAGTGCTGGGATGACAGGCATGCGCCACCACCGCCTGGCCGGGGAATTTTTAATTATTGTAGAAATTTATTTTTCATTCCTTTTGGCTCTCTCTCTTCAGAAACCACTTCCTTATTTTTCCCCTTCAGAATTAGGGTGGTTTTTTTGTTGTTGTTGTTTTGCTTTTTTAAGATTTATTTATTTATTATGTATACAGTGCTCTGTCTGCATGTGTCCCTGCAGGCCAGAAGAGGGCACCAGCTCTCATTACAGATGGTTGTGAGCCGCCATGTGGTTGTTGGGAATTGAACTCAGGACCTCTGGAAGAACAGTCGGTGCTCTTAACCTCTGAGCCATCTCTCCAGTCCCAGAGTTAGGTTTTGTTGTTGTTATTTTGAGACAGGGTCTCTCTATGTAGTCCTGACTGTTCTGGAACTCACTGTGTATGTAGACCAGGTTGGTCTTGAACTCAGAAATCTGCCTGCCTCTACCTCCAGAGTGCTGGGACTGAAAAATGCTTGTGCAGCCACACCTGGTCTTGAGTCATTCAAAACAGGCTTCTGGGGTCCCTTAGGGGCCAAGAAAACACACCAGAAAAGAGAAGATAGTCGTATTTCACTGTAGATGGACCTGAAAAGCTCCCAGCTGTGAGCCCTGGGGGTTGGGAAAGGGCAGAGAAGGAGGCCGCCCAGGGCAGGAGCAGGAAAGACTGAAGAGTCTGCCAGGGAAATTCCTCTCCACGCTTTTTTTGTTTTTTTGTTTTTTTTTTATTTTTGTTTGTTTGGTTCGGTTTTTGTTGTTTTGTTTTGCTGGCCTGGTTCTTACTATGCCCGCCAAGCTGGTCTTGATTAAAGGCATGTACCACCATGCCTAGCTTCTCCATGGCTTTGGTGCTGTGAGGTAACACAGCATAACAATTAGTGGGGGGGTTTCCTGTTCCATCTTCAAGAGGATCCAAGGGGGCTGGCCAAGTGCATCTTTCCTGAGGTTATACTCTTTGTCCAGGCTTCCAGGAAAGGAGGAGCTGTTATCTCTGCCACACCCAGGGCCATAAAGAACAAAGTCCAACATCGTCTTAATTTGGGGGATCAGTCTCCAGTGTGAATGGGGTTTCTGGGGGCCTTTAAGAAGTTTGGTGGGAAGCCGGGCGGTGGTGGCGCATGCCTGTAATCCCAGCACTCAGGAGGCAGAGGCAGGTGGATCTCTGTGAGTTCGAGGCCAGCCTGGTCTACAGTCCAGGACAGGCACCAAAGCTACAGAAAAACCCTGTCTTGAAAAACCAAAAAAAAAAAAAAAAAAAAAGTTTGGTGGGTTCCACAATTAACATTTATTTTTAATTGAATTTGTTTGTTTTTCAAGACAAGGTTCTTTGTATAGCCCTGGTTGTCCTGGAACTCACTCTGTAGACCAGGGTGGCTTTGAACTCACAGAGATCCACTTCTCGCTGCCTCCTGAGTGCTGGGATTAAAGGTGTGCACCATCACTGGCCAGATAATTCAAAATTTTTTTATTTTTATTTTATGTGGATGTATGTTTTGCCTGTATATCTTTCTTGTGTGTCTGGTGCCCCGGGAGACCAGAAGAAGCCGTCAGGTTCCCTGGAACCAGAGTTATAGACAGTTGTGAGCTGCCATGTGAGTGCTGAGAATCGAACCAGGGTACTCTAGAAAAGCATCGTGTACTCTTAACCACTGAGCCATCTTTCCAGTGCCCGACATTTTAAAAATCAAGAATGGATCGTGGAATACAACTGGAGTAATAAAAAACATGTTATCTGAAGTGAGATGAAGAAGCATCTATCCATTTTTGCCCTGACTAATGTCTCTAGCAGAACCCAAAGGCTGGCGCAGTCAACGCTTTATTTATAACTTAGGTGAAGCTTGAGAAAACAGTTTGACTCTGAGTGTGGATAAAAATAGATTTTAAAATAAGCAGCTTGTCTTCTGCTTTATTTGGACACAGATTATAATGATGGTGAGTTTGGAGAGATGTACTTAACTGGGTGAGGAAGATGATATGCCATCCATTATGAAGGCAAGTCCATCCTCTCTCCCACCCTCTAAAACAGTCTTTCATGGTATATGATTTTCCCTGAAAGTTGCATAACTTTCTGGTAAGTTGGCTGGGACAATCTCCACACACATGATCGCATCCTGGTTAAAGATCAGCTCTTACAAGGATGTTTCATTGTAGCCTTGAATTCCCTTTGTAGACCAGGCTGGCTTCGAGCTAAGAGATCCACTTGTGTCTGCCACCTGAGTGTTGGGATTAAAGGCGTGTGCCACCACTGTCTGGCTGCCATTTTGTTCGTGTATCTTTGTAGGCAAGAGGGGAGGTGTGCAGCAGAGAGTGTACATACAGACCGGTGCTCCCCTAGTTATCTCCATGCCAGAGATCACATCCATGATGCTCTGCTCTCAGAGGCCCTGGTTTGTTTCTGGAAACGTGCCAACACCATGTGAGCAATCAACTAGCCAGAGCTGTGTGGATCTGCATTTTCATTGTGGCACTACATTTTCCCTGGTTCTGGTTTGGATTTTAACAGGGCCTCACTTTGTAGCCCTGACTGTCCGGAGCTGGCTTTATAGACCAAGATGTCTTTGAACTCACAGAGATCCTCTGATAGGAAATTACAACATGCCCACATGGTTGGGCTTTCCTGGCGGACCGCCTAGTTATTTCCGGTTCAAAATAGCCATTTCCAGGTCAGAACATCTCCCGTGACTAGGACTCCGTGGCTTTACATGGCTGCATAAAGCATGCGCACCATGTAATCTATGAGCATGCGTGGAGTAGCCACATGCAGTCCTGTACGCATGCGCGGCTCACTCTTTAAAAAGCCAGCGCCATGTTGCACAGGTCTCTCTCTTCTCTCTCTTCTTCTTCTCCCCTCCTCTTCTCTCCTCACTCACGTGTGTGCTTCACACAGGCCTGTCACCTCTATCCTCTATTAATAAACAGCTCTTCTGTGGATTTGTCGTGTTCGGGACGTGTTCCTCGCGGGTAAGAGCACTAGATAACTAACATCCTCCTACCTCTACCTCTTGAGTGCCAAGGTTAAAGGCGTGTGCCACCACACTCAGCCAGTTTTCCTATTTAAAAGGACAGTACTAACAAATTTAAAAAAGAAGAAAAGATGCTATTATATATATTATTGGTGAGGAGGCAGGTCAGATGCCCATAGAATGTCACTTTGGCTGTCCTATCACTCAAGAGCCCAGTTGGGGGCATAAAAACATAATTACTTTTTAATCAATGTATATATTTACTCTCTCTCTCTCTGTGCGTGTGTGTGTGTGTGTGTGTGTGTGTGTGTGTGTGTGTGTGTGTGTGTGTGATATGTACATGATGGCAATGTACTCAAGCCATAACAGACATGTGGGGATCAGAGGACAACTTTGTAAGGTTGGTTCTCTCTTCCATCTTTATGTGAAAGGAGGGGCCCCAGGCTTTCCCTGCAAGGGTCTTTATCTGCTGAGACATCTCATTGGCCTTATTTTCCTTTATTTTTGAGACAAGGTTTCACATAGCCTACATGGCCTTGAACACACCCTATAGCCAAAGAGGACCTTCTGATCCCCCTGCCTCTGCCTCCTGGGTACTGGTATTATAGGTGTGCGCTGCTACTATACCTGGTTTATGTGGTGCTGGGGAATTGAACCCAGAGCTTTACATCCAGTAGGCAAGCAGTTTACCAGCTAAGCTACAACCCAAACCCTGCTCATCTATTTATTTTGAGACAGGCAGACCCTGAACTCACCATGCTGCTGCCTTGGGTTCTCAGGTGTTATAATTACAGGGTGTACTATCACACTCAGGGTGCTAGCATCTTGAAGGAGTGCAGTAAAAGTTGATTCTGAGAGTGAGAAAAAGCTGGAAACCTGAGTCAAGCCCAGCTGCTGGGGATAAACACCCGTCAACACCATGGCAGTTTGGCACGCCTGTCTTTCTCCTCCAGTCTGTGGCTTCCTGTCCCGCCCTCTACTGGTAAAACCTAACAAATTGCTCACTGTTAAATCTGATTTGCAGAATCCCACAACCGGAGGGACCTAGAAAACCAACAGTCTCCAGGTTGGCGCTTTTCTCGGTCTAATTTCTGTGGTCATCTAGAGTACTAATTCTAGAAAAAGGCTTCATCTAGCTTCCTGCACATGATTTCGGGCTTGAGTCTCTATCAGGTGACTAGGAATTAAGTTTGGGTACCCCGGATGTACTTAACAAATTGTGGTCCTTTAACCTCTCTGAGATCTGCTGCATATGACATTTAAAATGTTTAAGTTTTGCCGGGCAGTGGTGGCGGCACACGCCTTTAATCCCAGCACTCGGGAGGCAGAGGCAGGCGGATCTCTGTGAGTTCGAGGCCAGCCTGGTCTACAGAGTGAGTCCCAGGAAAGGCGCAAAGCTACACAGAGAAACCCTGCCTCGATAAAACCAAACAAAACAAACAACAACAACAACAAAATAGCAAAAGTTTGAGTTTTCTGCAGTGAACCGTGACCATTCCTGACAGTGACCTTTGAGGTCTCCAAAAGGATGATGGGGCCCCACATTAACGATTCTACTTGGATTGTCGTAACACCACTAAGCTGACAAACACCACCAAAGATCAGCTTTGGACTACAAACTGCTCGGGACAATTTCAAGGTGGCTAGCTGAGATGGTCCAGCCTCATGTACTACTCCAGTCAGGACTTCAGATAAGCCCTGCCGGTTCCCATTACTCAGAGACTGAACAACGAAGACACAACTAGCCCCCCCAGGACTCGGACCATTATTTCAATTTGATCAGGGTCCCCCAGAGATGTTGTTGCCCCCAGACAGCAGGAAGCAAACTAGAGAACACCACACCCACATTCCCAAGAGGTGGGGTGGATGGCTTTGGGTCATTCAGTGGGATATGCTTAGGACAGATGTGGTAAAAAGAACGAGTCCAGAGCACTCTGCCGAGTTTAAGGCTAACCTGTGCTGTTTAGGGACGGGCTGTCTCAACAGCAGCAGGAAAGAGGGCTGGTGAGCTGGCACAGTGGGTAAGGGCTCTTGCCACCACGCTCACCTGAGTTCAACCCCTGGAGGTCATTTGGTGGGAAGAGAACCCACTCTCATGAGTTGTCCTCTGACCTCCATGTGTGCAAATACAAATGTAAAAATACAAAAAAAGAAAGGAGGAGAAGAGGACCGGAAGGAAGAGGGGAACGAGGCCTATCGCATCTTGTATTCTTTTTTTCTTTAATGCTAATTTATTTCTCCTTTAGTTTTCTTCTTTTGTTTGGGGGTTTTTACTTTTTTTATTTTATTTTAATTTTTTATGGTTTTTTGAAACATAAAAAAATGGTTTTTATTGTTTCTCTGTGTAGTTTTGGTGCCTGTCTTGGATCTCACTCTGTAGACCAGGCTGCCCTTGAACTCAGAGATCCGCCTGACTCTGCCTCCCGAGTGTTGGGATTAAAGGCTTATGCCACCGCCACCTGACTAGGATTTTTTTTTTTTTTTTGAGACAGGGTTTCTCTGTGTAGCTTTGCGCCTTTCCTGGAACTTGTGTTGTAGACCAGGCTGGCCTCGAACTCACAGAGATCCATCTGGCTCTGCCTCCCAAGTGCTGGGATTAAAGGCGTGCGCCACCACTGCCTGGCGGAATTTTTATTTTTAAATTTTATTCATTTTTAAAAATTTTTATGCATATGGGTGTTTTGCCTGTAAGTATGTCTGTGTACTATGTACACGCAGTACCCATAGAGACCAGAAAATGGTGTCAAATCCCCTGAAACTGCAATTATAGATGGTTGTGAGCCACCAGGTTCTGGGATCAAATCTGAGTCCTCTGGAAGAGCAGCCAGGACTCCTAAATGATGAGCCATCTCTCCAGCTCCGCATCTTGTATATTATGAAAATAGTCTTGGTCATTTAGACTATCCAGGATTCCCAGAAGTGCTTGGAATACCCATGATGCTTTTGAATTATGAGCAGAGCAAGGGTCTGAAATGTTCTATCTAGGGTTGGAGAGATGGCTCAGAGGTTAAGAGCACCGGCTGATCTTCCAGAGGACCAGGGTACAATTCCCAACACCCACATGGCAGCTCACAACTGTATGTAACTCCTGTTCAGGGGATCTGGCACCCTCACATAGACCTACATGAAGACAAAGCACCAATGCACATAAAATAATAAAAAGTTATTTAAAAAAAAACAAAGAAATAAAAGAAATGTTCTGTCTAGTCTAGATAGCAAATGTTCTGGGATTTTCAGTGACTACCTCAGCTCTTTTACCTTGGTATGAGAAAAGCAACCATAATAATGTTAGCAAGTATGTAGGACTGTCCCAATAAAACTTTATTTAAACAAACATGTAGAAGCTGGGTTTGGCCCACTGGCTCTGGTTTGCCCAGCCCTGATCTAGACTGGAATATGCTTCCAGGGCTTGTACTAGGAAAGGGAGAAGCTAGTGTGATTTAACTCATCCTAGCCAGGCTATTCCTAGAAGAAGGAAGAGGATTATTTCATAGAAAACACCTAGACCTTACTCTCCACTAGTGTTCATGTTGTTGTGACCAAATTCTGGAGAGAGACAATGTAAAGTAGGAAAGGTTTATTTTGTTCCAAAGTTTCAGAGAGTTCAGTCCATGGCTTCTTGGCCTCATGGGGTGAGGGCAGAACATCACAGTATCAGGAGTATGAGGAAGGGAGGCTCTTTCTCTCATGGCAGACAGAGGCAGGGGTGCAGAAGGGACAGGGAGAGGTCAGGCACGACATCTATCCCCAAGCACACAGCCCCAGTGACCTACATCCTCCAGCCTGTCCACAATTCCGCTACCACCCAATAGTCTTAATTTTTGTTTTATTTTGTTTTTCAAGACAGGGTTTCTCTGTGTATCCCTGGCCATCCTGGAACTTGCTCTGTAGACCAGGCTGGTCTTGAACTCAGAGATCCTCCTGCCTCTGCCTCCCAAGTATTGGGATTAAAGACGTACGCCACCACCAACACCTGGCTCAATAATCGAATTTTGTTTTTGAGACAGTGTCTCACTGGTTGGTCTGACTCTCTCCATCTCACAGACATCCTCTTGCTTCTGCCTCCCAGGTGCTAGGACTAAAGGCTTGTGCCACCATGCCGGGCTTATCCATAGTCTATTTTGAATCCATCAATGGACTAAGCCATTCATTAGGTAAAAGTCCTCACAGACAAACCCAGTGGTACACTTTACTAACCCCCAGTCAACTCTATCCGATCAGGTTGACAGTCAAGGTTAGCCATCACTCATTTCCAGTTTGGCGAACTCCATGGCTACCATAACCCTTAGCTGGGCCTGACAAGCTCTGCCTTTCCATAACTCCATCCGAACCTACGTCATGATCTCTCGTAGCACATACAGCTGGGTGGAGGGAGGCAACGGCGAAGTCTTCCTTACCACTCTGCCTGCACCGCACCCTGAGCGGAACTGGAGGAAAACTGAATGGACTAGATTCACTGGGCAAAGCCATCCCACTGACGCCTGGACAAGGGCACGCTCACACTGCCTGTGCTCCTTACACACTCACACCGCTTGTCACCTGTGCTCCTTAACTTGTGTACATTCCCCTGCACATGCTTGTGCCTAGAGAACAGCTCTTGCTGGACACACATTCCAGCTCCTTCTACAACCTCTAACTGCTCTCATCCGCCATGTCCTCCGCACTGATGAGCATAGTTCTCCCATTCAGCAGGTGCTTTTCTTCCTCGATGTGGGAACCAAGGGTTCATTCCTGCTTCTGCTTGCCTTTACGTCTGTAAGTCCCCAGAGTGATGTTTCCCAAGGGCAGCATTGTGCTTGTTAGGGAAGGTGAGGTCCCAGTCATGCCCTGGCTCTTCCCTAGGCTCTCCTCCCCACTGCCAGCTCCTCTGGCTCCCAGGGTGACTGTGCCCGGTGACTGTCCTGGTCACTAAGAAAACCATATTCCGCAGGGTGGTGGTGGTGGTGGTGGTGGTGGTGGCGGCGGCGGCGGCGAATGCCTTTAATCCCAACACTTGGGAGGCAGAGCCAGGTGGATCTCTGTAAGTTCGAGGCCAGCCTGGTCTACAGAGTGAGTTCCAGGACAGGCACCAAAACTACACAGAGAAACCTTGTCTCAAAAAAAAAAAAAAAAGAAAGAAAGAAAGAAAGAAAAGAAAAAAAAAGAAAAGAAAATCATATTCCTTGAAAGCAACTTTAGAAACATGTCCTAGTTGGGCAGAAAGATACTAGGCCTGTAAGTCTATCCTCCTTGCTGTGGCAGAAGGATTTCAAGTTCAAAGCCAGCCTGAGCTACACAGTGAACCATGTCAAAAACAACAACAACAAAAAACAACTCCTCCTGATGGACTTGTTCCTCTTAACCCAATCCTCTACCAACTCCATCCTCTTTGTCTTCTCCACCAGGGTGGTGGTACATGTTCAGCCCTGAGTGGTTTGTCAAAATGAGACAAAGCTTGAGGCTGGACAGGGTGGATACAGCAAGCTTGAAATCAAACTCTACCCAATCATCGGGAGATGCTCTAGGCTGGGAGGGGACTCCCAGCATGTACCCAAAGGCAGACCCCTGCCGGTCCAGAGACCGATCATATGCCACCGACTGGGAGGAAATCCTGCACATGTCTTTTTACCACCCTCCAACTCAACCAGGGAGAGGCTATCTACTTTTAAAAATAGAACACCCAGGCTGGACTTTTATGGTCTTGTGAAGCATACCGCTCTTGCTCTCCCACACCTGGTCTTGGCCCCTGCCTGGTCCCGTCCAGCTGCCTGCATCAGCTCTGTACAAATGCTCAGGGTCTCTCAGCAGAAATGTGCGACCAGGCAGATTTATGCATTTGGCCTTGGCTGGGGCCTTCTGCAATGGCTCCCAGCCACAGCCCAGCTGCTCTCTCCCCCACAGCCCATGCAGCTCAGGCTGGGACGTTCTGTGTCTTCTAGCTCCACTCCAGCTCACTGAGTCACCCCCTTAACCCCCTTTCCCCGATGCTCTGGGCAGCCCTATGGAGGAGCAGACCCAGTCCCTTCCAAGCCTCCACCCCACTCACGGTCACCCCGCTGAGGCTCTAATTGGCCTCGGCTGCTGAAATTTGACAGGAAGGCTGATCTTCCACGTCTAGACCTCAGGGGCCAATCTGAAACTATCCCTGACTTGGAAGTCTCAACTCATTGCTTCCTTTGTCCTCCAATGATTTCTTCAGGGCCAAGGACAAGTGTCACTCAAACTAGCACATTTTTGGCACCCTGTACCAGGACTTGGGGCGAGCCTGGGATGTCAATGCCTGTGGGGAGAAGTTGGCCTTGGGGGCTGATTTCTAGAACTGTATGGATTATACCAAACCCAACGAAGCCCCCCAGTCGACGGCGGCATAGAGAACATACTAAAGCCGACATTTCAAAAATAACAGAAGTGAACGCCTTGTTTTAGGCCCTGCTGAGTGCATCGATGCCCTTTGTAGGCAGGGCTGGGAGTGGCTGTCTCATGGAGTGACTTTGGGCTAAAATGATCTCTTCCTAGACAGCTGGGACTAGCTAAGTTCCCCTGGAATGAAAGCCATGTAAGTGCGGTGGCTTTATCTCTAGACAGAGCTCATGCTAGGAAAATGTGAAAGGGTGCAGGGCCCTGGTGGGGGATGTGGTGATGGGGAGTGCAGCCGGAGAGACCATCATCCAGGGACAAGGACCCTGAACTTTTCTCTTCCTCTTTGATGTTGCATAAACATCTTGTAGGGCCATTAAAAAAAAAAAAAAAAAAAAAAAAAAAAAAAAAAAAAAAAAAAAAAAACCATGCCGGGTGGTGGTAGCACATACCTTTAATCCCAGCACTCGGGAGGCAGAGGCAGGCAGATCTCTGTGAGTCTGAGGCCAGCCTGGGCTACAGAGTGAGTTCCAGAAAAGGCGCAAAGCTACACAGAGAAGCCTTGTCTTGGGGTGGGGGGGGGGGGAATCACATTCCATTCTTCAGTTTCCTCTCTGGCTTTGTGACCTGTGACCTAGCTGTGTTCACACTTACCACTACCCAAGGCCTTTCGTGTTCCCGGATATCCCCATGAGCACCTGGGGCTGCCGCCATCCTAGCCTTCCCCAACTATGCCAGCAGAGTGATTTCTGCCTTCTTGCTGTGTGAGGAGGCCTAGGGAAGAAAGGGGAGGGTGGTTCCCTAACTTGACTTTGAACCACGCCAAACACTTTGCTCTTTCACCTCCTGTCAAGAATGTCCCTTCCTAAGAGTCAAAGCTGAAGCTCTTCATCCTGGGTTCCCTTGGAACTCTCTACCATCGATGTTACCATTGTTTCTTCTGCCTGCCGGAAGCCAAGCCTGAATTTGAGAGTTGAGCCTGAGTCAATTCCAAAGGCTGAGAGTCAGGGGGAAAGACAGGTAGAGGTGGTAGAAAAATCCAGGTCCTTCAGTGAGAGTCACAGTCTAAGAGAGTGCTGGCCATTTGTTGCCGGGAGCTGGAGATACTGGATTGGCGAGGAGGAGAACATCTTCGGCTACAGAGACCTGGGACCCCACCTCTTCATCCGTGGTTCTTTGGCTGGCAGCGATGGCTGTGGTGGAATCGAGGGCAGAGCACCCCAAGCCTCCTGCATAAAGACGAGATCGCATGGGCCACTTCTGAAAAGACGTAAGAAGGGGAATGATTAACACAGCGACCGTGGTCCTGAAGCGCCCAGAACCACTAAGATCTTCTTCAGTCTGGCATCTCCTGTTTGACGTGTCCCCCGAATATCACAGCTTTAAACAGTCTCCCTACTGCCTGGCAGAGGCACAGGAGGAGCACACGGAGAGCAGCGAGGACCTGAAGAGGAGTACTCGGTTGGGGGAGAGGTAGGCAGGTGCACCGCCAGGCAGAGCAGTATGAGAGGTAGGAGAGGGTAAGGATGGAGCTGTTCAGCTCACATCCGGCTAGGGTTTCAAAGTCTTCCCATCAGGAACAAGGGTGGTTTTAGAAAATGCAAGGATAGCTGGGCGGTGGTGGAATACACCTTTAATCCCAGCACTCAGGAGACAGACACAGATGAGTCTCTGTGAGTTCGAGGCCAGCCTGGAGAGACAGAGAAACCTTGTCTTGATAAACAAACATGTAAGGATTACTCTGCTCAGTCTGTCCTCCTTATCATTCCCCTAGGGGGCTCAGTACCTCTGTACTTAAATCTGTCAGAGTTCTAGACCTAGGCTTTCCTCTCCTCTCCTCTGTTTGCTCTCCAACATGCTTCTTTGTAGTGGTATTTGCTCCGCCCATGACCTTGGGCTATACGGCCCGAAAGAGGCGGTACTTCCTGCCATTGTACGTGCCCTGCTCCCTGCTCCTGCTTGCGAGGTGGGAATGTATTATAGAATGTATTATAGCTAGATTATTATATATACTAGTAAACTAATCTAGTAAAATAACAGCCTTAGATAGATTGCACTGTTATGGATTCTTGTATATTGATATAAATGTAAACTATTTTATATTCTTATTTAAGATAATCTATATATTGATACAAATACAGAACTGTATTTGTTGTAATGTACATATGTTTCTACTCTTATTTGAAATGTTTGTGTGTTGATACAAATGTAAAATTTTATTTGTCATACTGTATGTATGTTCTACCTCTGTTTAGGATATTTGGCATATTGATACATATTTAGGATTATTGTCATATTGCACTAAACATTCCCACCTCGCAAGCAGGAGCAGGGCATGTGAACCTTCCCTAACCCCTTATAAGAGGTCACATACAATGGCAGGAAGCACTGCCTTCTTTGGGCCGTATAGCCCAAGGTCATGGGCGGAGCAAATATCTCTCCACTTATTGTTCATCTACTACACACACAAGGGCTTTATATTCACTGCCATTTTACAGATAAGAACCTTGCTCTTGATAAGAACCCTATGGCTCCGTGTCCAGTGCCACCTTAGCATTTTAGACTGACCCCATTTCATCTCAGAAGTTTGCATTTCAGCTGTATTCTCAAGAAATAAACAGACATTTCAGAAGAACAGTATGTACCGGAAAGAGACGATAGAAAGTAGCCATCATAAAAAAAATAAAGCCGACAGCTAGAGATGTGGAGCAGCTGGTAGAGTGCTTGACCAGAAAGCTCAAAGTCCTGGGATCAATCCCCAGCCTAGTGTAAACCTAGTGTGCTTCGTGCACAGGCCTGTAATCGGAGCACTCAGGAAGTTGGAAGCAGGAGAAACAGAAGTTCAAGGCCATCGCTGGCTACATACTGAGTTTGAGGCCAGTTTGGAATATGTGACATCTTGTCTTAAAAAAAAAAAAAATTTCTTTAGAGGGCAAAGGTCACCTTCCTCCTTTACGATACTGCGAGCTCTTTTATTTTTGGGGGAGGGGGTGTTACATACTGAAACAAGCCACAGCCACTTCTCACCTCGACAACGCCATGAATCCTCTGACTGAATGCCTCTGAGTCCCCACTGGAAAGCGCTCTAGTTCCTGTCTCCTCAGGCCTCATATGCCTTTCTCCGCCCAGCCATTTCACTTCCTGTCTCAACCTTCCTACTGCTGGGATTGATGGCGCGTGTGCTTCCCAAACACTGGGGTTAAGGTGTGTGCCAGCACCGCCTGGCTCTGTTTCTGCCCTAGACTGGATCAATCTCATGTAGCCCAGTGTGGCCTTGAACTCACAGAGATCCAGAATGCTGGGATTAAAGGTGTGTGAGCCACCACTGCCTGACCTCTATGTTTAATCTAGTGGCCGGCTCTGTCCTCTGATCTTCAGGCAAATTTTACTAGACAAATTTTACAAAATATCACCACACACACAAAAAAAACCCTGCCGAACAAGAGTGGGGAAAGTCCATAAACGAGGTTGGACGAATGTACAGAGGAGGTGGCGGATAAAACTTTGGAAACACCAGTTCAGTCAAAGTTCTGGCAGGAATTCACTAAGAAAACTGGAGGGGGCGTGGCAAGGTGGCTCAAAAGGCCCAAAAACAACCCCAAACATCCCAAGTGATACTGGAGCCTCTTTCCTTGGGAGCACTGGGGAAGGGAGGAGCCAGGCTTCCCTGGGGCGCCTACTGTTACTCAGTCAGGCCTGGACAAGTGTCCCATGTCCCTGTATGATACTGTGAGCTCTTTTTGGATTGCTTTTTATTAATTAATTAATTTATTTATTTATTTATTTATTTATTTATTTATTTTATTTTAAGACAGAGTCTTGCTACATTGCTAGCCTGACCTGGAACTTGCAATCCTCCTGCCTCAGTTTCCTGAGTGCAGGGACCACGAGTGTGGCCCACCATACCTGGCTTACCGCATACTCTCTACCACAGGTCCCTGTGAAAGCACCTTGGGGTCTTTGGTGGTGGCTGAGAGGGAGAGGTCTGTGGCCAGATACCCGGGTTCAGTTCGAACCCTTGCCCTCCCTGCCCTGTGTCTCCTCATCTGTAAATCTTCCTTTGGTTCTGGCAGCGTCAGGAGAGAAGAATGCCCTAGAGGGCTCAGCTCGGCCTCCGGCTTCTCTTCAGCACCTGGTACTGCTGTGTGGTTAATTGTTAACTAATTCTTTTCATTCACAATGATCGTTAATTATACTTTCCCTTCATCTTGTACTCCAACAGAGGTGGCCGGCTCCTTGCTTGCTTCTTTCGGCCTTGCACATTCTCAAGCTGAGGCTCAGGAGAACTGGGTAACGGTTTGGCGTGGTGCACGCTGGAAGCCCTCCAGCCCACACGGCTCGCCTTCCTATCTGGTTGCTGTCTCAAGCGCTGTGGTTTTAGGATGTTTTTCTCCCAGAGAGCAGATGTCCACAGCAACAGTAGTCAGAGAGAGAAAGGCAGGGCGCTATCAAGGGCGCTGCTCAAGCTCCTTGGAGAAGGATGACTCTCCTGGGTTCTGGGCCTTAGACCAGGCACCCGCTCCTCTCTCAAGAGTGTTTCCCTCCTCCTGAAGCAATCACACTCCCATGCAGACACTCCCAGTCACCACTCCAACCCCAAGAGCCAGCCTCAGCCCTCCTGAGAGAACAGGAAGAGAATGACACCCCCCACCCATTCCCATGGCCAGTGACCTACCTTGAGGGGGTGTAAGTACCGGAGTCCACGCAGGAAGGGCGGCCAGGCAGGGCCAGGTAACTCGTGGCCGAGTGTTCGGGTGAGGTGGGCTATGTAGCTCGTGGCCAGCACCAGCACATCCAACTTGGAAAGCTTAGTGTCGGGTGGCACGGCAGGCAAAGCAGCCTGCAGGGCCAAAAAGGCCTGGCGCAGAGTCCTCACACGGGTCCGCTCCCTTGCGGCATTCTCGGGGCTGGCTTCGTTCTGCAGAAAGGGCCCCCATGAGTGGATCTGATCCAGATTCCCATCCAACCCCAGCCTCTTGCTATTGCTGGTATGGTTGGGAGAGAGTTTCATGTAGCCCAGGCTGGACCTGAACTCCCTGTGTAGCCCAGGATGACCTTGAGTTTGGGATCCTCCTGCTTCTACTTCCAAGTGCTGGAATTATAGGGGTACACCACCGTGCCTGGTTGACTCTGACTTCCAAGGGCCCAGTAGTGCCGTGTCATCTTCTGGAGTTGATGGGCCTCCCTGGTGTTAAGCTGTGCCCCATAATACACGTGAAGGAAGGCCTGCCTGGGCTCAGGTGACAGGAAGGTGGTAACACCTGTCTCAGAACCCAAGAGTCCCATGTTCCATCTACTGTTCCATTAATATCTGTTCCATTCCCGAGTCTGGATCCTGCTCATCAGGGTACCCTGGAGGCCACAGGAAGCATAGAGCCTTGCCCCTTGCTTAGCTGACCTTTGACCCAACTAGGTACTGAGATGAAGAGGTTGCCATGGTAAAGAGGGAATGACCACCGGGCGGTGGTGGCCCATGCCTTTAATCCCTTCACTCAGGAGGCAGAGGCAGGTGAATCTCTGTGAGTTCGAGGCCAACCTGGTCTACAGAGTGAGATCCAGGAAAGGCACAAAGCTACACAGAGAAACCCTGTCTCGAAAAACCAAAAAAAAACAAAAAAAGAGGGAATGACCAAGGGTCAAAAGACACAGTCCCGGGCTGGGGATGTAATTCAGTTGGTGGAATGCTTGTCTAGCACTCATGAGGCCCAGGGTTCAATCCCTACCATGACATAAACCGGGTATGCTAGCACATACTCTTAGCACTTGGAATGTGGAGGCAAAAGGATCAGGAATCCAAGTTCTAGGCTGCAGAGGAAGTTTGAGGCTCAGCCTAGGCTCCAGGAGACTCTCATTCAAAAATAAAATAAAACAAAAATCAATAAATAAATAACAAAAAGCTCAGTCTAGGTTCCCTGCTGCTGGCTGCTGCTTAGGGACATCAGGCAATTCACATCCCTCCTCTGGGCCTGGTTTCTCAGTAGAAATTAGTTAGATCAACTCCAGCATGGCACCATGGGTCTAAGGAGCCATCCTTCTGCTCTTGGGCAGAACCATCAAATATGGATTGAGGCTCTGCCCTCCGAGGTGGCATCTCACTGCCCTCCAAACCCTTCCTTCCCCAGCTCCCTTCTCTAGTCCAGAGTGTCCTTACCCTGCCATGAGCTGTTCCCTTGGCTCTGGTCCTTCGAGGGGCAGAGGCGGCTCTGTTCAATCTCTGATTGCTCCAGCTAGTGTCGTCCCATAGGTTTTGCCTCGTCCTGCTGAGGTGGCTCCTCTTCCTGACAGTGCCTAGAAGCATCCGTGCTTTGGCCTTAGTCTGGCCGAGCCCTGCTCTTGGCATTGCTGGTACCCCTGCGGCCTCCTGTGACATGCCACTCTCTTGGGGTATGGGACTGTAGCCCCAAGAGCGGTAACACAGAGCCTGAAGGAGCCCTTGGGCTCAAGCTAGCCTGGACAGGCTGGCCATCCCACCAGCAGTCTGTATCTGAAGAAGCCAGCACCAACTCAGTCCTTCTTTACTCCTCGCTCTGGGAAAACTGCCCACCCGGCACAGCCCCCGCAAATAGCCTCCGCCTGCCTCCCATCCTAGCTGAGAGGTGGGGGTGCTGCATGCTGGGCGTGGCCAAGCCTTAGGACAAGGCCCATGCTAAGAAGGCCAGGAGATGGGTAAGAAGAGAGTGCCCTTCCATTGCCATGACTGATCCTAACAGAGTAATCCGCGGATGGACCTGCCGCTTCATGTTTGGGGCTCACGTCCATAGTTTGGGGCTCTGGATCGCCAGCCCTTTCATCAGAGACTGACAATATATATCTCACAATGGCCTTTCTTCCTCCCACCAAAGATGTGTGACGAGGCGCTACTCCCTACTCCTCAGACATGCTTCCCAATTCCAACTTGATGCTTTCTCCCCGAGATTCCAGGGGAATGATGCCATCTTTAGGGCTCTGCCCTTCACTTTAACCCTGCGCCTCTGCACTTTGTATGGATATCGTATTTATTTTCCAGAGCAACCATAAAGCAAAGAAATGGTGTGTGTGTGTGTGTGTGTGTGTGTGTGTGTGTGTGTGTGTGGTGTGTGGTGTGTGTATGTGTGTGGCATATGTGTGTGTGTTGTGTGTATGTGGTGTGTGTGTATGTAGTGTGTGTATGTGGTTTGTGTATGTGGTGTGTGTGTGTGTGTGTGTGGTGTGTGTATGTGTGTGGCATATGTGTGTGTGTGTTGTGTGTATGTGGTGTGTGTGTGTATGTAGTGTATGTATGTAGTTTGTGTATGTGGTATGTGTGTGGTGTGTGTATGTGATGTGTATATGTGTGTGTGTGTGGTGTGCATATGTGGTGTGTGTATGTGGTGTGTGTGGTGTGTGTGTGTACCTGTGTGCACATGCATGTAAAATTGTTGCATTAAAATATAATTACACCATTTTCCCACATGCATGTTCAGATAGTCTCTCGATGGGACCCGGGCTTGTTGACTAGGCTGGGCCAGCTGGCCAGTGAACGTCCAGAAAGCCTTCTGAAAATTTGTTTCAGGTGAACTGTGCTGTGGGGAGATGACATAACTTGACTGCTGTATTTTGTTTTGCTTTGTGATGATGTTATGCTGTCTAGTCTTGGACGGCCAGAAACTTGTTACATAGCCCAGGCTGGCCTTTGAACACACAGCAGTCCTCCTGCCTCAGCTTCCCAAGTGCTGCTGGGATTACAGTACAATGTCAAATCGAGGCAGTAGTGAGGCTGGAGATGTCCCTGGGATGAAGGGAAAGTTCTTAGCTTTCAGTACGATCTTCTCTTTCTCAGAAAGGCCTTCTTCCAGAGGCATCCATCATCCTTTAGAAGGGCCAGAGCTGAGACTAGATTTAGAGAGGCCGCAACAGCCCTGAGCACATGGGAATCCTTTCTCTCTGTGGGAATTCACCCATCAGGGAAGGAGAGAGGTCTCACCCCATCTTTGCCAATTCTGGTAGGATGCACTGACGTTAAGGACACAGTGTAGGGAGAAAAAAGTACTAAAGCCATACTAGAGTTGCATGGAAAGAGACCCTGTACCTAAGTATGTTCTCAAAGTCAGGTGGCCTGGATTCCTCCAAAAGGCTCCTCTTCTGTCAGTGCTCAGTCCTTGGGAGGTGCAAAATCACAGTCATGTGATCCTGCAGCCTCTCAGACTTCTAACTCAGAGACACCCTCAGCGGAGGAGCTACCCAGGGAAAAGCAGTGTCACAGACTGAGGAGATGTGCGACGTGACAGTGTTTGCCTAGAGTGCATGAGGCCTTGAGTGTGTTTCATAGTACACACACACACACACACACACACAGAGAGAGAGAGAGAGAGAGAGAGAGAGAGAGAGAGAGAGCAGACAGACAGAGAGACAGAGAGAGAGAGGGGTCACTTGAGAGGCTAAGACAGAATCACCTCAAGTTTGGGGCCAGGCTGGGCTATAGAGTGTGATGCTCTGTTTAAAGAAAGGAAAGAAGGAAGGAAGGAAGGCAGGCAGACAGACAGACAGAAAGAGCAAGTAGAAGATTGCCTCAATTTTGAGGCCAGCCTGGGCTATACAGTGTGTTTAGGGACAGCCTAGGAGTCTCTTCCCCACCAAAAAAAAAAAGAAAGAAAGAAAGAAGAAGAGGAAGAGGAGGAGGAAGGAGGAGGAGAGGAAGAGGAAGAAGAAGAAGAAGAAGAAGAAGAAGAAGAAGAAGAAGAAGAAGAAGAAGAAGAAGAAGAAGAAGAAGAAGAAGAAGAAACAAAGAGCAAGGAAGGACAGAGAGACAAAGCGGAGAATACAGCATCTTGAAAGACACAGTGAATAAGAGAGACTGATGGACAGATGTGGTTCCCATGCCGGCAGGTGCAGGGGCCATTTCTAGCATCCCAACATCTGGTACAAATGTTCCTGCAGGCAGCGGAGAAGGCAGCAGGGCTCTTGGAGAGCTGGTCTTGAAGGGCTTTGCATGCTGTGCATCCTCTGAGGGTGCAGCTCAGGTGGTGCTGGGCTGGGTTCTCTCTGCTGAGCTGGCACTCTCTGTGCTCTTGGAGGACGTTCTCAGTGAGAACTTGTCTCAGGCCTGCTCTCCAGAAGATGGACACAGTAGGGCAGATTCTGCCACGTTGCTCCCAGTAGGCGACATAAAGGACACAAGGGCAAGAACATGGCATGAGGCACGACCCCCCACTCCTCAAACATGCTTCTTACTTCAGGTTGGTACCGGTCCAGCTCATGAGCGTTGGGCTTTATGGCTTCCGCTGTCACTTCTAGTGAGTGACAGAAGGTTTTCGTCCAGGTTGCGCTTCAGCCTTGCATGGCTCGCCCCCATGAGAGTAAATTGAACAATAAGAGGCTGTTGCACTGTTCCATCTGCATGGGACTGGCCTCCTGAAGAGTGTGAAGACAAAATGATGCCAGGCATGTTGCCCTCTGTGCTTCGACAGTCCATTGATCATCGATGGGTTGTGGTTTTGCTGGGATGGTCAAATGCACATTTCTAATCCTGAAATGTCAAAGTTCAGATGCCGCCACCACTAGGGTTGAATCTGTCCCACAAAGTTTATGAACCTTAATCTCCAGCACAGTAGTAGCCATGGGAGGACATGGTGATTAGGTCATGGGGTTCTGCCCTTGCACACGTATGAAGGTCAAGGCTGGGGACATAGCTTAGTTGGTGGGATGCTTGCCTAAAACACACAAAGCCCTGGGATTGGTCTCCAGCACCTCAGAAACGGGGAGCTGTAGTGTATTTCCGTAACCTCTGACGTCAGGATGTGGCAGTTGCAGGATCAAAAGTTCAAGGCCATCAACAGCTACCTAAGGAGTTCAAGATCAGCCTGGTCTGCACGAGACCCTGCTACCACCAACACCAAAGGCTTGAAGATGGTTTCTCTTTGAGAAGTCCACACATGTTCTTGGCTGCGTCTTTCTCCTGAGTGTGTCTCTTTCTCTTAACCTTCATTCTTTTTTTTTTTTTTGTTTTTTTTTTGTTTTGTTTTTTGAGACAGGGTTTCTCTGTGTAGCTTTGTGTCTTTCCTGGAACTCACTCTGTAGCCCAGGCTGGCCTCGAACTCACAGAGATCTGCCTGCCTCTGCCTCGTGAGTGCTGGGATTAAAGGCGTGCGCCGCCACCGCCCGGCTTTTAACCTTCATTCTTTTTTTTTTTTTTTTTTTGAGCTGAGGATCGAACCCAGGGCCTTGTGCTTGCTAGGCAAGCGCTCTACCACTGAGCTAAATCCCAACCCTTAACCTTCATTCTTAAGGCCTAGGCCAAGAAGGTCTTCTAATAAACTGCAACTCTTTCATGAAAATAAAAAAGTAAATAAAAAATGGATCAATGCCATTACCACAGGAGTGTTTTTATTTGTTTATGAAGGTTTATTTTATTTTAGTTATGTGTCTGTATGTAAGTATGGACTATAAGTGCAGGTCCTGGTGAAGGGCAAAGGTCCCCAGGAACTGGTGTTACCCAATGTGGGTGCTAGGAACTGAACTCAGGTCCTCCGCAGGAGCAGTGTGCTGGCTAGTTTGAAGTCAAGAACTGGTGTTACCCAATGTGGGTGCTAGGAACTGAACTCAGGTCCTCTGCAGGAGCAGTGTGCTGGCTAGTTTGAAGTCAACTTGACACAAACCGTAGCCATCTGGGAGGAGGGAACCTCAGTTGAGAAAATGCCTCCATGAGATCTGTCTGTAGGCAAGCCGGTAGGACACTTTCTCAATTAGTGACTGATGGAGGAGGGTCTAGCCCACTGTGGGTGGGATCATCCCTGGGCTGGTGGGCCTGGGTTCTATAAGAAAGAAGGCTGAGTGAGTCATGAGAACCAAGCCAGTAATCAGGATTCCTCCATGGCCTCTGCATCCTGCCTCCAGGTTCCTGCCCTGATTTCTTTCAATGATGAAAGTGGTGTGGAAATGTAAGGTAAATAAAGCCTCCCCAAGTTGCCTTTGGTCATGGTTTCTCCACAGCGATAGTGACCCTGGCTAAGACAAGTACCAAGTCCTCTTAATCACGGAGCCATCTCTCCAGAGCCCCACGTGAGTGTTTTCATGAAAACCCTGTCTCGTGTGCACTCATGTGCTCTCTCTCCCCAATTCCCCACATGTACTCTGTGCCTCCCCCAACTTTTCACTATGCCCCATGCCTTTAAGTCCAGCACTCAGGAGGCAGAGGCGGGCAGATCTCTGTGAGTTCGAGGCCAGCCTGGTCTACCGAGTAAGTTTCAGGACAGCAAGGGCTACACAGAGAAACCCTGTCTTGAAAAACAAAACAACACAAGGGTTGGGGATTTAGCTCAGTGGTAGGGCATTTGCCTAGCAAGCGCAAGGCCCTGGGTTCGATCCCCAGCTCAAAAAAAAAAAAAAAAAAAAAAAAAAAAAGAAAAGAAAAAAGAAAAACAAAACAACACAAAACACTAAGATAGGCCATTCTTTCCTCTGCTACAGTGAGCCGCACACTTGAGTTGGTTTTTCAATGCGTCTTCTCAAAGCAGTTTCAGAATCAAGTGATTCCTGGCTCAGAAACGAACACAAAAGTCCATCAAAGGATTCTGATGGAAACTGGTAAGAGAATAAGGAATCTCTACGAGAGTTGACACTGGAGGACAGCCAGGCTGGGTCTGTAAGGGTTCACACATCATGGTTTAGGTCGATTCTCAGCCAACGAGCAATCCTCCCAGGTGGAGCTGAAAGTTTTCACCTCCGGAGATTTGGGCATGTTGGATGAAGAACCCGAGTTGGTGTTTATCTGCCCTACAAGAGTGAGTTGATTGGACGCAGTCACAAACACTAGGGACTCTGTGAGGGGGTTGGTGGAAAGTGATTGCCAGCTCCTAAAAGCTGCCCTTTGACCACACGCACACCGTAGCACGTGAGCACCTCACTCTCCCCCTCACACACATAAAAACAAGATATAAAAGGAAAGAAAAGGCGGCGGCCGGGTCAAACTCTCTTGGCCAACGACAATTAGCTTATTCATCCGTCCTCTCGACAACTATTTGCAGGTTTCAGAGTAGAACGTTTAAAAGCAATAGAACATGATGTTCTTAAGCCTGGAGTTGGAGGAATTTGGGTGGGAAGGGTATGTGGCAGATACCATCTACCACAGGAAATGGCCAGCAAACTAAAACAACATATTACAACCTGGATGCCAAATGCTTAGAGGACTTCCTTTCACTTGCTCAACATTTTTTTCTAATTAATTTTTTTTTTTTTTTTTTTTTCTGAGACAGACAGGGTTTCTCTGTGTAACCTCCCTGGCCGTCCTGGAATTCACTTTGTAAATCAGACTGGCCATGAACTCGCAGAGATCTGCCTGCTGTTGCCTCCCCAGGGCTGGGAGCAAAGGTGTGCGCTGCCACCTTCTGACATGCTCAACAATATTTTACTAACAGTAATTAACACAAAATAAGAGTTGTGGGGTCGGTGTGAACTGGGGTTTCCCTAGTCATTCTTCACTCTCTTGGTGAGAATTTCTGTTTCTTCTGATGTTTCTGAAGCCAACCGGGTATCCAACAAGTCAATGACATTCTAGCACCCTGCACCTGGATATGTTCACACTGGCTCCCATAGGACTGACCCCAAAGGATTGTCAGACTATAATGTTGAGTCCTGGGCCACCTATACTTCTAAATAACTGGCTGTGAATCAGAGGTTCCCATGCTTCCCCCGTCAGTCAAATAAATCAACAGAGCAGCTCACAGAACTCATGCTTTCTTAGACTTTCTCTTTTGTCATAAAGGATAGAATAGAACCCAGGAATAGCCAAGGGGAAGAGACGTGGAGGGCAAGGTAAGGTGGAGGGTGAAGGGTGAGGGATGTGAAGCTTCCTTGCCCTCTCTGGGCACACTATCCATCTAGTATCTCCATGAGACTGCCAACCCTGAAGTTCATTGAATCCTATTGTTTAGTTTTTTTTCTTTTTCTTTTGGTTTTTCGAGACAGGGTTTCTCTGTGTAGCTTTGTACCTTTCCTGGAACTCGATTTGTAGACCAGGCTGGCCTCGAACTCACAGAGATCCACCTGCCTCTGCCTCCTGAGTGCTGGGATTATCTTTTTTCTTTTTTAATGAGAATCATCATATAGGCACAGTGATTACACTATTGGCCACTGGTGACTTGATTGGGGCTCATTATAAATATCAAAAGACAGCAAATATTATAATATAAACAATCTTCAAATTATGGTCCTCATATCCCTAGAACATGAACACTTTCCAAAAAACCTCAAATAGTCGAGTAATCAAATTGCCTGGTTTGTCTGGGATTTTGTGGGGTTTTGTGCTTGCCAGGCCCCTGGTGGCGAGGCCTCAACCTTTATATTCCTTCCTTCCTAAAACTGTTTTGGCTGAAGCGTTTACTAGTTTGCCATTTCTACTACACATCCTTTCATAAGTGCCCTTCTCCCATCGTGTGCATGTGTGTGTCCGGGGTAGAGGCATGGAGGAGAGGATGCATTCACCCTTGTGCGCGTACACAGTGTCGGGTGTTTGCATCTATTGCAGTCCACCCTATTTATTGAGTTTCTTACTAAACCTGGAGTTCACCATTTCAGCGAGGGTGGCTGGCCAGCAAGCCTCCAGGATTCACTTGTCTTTGCTCCCCAGTGCTGGGGCCTTAGAGACGTGAGTGAGCCTCCATGCCAGCTTTTATGTGGGTGCTGGGGAATCCCAAGTCAGGTTTTCACGCTTGTACAACAAGTATTTTACCATCTCCCCAGCCTCCCCTTCCCCAGCTTCACATAAGCCATGCCTCCTACTCATTCATTTTAAAGATTTATTTACTTATTATGTACATAGAAGAGGGCGCCAGATCTCATTACAGATGGTTGTGAGCCACCATGTGGTTGCTGGGAATTGAACTCAGGACCTCTGGCAGAGCAGTTGGTGCTCTTAACCTCTGAGCCAACTCTCCAGCCCTCATTCTTCATTTTATTATGGTGCATTATTTGGGATGCAGATGCTAGATGCTTCAGGGCACCGAGAGAGAGAGAGAGAGAGAGAGAGAGAGAGAGAGAGAGAGAGAGAGAGAGAGAGACAGAGAGAGAGAGACAGAGAGACAGAGAGAGAGAGACAGAGAGAATAATAGATATTGGGGCCAGCGAGACAGCTCAGCAGGTAAACCCATTCGCTGTGAAGCTTGATACCTCAAGTTTGATTCCCAGGACCTACATGGTGGAAGGAGGGAGTCAATTTGTCCTTTGACTTCCACGTGTGTGCTGTGTTGTGCGAACGCCCATGCACAAGGCTAGAGAGATGGCTCAGCAGTTAGGAATACTGGCTGCTCTTCCAGATGACCCGGGTTCAATTCCTAGCACCCACATGGAGGCTCACAACCAGCTGTACATCCAGTCACAAGGGCTCCAATGCCTCTTCTAGCCTCTGAGGGTACCAGGCATGCAAGCAAAACACTCACACACATAAAACTTTAAAAATAAAGACGGGCTGGAGAGATGGCTCGGCGGTTAAGAGCACTGGCTATTCTTCCAGAGGTCCTGAGTTCAATTCCCAGCAACCACATGGTGGCTCATAAAAATAAAAATAAATTCAATAACAAAGACCAATTAAATGATGGGCCAAAGATTTGAATATAAACCACCTATAAGCACAGGAAAAGATTATGTAAATTGGC
Organism: Onychomys torridus; assembly: GCF_903995425.1. Lineage (NCBI taxonomy): Eukaryota > Metazoa > Chordata > Mammalia > Rodentia > Cricetidae > Onychomys > Onychomys torridus. The sequence goes on from NC_050463.1 coordinate 33,351,982, forward strand.
TGGGAAAGTAGCTCAATTGATAATGTGTTTGCTTTGCAAGCATGAGACCCTGAGTTGGATCCCCAGAACTCGGCCAGAGAGGCAAAGACAGGCAGGCAGATCATTCGAATTCATTGGCTAGGTTGCCTAGATGAAGGAAATTAACTGACAAACCCCAGGCTCAGTGAGAGAGCCTGTCTCAAAAACGAGAGTGGAAAAGAAACTAGACAGACACCTGAGAACAATCTCTAGCTTCCACATGCATACACACATATGTACATTAACTCATACATGTCTATATACACACATGAACACACACATACAGTGTTCAGAAAACAGCTAGGCTGGAGAGATGACTGTGTGGTTAAGAGCACTGGCTGCTCTTCCGGAGGACCTGGGTTCGACTCCCAGCACCCACATGGCGGCTCACAACTGTCTGTCACTCCAGTTCCAGGGGATTTGACATCCTTGCACAGACATATGTGCTGATAAAACACCAATACACAAAAGAAGTAAATAAATAAACAATTTAATAAAGTAAAATAATAATAAAAAGAAAATAGCTATGGGGCTGGAATGATGCTCAGCAGTTAAGAGCACTCACTGGCTGCTCTTGCAGAGACCTGGAATTCAGTTCCCAGCACCCATGTTAGGCAACTCACAACTGTCTAAAACTCTAGCTCTAGGGGACCCAACACCCTCTTCAGGCCTTCACAAGTACAGGAACACACAGAGACAGAAACATACATCTAAACAAACAAAATATTTAAAAACAGCTATTAAAACATATAATAATATTCCAAGGATGAAAGAGTATGGAAGACAGCTTTCCTTAGAAAGCAAGCCAAGGAGGAAGCTGGAAGGTTCAGCCCACCGGGGAGTGATCATGAGCATTAGAGGCGGAGCTAGGTTCATGGGTGTGCACCCGACAATTCTGTCTACTTGATAATTGTACCAAAACAGCCTGGCTGTGGTGGCACATGCCTTTAATCCCAGCACTCGGGAGGCAGAGCCAAGTGGAGTTCTGTGGGTTGGAGGCCAGCCTGGTCTAAAGAGCTAGTTCTAGGACAGCCAGGGCTACAAAAACAAACCCTGTCTCAAAAAACAAAAGCAAAAGAGAGAGAGAGGAGGGAGAAAGGGGGAGGGGAAAGGGGGAGAGGAGGGGGGAGGGGGGAGAGAGGGAGGGAGTGAGAGGGGGGAGATCCAGAGCATTGGGGGAGGGGAGGACAGAATCTATGATGTCATTATCTGTCCTCTGTGACATAGGCTTTTGATGCTAGAGAGAGCTGCTTCCCGGGAATGAGCCCCTCAGCTCCCACTGGGGGCGGCAACGCCGCCCCTTAGGCAAAGCTTCAGTCTCTTGGAGCCTTTTACCAGCTGACCCTACTGCTGCTTCCCCTGGGTCTGATAATCATCTCAGCCAAGGCCAGGCGGAGCGAGAGGGATACCACTCTGAAGGGTGGTGACAGGAGGCCAGGGGAGCCAGTATGCCAGGAAATCAGGATGCTTACAAAGTCTGTGTGTCAGGGTTAGAAGGGCAAAACCCTGTTCCACAGAAGAGCTCTGGTTGAAAAAGGACTGAGGGTACCACTCAGACCGGAATTCTGGGTCAGGGTCTGTTTAAGGGGTCAGAGGCTGGAGGCAGAGGGGGTTAGACAGACTGTTTTGTGACTCTGCTTTCTCTCCCAGGTCCCCTATTTGAAGAAGTGTCTTTGGAAACAGCGGAAGGAATCCACATTGGTAAAAGTCACTGCCCAATATTCTCCATCCAGTTCTCGTCTTGGTCCCTACGCCCCTAAGCCGCCCGCCTCTTTTGACGCTATCCCATGCTCTATCCTTCCAATCTGCACTTTACCTTCTCTAGAGCATCTTACCAGATTTTCTGACCTCAAAGGTGACATACAGCTAGTGTCTTTGTTGTTATTTTGAGACAGACTCCCGTAACCCAGGCTGGTCTTGATCTCCTTGTGTCCCTGCTGGGATTAGAGGCTTGTGGTAGCATGCCAGCCACCTTTATGTGGGGTTGGGGATCAACCCCAGGACTTTCTGCATGCTAGCCAAGCACTCTACCAGCTGAACTACATCCAGAGATCTCACATCTAGGGTCTTGATGCGTTCACTTTGGCACTGTGCACCTGAAGCCTTGAGCCCAGAAGTGGGCCGACCCTTCCACCATCTTGACCTCTGTCTTTTTCTCTGCAGGTCCTACAGACGGTGTCTTCCTCCGGATTCTACCCACATAGTTGCAGTTGTCCCTTGGCTCCCAAGGGTCAGCTCTCATTCCCCGTTTCCCTACGTCCCTAGCGAATGGCTAAGAAAAATTGAAGAGCCACGCTTAGAGGCAGGCTCTGGACCGAGCACGTCAAACGGAGCACGTCAGAGTCAAGTGGAAGGGGCTCCATGCTCCCTTGGCCTGCTGCTGACACCCTCAGCAAAACTAGGCAGACGGCAGTCTTGATCACCAGCCACAAACTGGCCTCCGAGATCCCCACACTGACTCTGTTAGGTCTCTAATCACTGGTCTTGTTGCCCCACCCACTTTTTTCCTGGATTCAAGGCAATGTTGCCTCAAAACAAGGACCACCAGGTGCTGTTACAGAACGCAGTGCCCCCAGGGTGTCCCCCTCAGGTCCTCTCACCGCCATCCAACTTAGCATCTCTCTCCCCCATTCTGACCCTCCCCCCTTCCCACCCCCCCTTGCCCTCTCCCTCAAAGGCCTACTTCCCCCTCTCGCTGCCACAGTCCCGCTCTCCTGGGCCGTACTTAGACTCTTCGGACTCCAATTCTGATTTTGTCCCTCTTCCCTACTCTTCCTCTCTCCCAAGTCCCCCTACTTTCTTTGGCCAAAACTTCTCTTGTCTCCCCTCTCCGCACACATCCTCTCCCCCCAACTACGGGCTGTGCCCCTCCCCTCTCCTTAGCAGCTCCTCTTCTCTTTCCCAGCTGCAGAATTCCTCTCCTGGCTCTTGCCAGTCTCCTGCCCACCTCCAGGACCTTCACAATTCCACGGTCACTTCCCCCAGCCCCAGCTCACCTTCTCGAGGGATTCCCAGTAACAAACAAACATGGCAGTGGCCTCAATCCGGAAACACCAGGTCCCCTGGGGTGGCAGAGGGATGCATGGCAAGCAAGTTGGACCCTGCAGAATTCAAGGACCCAGAGGCCCTCGCCCAAGCGCTAGTGCTCCGTGTGGGGCACCGCAGAATTGCCCGAGACCTGCAGCTACTGTTTCTGCAGCGCCTCTGGCTAGGCACAACCGGCCAGGCTCCAGTCGTGGAGTACCCCATTTGTCTTGCGTGCCTCCAGCCCCGCACCCCGTCTTGCCCCACCCCCAAGCACAAGACTGGGCCAAGGCTACTTGCCTTTCCTCAACTACTGCCCAGGGCCGAGGGCCGGGAATCTGGGCGTCTCCGCTTAGGCATTGGCTTCGGCCTCCGCTTGCCTCGGGGCCAGGCCAAAGCCTTGCATCTGCTACCAGAAAAAAAGCGGCAGGAAGCAAGGCCTCCGGGAGAGGTCCTCCAGAGCCAAACGCCTGCAGCCCAGGCACCAGCAGCTCAAGTCACAGGCACACTCTCCCAGGACGAGAGCCTCAGGTCTGCAGGCCTCCAATCAACAAAATCCAACCAGTGTTTCAGGGTTCCACCTCAGGCACCAAGACGGGCCACTGCCTCCCCAAAGCCCTGGTCGTGTCCTGTCCCAAGGAGGTCTGTGTCTCCAGAATCTATTCTCCAAAAGTTGCCATCTTAATTCCAGAGCAACGGAGACCCTCTGGAACACCGCCTTCAAACCCCACGCTCTCTACCAGGACTTCCCAGACCTTGGGAAGTCACAGAAACACCTTGAAGGGCTGGCTGGCCGGAGGCCAGGTGTGTTCTCCTGCCCTGAACCCTGGGAACCCCTTGTGGAGCCTGCTCTCCCCTGGTTGAAGAGGACCAGAGACACCCAAGGCCCTCATTCAAGTTCACTGTAACCAATAAAGCCTAACCCTGAGAATCTTGTTCCTGTTCTCCTGTGCTCACAGGATGGGATCAATGGCTAAAGGATAAGGCCAGACCCCAACAAGGCTGGACAAGGCCAGCAAGTGGCATATGCCCTGGTCCCTGAGGTGCTTAGAGACCTCTGCAAGGCCCTTCTCGGGTTTAATTCAGGTCTGTGGACAGATCATTGGAAGCAAAGATTAGGCCACTGGGCCCATTCCTCGGGATAGCTTGGGTTGACACGCAGCAGCCCATTTTTCTCATAGGGAAAGACATCACTAGTAGCCCATTCACCGGGGAACACAGGAATCCATGCACAGACCAGAAGGCTCCCTCAGAAGGATGAGGTGCGGGGGTGGGCTGGGGGGGAAGAGATGGCTGAGTGGTTAAGAGCCCTAGCTGCCCTTCCAGCGGATCCAGGTTCAATTACCAGCACCAACAACTGTAACGCCAGTTCCAGGGGATCCAATGCCCTCTTCTGGCTTCAGTGGGCATCTGCAAGAAGCACGCGCGGGGTGGGGGGCAACACACACACACACACACACACACACACACACACACACACCACACACGCATGCATGCACAAGAGAGACAGAGATAGAGTAAAATAAAGCAACTTTAAGAAGGAGTGGGAGTGAGGTACCAGTTGCAGAACACAGAAGACACCTGCCGAGAAGCAACCGCCACCCATAACTTCTCTGGTCCGGAAGCGGGTGTCAAGCCTTGAGAAAGAGCCCAATCAGCTGCGGAGGAGGATGCTATCAAAGCGCGCGGGGGTGATTTCTTCACATTAGGATATTAGGAAGCGGTGGATCTGATTTAAAGCCAGCTTTGTTTCGGAGTCCCTACCCTCGCTGAGCCCTGGGAGAAACCACTTCCTCTCCGGAGCAACACGTAAACGGTCCGTGCATGCCTCCTGCAGTGGGGACCGTCCCAACTCGAGAAATCTTTTAATTCAAGGTTTACTGTGATCTTCAGTAATCCCTTCCAGCCCCACGCCCCACACAAAGATGGCAGATCCGCCGTCACTCGGGGCTAGGAACCGGATCCGATGCCAGGGTTCCGTGGCAGCACGCCCCGCTCGCTAGTGCTGACGCGGATTGGCGTCCCGCGCTTGCGCGGAGGGAAGGCCCTGGAGCGCGGCGCCTGCGCACTGCGCGTCTGCGAGGCACCGTCCAGACAGTTGTGCGAGCGCAGCTCGGAGAGACCTGCGCTGCTTTGAGTGGCGGCCGGCCCGCGGCACTGAGAGGGGTCCTCAGCCTTCCGGGCGACGGCGGCACCGGGGTCGGCAGCAGTGGGAGGCGGGGCGCGGCATGTCGTGGGCTCCGCGGGACCGGCAGTGAACGCGCGTGCGGGATGGGCCGGCGCCGGGGTGTGGAGCTCTACCGGGCCCCGTTCCCGTTGTACGCGCTCCGGGTGGACCCCAAGACCGGGCTGCTCATCGCTGCGGGCGGAGGGGGCGCCGCCAAGACCGGCATCAAGAATGGCGTGGTGAGAGCGCAGGGCTACGGGGAACAGGTCATGCCGTGGCCGAGGGCGATTCCGGGGTGGCTGGGGGTCGAGCGGGGGGATGATGCAGGAGTGGACTGTACCCCAGCTTTGGGCCCTGCCCGTTTCTGGTGGGAAGACGCCTGGGTGCTGGTTTCAACCTGAGAAAGAGTGGTTGAGGCGTCCAAACACAAACCGAAAGCTGTGCGGGTCTGGGAAGGCTGGGCTCGCCCACGACGCAGGACCAGGAGAGCTGGTCCAGCGCTCATTCTGCCCTTTTCCGGGAAGGCACATTGTCTTGTCCGCCTTCAAGCAGCTCGAGCCTGGATTCCTTTCTTTCTGTAAACTGGACCTAGTGATCTAAGCCCTGCTTGCCGTACGAATTGGGGGCGCTCCAGTAAGAACATAGAAAGCTCTCACAACAACCAACCCCATGAGCTGGAGGTGCGGGAGGCCAGGGAGTTCCACGAAGACCGACTTCCGGGCTCGCCTGAACTTTGCTCATCTTGGTTCCCTTTCAGCACTTTCTGCAGCTAGAGCAAATCAACGGGTGCCTGAGCGCCTCCTTGCTGCACTGTCATGACACAGAGACCCGGGCCACTATGAACCTGGCACTGGCTGGTGACATCCTTGCTGCTGGACAGGATGCCCGATGTCAGCTTCTGCGTTTCCAGGTCCACCAACAGAAGAGCCATAAAGCCGAGAAGTCAGGTGAGGGGCTTTGGAAACAATCACTCTGATCTTGGTCTCTAAAGAAGAGAGATTAGCTGTGGGGTTGTGGTAGCACCCCACGCTCTCTCTGCTGTCAGTAGAGAAGGACTGGGACTAGTTAATGCAGAGAAGCCTGGATTCAGCTAGGTTGTGGTGGTGCAATCTCAGTGCTTAGGAAACCTTGTCTTGAAAAACAAAACAAAAAACAAACAAACAAAAAAAAGGAGTGATATTTAGTAAGAGGATATCTTAAAAACAAACAAACATGGGGGGGGGGGGCAGGGCAGGGCACGGAGTGTGCCTTTAATCCCAGCACTCGGGAGGCGGAGGCAGGTGAATCTCTGTGAGTTTGAGGCCAGCCTGGTCTACAAAGCGAGTTCCAGGACAGCCAGGACTGTTACACAGAGAAACCCTGTCTCAGAAAACAAAGAAGCCTTGAAAATCCCGGCGAATGTTCACGTTGCAGGTTCCAAGGAGCAGGGACCTCGACAGAGGAAGGGCGCACCTCCAGCAGAGAAGAAGCCAGGAGCAGAAGCCCCCCGTGAGGGGGTTGAACTCAAAGTCAAGAATCTGGAGGCAGTACAGACAGACTTCAGCACTGAACCCCTGCAGAAAGTTGTGCGCTTCAACCACGACAATACCCTGCTGGCCACGGGAGGGACCGATGGCCATGTCCGTGTCTGGAAGGTATGGTTTTAGGGGCTTAAGGGAAGTGAATGTCAGCTGCAGTAACACCAGCATTGTGAGACTCCGAATATGCATTCTGGGAAGCCTGCGAGCGTCCGGCCGTTAGGGACGAGAGGGATGGGGATCAGAGTGTTCTCGTTATGTCCAGTCTGAACCATGATGCTGGCTTGGCTGTAGGTACCTAGCCTGGAGAAAGTTCTGGATTTCAAAGCACATGAAGGGGAGATTGGAGATTTGGCATTGGGTCCTGATGGCAAGGTAAGGAGGTGGGGGTGTGGGATGCTAGTGCAGAAAAGCCGGGGGGGGGGGGGGGGGGCTCTTACGCTGCTTGCCTGGTAAGTAGACGCCCTAACTGTCCCTCTTTGGAATCTTTACCCCTGCCCAGTTGGTCACTGTGGGCTGGGACTTGAAGGCCTCCGTGTGGCAGAAAGGGCAACTAGTGACGCAGCTACACTGGCAAGAGAATGGACCCACCTCTTCCAGCACACCGTACCGCTACCAGGCCTGCAGGTGTGCAGATCACAGAGGGCGGCTAAAAGAGCCACTGGCCGCTATCGTAGGGAAGTGGGCGGAGACCGGAGGGGACTGGGGATGACTGTAGCCTTGGTGGTGGTGGTCTCAAGCATGACCAGGGTCTAAGACCTCTCAATCCCGAGGGCTAGCGGGAACTGAAAAGCCTTTTGCCCGGCTTCCAGATTTGGGCAGGTTCCAGATCAGCCTGGTGGTCTGCGACTCTTCACAGTGCAGATCCCCCACAAGCGCCTGCGTCAGCCCCCACCCTGCTACCTCACAGCCTGGGACAGTTCCTCCTACTTGCCGCTTCGGACCAGGTCCTGTGGCCATGAAGTCATCTCCTGCCTCAGCGTCAGGTGTGAGATGTTGCCGCTTAGCCGGAAAGGAGGGTGCTTGAGGGAGCTCGGGAGCGAGCCCTGACCTAGTCCCCTGAGGACCCACTGTTGGGTGAGAGGGTTTCTGCGCGCTGGCTTCTAGAACAATGAATACTTTGTTGTATGTTACAGTGAATCAGGTACCTTCCTGGGCCTAGGCACAGTCACTGGCTCTGTCGCCATCTACATAGCTTTCTCTCTCCAGGTAATGGGGAGAGGTTGGCACAACCTTATGGGGAGGGGGGCTACAGGCTTATGGGGAGGAGCGTGCAGGAAGGAGTCGGGCCCAGTCCATAGGGGAGGCCTGCTGGGGCTGTGGAACATGTGTCCCCAAAAGGAGCCTCCTACGGGGCTTCCCTCGCTTGTTCTCTCTTCCTCTAGCGCCTCTATTATGTGAAGGAGGCCCACGGCATTGTGGTGACAGATGTGGCCTTTCTACCGGAGAAGGGCTGTGGTCCAGAGCTTCTTGGGCCCCACGAAACTGCTCTTTTCTCTGTGGCTGTGGATAGCCGTTGTCAGCTGCATCTGCTGCCCTCACGGCGTGAGTCACTGTTGGGGTGTGTGCGTGTCGGGGGCGGGGAGGGGGTACCGCTTCATCTTTAGCATAGCCGAAATTGACCCCTGGAAAACGGACTGTTTGTAGCCACCTATCGGCCTCTTCTGGAATGGAAGGGGTTAAGGGCTCCGGTCTTGAAGCGGCTCTGAGGCCCCTGACTCACTTCTCCCCTTGCCCCACCCTCAGGGAGTGTTCCTGTATGGCTCCTGCTCCTGATGTGTGTCGGCCTTATCATTGTGACCATCCTGATGCTCCAGAGTGCCTTTCCAGGTTTTCTTTAGTCTCGCTGACCACTGGGAATCAGGCTTGGACACTGCCACCTCCCAGAGCAGAATCACCGAGGTCCACCGCTGAGGCTGCCTCCGACTAGACTGATGGGGACTGCCTGTCCCTCAGCTAAAGCTTGCCTGTGGCCCCGTATCACTCTGGGTCTTGGGAACTCTGCACTCATCACCTGTGGATCCATTTAGCACGGTGTGGTCTGAAGCCCAGGGCACACTACCTGCCTCGTTCCCTCTGCCTCCCAGGGAGGGCTCCAGAGTCAAGCTCTTCCTTCTCTAGAAATATGTGAAGGATGCCCAGGAGCCTGGAGGCGTGGCGATCCTTCTTACAGAAACCCGTCTCTCCTCGTCCCCTTAACAGCCATTACACGAGGTCCTGGGCTTTGGTTGAGACACAGTCTGGGCTGGCACTTGCTGTTAGGGCAGGAAGAGGCAAAACAAGACTCAGGTAGCAGTGGTCTCTGGGCTCAGGTGGGTAGCACCGAGCCAGCCAGGCCACACACACACACACACACACACACACACACACACACACACACACACACACACAGTAAGCTCCTGGATGCTCTATTCCAGCCTGAGGAGAAGGGAAAGTAACCCTCAGCTCAGAAGGCAGGAAGAGTTGGTATTTAATAAACAAAGAAAGATTGAACTGGGACCCCCAAATAGCTCTCTTGTCAGCTCTTTCCCTCTTCAGGGGTGAGCCCCCCCAGGCCAGGCAGCTCCATTGAGTGCTGGAAGACGGCTCGGGCGTACTGGTGTAGAACACGGTTCATGTAGCAGTGCTGCCGGGGGAGCAACCCTTCCAGGAAGCCAATGTGGCCGCCCCGAGCTGTGATGAGCAGAGCAACACAGGGAGACTTCTGAGCGGCCTGCAGAGGGAGGGCTGGGGGGTGGGAATCAGAGAGGTCAGGAAGCTCCCCTGTAATGACAATCCGGGCTCGTACCTCAATTACAGCCCACATCTGTGCTTCACTCGCCTTGGGGTCACTGTGGAAGCCACTCACCGTGTGCTGGGGAGAAGGGATCGTCGGCCGCATTGAGGCAAAGAACGGGGGTGTGGATGGCAGCTACCTTGGTTCTTGGGCTTGAGGCTTGGTAATAGGCCGCGCAGTCTTTATACCCAAAAGCCACTGCTGTGTAGCGTTCATCCAGCTGGCGGATTGTGCGAGCCTGTGGGGGGCAGGGGTACGGTAGGCCAGGATAGTAGAAAACAGGAGACCGACACCAGGTAAGGGGGATGGTTGAAAAATACCTTTATCGCAAAGTCTACGTCCAACACCTTTTCAATCATCTTTCTGTTCCTGGGAGAGAAAACGTCAGGGTTTGTCTGGACTCCCTAACTCCGAGCTCACAGCGTCTGTCTTCGTACCTCATCAAGAAAGCCCCACGTGGATCTGACCCAAGCGCCAGCAGAGCCTGGTACATCTGCTGTCCTACCTGGCCACGAGCTGGCAGAGGCCAGCAGTGAGGGGCTGATTGAAGAGCAGTGAGTTGAGCGGTGTCTCCAAAGAGTCAACGGTCTCGAAGGAATCCCAGCATGCAGACATGGTCAGCCCTGCTGCCAACCCTCCCGCCTTCCCGGTCCGAGCCAGGTAGTTCAGCACCAGTATCCTGTGAAATTGGATGAAAAGGCCATGGGAAGTGTTGGCACGGAGTAAATCGGGGCAGAAGAGAAGGAAAGGAGAAGATGAACAGCCGGGTCTTTGGAATGAACCCAGGCAACTATTACCCTCCAAACGAGATGCCCACAGCCAGCAGTGGAGCTCGGGGGTAGCGGCGCTTTATGTGTTTCACAACGGTTTCTAGATCTTCAGTGTTGCTGGCACAGTAAGCCCTGTGAGTCTGAGGGCAAACTGGGTCATTGGCCAGGGAGGGAGGCCCTTGAGAAGGCAATCAAGGAGGGCTCAGGAGGGAGTACGGAAGGGGAGGGGCGGAGGTAAGTGGGTAGAGCCCCAGGGCCGGCGATGCTACAGGGAACAGGTGCAGGGCCACCACAGGAAGGAGGGTACTCACCAGCAGTTCTTCCCCTCGGCAGCCACGGTTATTAAATACAACAGCCCTGGGGCAACACAGGTACATGAGCCGGACCCTCCCAAGAAGACCCTCCCCTTCGGTGGTCTTCAGAAAGGCCCCTGCCAGAGAGTACTGTATCAGGGTCAGACCCGCTTTTCCCTTCCCAGGTTCCGTACCCCATCCTTACCGATAGCCGTCTTTCAAAGCTTGGTCAACTAGGTGTAAGACATATGACTCCTGGCTACTGCCGCTGATGCCTGGAAGCAGCAATACTATAGGCTGGGTGGTGGGGTCCGGGTTGGGACTGCTCGTAGGCTGCTCAGCCCAGTCTAGAAGGAACTGGCCTCCATCTGGGGTCTGGAGGACTTCACTGGGGTTTAAGAGAGATGAGTATACAGAGGTACTATCAGGAATTGGACTTCAAAGGTCTACCCGGTTCACCCACAAGTTCTGCAGCTTGTCATGGGTATCATTTGAAGGCATGCTTTATGTAACAGTAAGGCTGACCATAGAGAATGGATGCATGGACTATTAAGCCTGTGTAGGTACCAAGTAGCGAGTCTTTCCATAAGCTCAAATCAACACACTTTATGGCAAAGATGGCCTTCCTTAAAATAGGTGGATCAGTTTTCCCTAGAAACTGGCAGCCTTGTGTTCTGAGCGCCCTTACCTCTGGTAATGGACATCAGGTTGAGACTGCAAGAGGACTCGAAAGATAGTTTGTAGCCGTCCCTCAAAACACCACAGTGTGGGGTAGAAAGTCTCCGCGGTGACTGGACAGTGTTGCTCCAAGAAGGCCAGAAACTGGGGCCCAGCCACCAGACGAGGCCTCTGTAACCACACAACACAATTGGCCTCTTTTTCTCATCCCAGGCACTGGAGGGTGAGGAATCTCTTCCCCAGAGTCCAGCCTTAGGGACACTGCTCTGCTACAGTGAAGGGTCCAGAATAACTTGGACTAGATTGGCCAGGTCACCTTAAATAATACAGTCATGTAGTGCCCCAAAGCACCCCAGTCCTAAAGTGTACCTCCAGAACTGACTCCCTCACTCAGTCTGTCCCCTCCTCAAATCTGTGGGAGAACAGATAATATGAACTGCTCAGTTGATCCCCTACGGTAAGGGCTATGGTCCTCTGGGTGGTTAGTTGGGGTTTGGGTCTTTTTTTTTAATGATTTTATTTTATTTTAATTATGTGCCTCTGTTTGTGGGTATGTACACAGGTGCAGATCTTGCCTGTGGGGTCCAGAAGAGGGTGTCAGATCCTCTGGAGCTGGAGTTACAGGCAGTTAAGAGTGCCACAACATGGATGCTGGGAAACAAACTGATCCACAGAGGCAGTACATGCTCTTCAGGGCCGAGACATCTTCAGCCCAGGGTGGCCTTGAACTCACCCTAATCCTCCTGCCTCCGTGCCGGGCTTGTGTCACCAGGCTCTGCTGGTTGGGATTCTCGACCAGGCAAAGAGATGTCAGTACCATCCAATCTGTGACCTTCACATTGCAGGTGAATTGTCCAAATGCATCCCCCTGAAGCTTGTTCCGGTCAGTCTGGCTCTTCCTGTGCCCCACTTTTTTAGTACCCCATTGTCTCCATCGTTCTGCCCCCTCTCTAGTGTGAGTGTGCTCAGTGCTGAAGGGCTGTTTTTCCCAGGGCACCTCATATTCTCTTGTGGAGCCCCAGTTTCTTAGGCGGTGCTATACAGGAGGAAGCATCCTAATGGGAACAAATATTTCCTTTCTTCGTGCCAACTAGGAGAAAGGGGACAGAGATGGGATAATAGGAATAAAGGAGGTCAGTGGGCATGAAGCCCTGACTCTCAGCCTCTGCCTGGTTCTGCATAGCCATGGAGTAAATGAGAGGGCCTGGCCTCACAGACTTAAGAGTATGCTGAACAGAATCGGAGGATCTAACATTAAAGACTGAAATCGAAGGGCTGGGGAATAGTTAGCTCAGTGGTGGGTGCTACATTCCACCTCCAGCATTGGGGGAGTAATTTTTTTTTAAATCATAAATGGCATTTCTAAGTGATTTAATCAGATCAGATCTTGTTTTTATCTACAGTCCTGCTACTCAGAGGGGGCTAGGCAAATGATACACTAAAGAGGCCCAGTGGATACTGTGGCTTGGACCCTGGTCCTTCACCCTGGGATAAGAATGAAATCACCGCTATAATGCAGACTAATCCTTATTCATGAGATAGAAGGAAGGAAGTTATGACTCTTGTAGGCTAATTGGTCTGCCCAAAGATGGAGCAACAAGGGCAAAGTGGAATTAATAGCTTCGATAAGCAACAAAATAACTTTAGCTAAAATTGTTGAATGCTAACTGCATTCCAGGTATTGTGCTAATAAGTAAGCATTTTATGTGATTTTAAAACATTTTTATTTTTTACTATTTATATTTTAGATTTATTTTTATTTACTGTGTGTGAGTGTTTGCGCACCACCTATATGCCTGGTGCCCCTGGAATCCAGAGAGGGTTACAGACAGTTGTGAACTGGGAGTGCCATGTAGGTGCCAGGAAATGAACCTGGGTGCCCTTAACCACTGAAATACCTCTTTACTCCCGATTTCCATTTCTTTGATTTCCCAGTGGCCACAACAGTTCTCTGTGCTCTGAGACAGGTCCCATGACTTCACTCTATGGGCACAGGACCTGCTGCCCAGGATGGCTCAGAACTCTTGGGCTCAAGTGATCATGTCTCAGCCTTCCCATTAGCCAGGACTGAGCGATTAACTCCCATAGATCTTTTTAAAGAAACTGAATCAATAGGGTTCTTGTTAGACTCATTTACATAGATTTTAATGAGATTTAAAATGTTACCTTTCCTGGGATATGTAGATTGTGTATCATCTACATTTCAGTTGAGAAAATATCCAAATTGGTCAAAAAAACAACCTGTTAAGACTTCCTCAGCACGGTATGCACAAAGAGTCTAGCACTTCAAACAGGGCTGAGTGTGTAGGGGTAGAATTATCCATCTGTCCTAGGCTTGGCAGGAACCTCAGCCAGTCCTCAAGGAGGCCCCGTTAAGTTGATGGACCGGTGCCACAACCACACAGGCACCCGTTCCATTATTCTGTGCAGCTAGCGAACACAGCCTGCATATTTTAGTTAGGCCACCTAAAAAAGGAAAGCGCAGATCTCTGACACTTGAGGGATACCCTCCACCCCACCTTTATCCAAAGGTCAGGACGAGGGGCGCACCCTTCCTGTGCCTCAAAGACCCAGCTGCCAGGGGAAGATCCCGAGAATCTGAAGAGGCAGAACCGGTTCTCCAGTAGGTCATAACAGCAAAATTCACTTGGCGCGGGAGAACCACCGACCCTCTCACAAAGGGCCGGAGCCCAGGCTGAAGACTACCCCCATACACTCTAGAACCCCAAGCACGCCCGCCAGGGCTCAGCCCTCACCCACCTGGGGCACACATGCCCAGTAGTAGCCCAAGTAGAGAGCAACGCCAAGAGTCAAGAGCAGAGAGACGGTGTCTGGCCAGGTGCCGTTCTGCGGGCTCAGGGAGGAACTCAGCATCTTGGTTATGTGGGGGTATTCCATTTCCCAGGCTCCCGGCTGGCTCTAGCTCCTGAACTTTGACTCTTCCGCTTGCGGTTTGTCGTGGACCCGCCTCTTGCACGCCATTGGCAGGCCTGTGCGGGTCCCGCCCGCCGCCGGCCCCGCCCACCGCCTGTTCCCAGGCCAGGGGCGGCGTTTGGGAGTCCGGGCGAACCTCACAAACCCGGGCGGCTGTGACCCGGTCGCCCACGCCCCTCCGCTCCTCCTGATCCTCCTTGGAGGTGAAAAGCCCTGTAGCCCAAGGGGAAGCAGCGCCCCCGCACCTGCCATCGTGGTGCGTGCTGTCTCTGGACAGCCAAGGCTGAGTCAGGCAGCCTGGGGAGGTTCCGCAGCCCCCACTGTGAGAATATTTATTCTGCCCAGTCACAGAGTGCAGCCGTTCACCGTGACCCTCACACACTGGGCACAAGCACTGCCCAGCAAGTCGTGGCATACTCAGGTTTCAGCCGCTCGGTGGTGAGAGTCTGCTCCCTCGGCTAAGTGTCTCTACGATGTCTCTTACAATCCCCGCCAACAGAAAGGGTGCAACAGATGATTTGCTCATCAGCTCTATTCCAGGCATTGGATATACATGTCCTAGGGATCCTGATCCTGTTTTCACTGGGGTGTTGGAATGGGGACTGTGTTCCCGCTGTGGACTGGAGTCATCCGCCAATTTATACTGCACTCCTGGTCTAGGGAACAGCCAAGACATGGACGTATCAACGTATGTAATGCAAAATCTCTCCATGAGATTTGAACGTTGAACTCTTAGGACAGGAAATGGTACTAGGAAAAGGAAGTAGTCCCTGCTGCTGTGTGGGAGGAGATGAGAACGATGCCCAAACGTCAATGGAGGAAGGCAGAAAAATGAGTAGGCGTTTCCCAGGCAAGAGGGAGGCAAGAGTGCTAGCTAAGGATGAGTGAGAATCTGGAGCCTAAGAAAAGTGTGGCTGAGCGTGTGGGTGATGAAGGACCGGGTGCTGAGCAGCTTCCTGGGGGCAGAGAACCCATCAAAGGGCTCAGGAAGAGAGCAGCCAGATAGGTTTTAGAAGAAGCCCTCCGGGGTTGGGTTGTTGTTTTTTGTTGTTGATTTTGAGCTGAGGATCGAACCCAGGGCCTTGCTCTTGCTAGGCAACCGCTCTACCACTGAGCTAAACCCCCAACCCCATTTGGGCATTGTTAAGGGCAGTTGTTGCCTTTAATCCCAGCACTCGGGAGGCAGAGCCAGGCGGATCTTTGTGAGTTCGAGGCCAGCCTGGGCTACAGAGTGAGATCCAGAAAAGGCGCAAAGCTACACAGAGAAACCCTGTCTCCAAACCGCCCCCCAAAACAACAACAAAAAGAGCAGTTGTTAAGAGCACCCAGGCTGCTGGGAGGTGATGGCACAGGCCTTTAGTCCCAGCACTCAGGAGGCAGAGGCAGGTGGATCTCTGTGAGTTTGAGGCCAGCCTGGGCTACAAAGTGAGTTCCAGGAAAGGCGCAAAGCTACACAGAGAAACCCTGTCTCAAGGTGGGGAGGGGGACACCCAGGCACAGAAAACAGGTGGCTGTGCTGGGGACTGAGCTTCAGGATAGACGGCAGGCAGGGTCGGCAGGACTCTCCAGTGTGGTGGAGATGAGGCGGAGGAGGGCTGGGGATGACTCTCAGGTTCCTGACTGCACAGGTACAGGCATGTCTATCCCCAGGGTGGGGAGGCCAGAGGAGGGAAAGAGTACATTCAGATTCAGGTATTTTGGGCTAGAAGGCTGGTCTGTGTTGTTTTCTTAGACTCTGAACCTTTCTATCTGCACCCATTAATCAGAAGCTAGCAGCTCAGGTTCTGTACCTCTCCCCTGAAACTCAGAGCCCGTTCTCTTAAGCAACTAAGGGCATCCTCTCTGCACCAGAGCCCTCCCGAATTATTGAATCTGGTCCATCCTAGCCCTGCCCCACCTGTCTTTTCCTCAGAAAAAGACCATGGATCATGCTTACCAAAATCTGCCTTCCAAAAATATTGGTGCTTCCCCCTCAGGACTGTGCATGGCTTGTCTGGCCTTTTGTCTCCAAGGTAACTGAAGATCATTATACTTTACTTTGAAAAGCATTGACTCCTTCAGTGCCAGCATCCAACCACAAAACCCAGATGCAGGCACACATCAGTAGGGCGTTCAATTCCTAAGGTCTGGGCCTTGTAAACCAGAGTAAGAGATCTTGGAGTCATTTCCATTTAGCTGGGATGGGGTGGCTTTTTGTCTTTTTTATTTTGCTTTCGAGACAGGGTTTCACTGTGTATCCCTGACTGCCCCAGTAACTGCTATGTAGACCAGGCAGGCCTTTAACTTGAAGTGATTCTCCTGTCTCTGACTAAGTGCTGGGGTTATAAGTATAAACAAACCATCATGATCAGCTCATCAGTATTTAGATATTTAGATGGTGAATTCATTTGTTGAGTTGATTTTTTTTTCTTTTCTTTTCTTTTCTTTTTTCTTTCTTTTTTTTTTTTTTTTTTTTTTTGGTTTTTCAAGACAGGGTTTCTCTGTGTAGCTTTGCACCTTTCCTGGAACTTGCTTTGGAGACCAGGGTGGCCTCGAACTCACAGAGATCCGCCACCACCGCCTGGCGAGTTGATTTTAAAAAGTACTGCAAAGTGGATGTTCTGGATGCAAGATGTTATCAGGGTGGGTTCCTTGGGGGTCTGTGTGCGCATCTCCCATTGCTTCTGAGGGTTGGTTGGTAATCTTCAGTGTCCATAGGCGCGTCTATCTTCACATGGTGATCCCATAACAAAATACTACAGATTGGATGGTTTTTAAAGATTTATTTTTTGCTGTGTGTTTGTCCATGTGTGTTTGTGGGGGTGCATGTGAGCGCAGGTGCCTGAGGATGTGAAAGGAAGGCGGTAGATCCCCTGTAGTGGGAATCTCAGGCAGTTGTGAGCCACCTGACATGGGTGCTGGGAACCAAACGTGAGTCCTCTGCAAGAGCGCACTATGCTCTCTCAACCACTAAGCCTACCTCTCTAGCCCTATGCAGGACAATTTATAAGCAATAAAAGTTTGTTGCTCACAGTTTTGGAGTGTGAGAAGTCTGTCAGTTGCTAACAGTGCTTAGTGTCTGGTCATGACCTGTTCTTCATAAATGATGCCACTCATGTGCCCTGACATGGTGGGAAGGACGGGCGGGAAAGACAGCAAAAGGCACAAAGGATCTGCAGCTTCTCCCATAAGGGCATTAATCCACATGCAGGGCAGAACCCTGGACTTAATCATGTCCCAAAAGTCCCTACCACTTAGCACCACAACCAGAGTAAGTCTCAAGACATTAATTTTGGGAGACACTTCAGGCCATGGCAGTGTTATTCCTGTGTGTGTTCAAATGTCCTCTTTAGCCATGGACACCAGTCATATGGGATTATGAACTCCAGTATGACTTCATCTAAACTGATCACATCTGCCATTACCCTCTTTCTAAATATGATGGAGTTCAGAAGTTCTGGGGGGTTATAGCTTTAACAGGCGAGCATTTGGAAAACACAACGGAACCCCTGACTGTTATGGAATAAGCATTTTGTACACTGTGAAGATGTGTCTTTGCCAAGGCACGTTCTGATTGGTTTAATAAAAGAGCTGACTGGCTGGTAGCTAGGCAGGAGGTATAGATGGGGCGATCAGACACGGATGACCCCGGAAAGAAGAAGGGTTGAGTCTGGAAAGTCATGAGGAGACTTGGAGAGAAGCAAGATGAACTTGCTGTACTGAAAAAAAAAAAAACTTCCATGTGGCAGAGCATAAATAAGAAATATGGGTTAATTTAAAATGTAAGAGCTAGTTAGTAACAAGCCTGAGCTACTGACCGAGCATTTATAATCAATAATAAGTCTCAGTGTGGTTATTGGGGAGTGGCTGCTGGGACACATAAGCAAATGGAGAGTGAGGAGGGACTCCCATGGATGCCAGTGCACACAGGGAACTGAGGCCAACTGACAGGGAGGAGAAGCATGGCAGAAACCAGTGGACACAGATCCAAGCTAACCTTGCCCAACAGCACCTCCCACAGGAAAGATAGTCTGGGTGGCTTATGGCTGTGATGGCTGGCTACTAACTGAAGGTTCTGATGGAACTGAAGGAGGAGCCTCAGGCATGAGATTATTTTAAAAAACTAAGTCCATGGGCCAATGGGTGAGATGCAGTCCAGAGCTTAGGTAGAAGCACTCACCACTGGAATAAAAGTAGGTGACATTCCATCTTGATCTTAAACTGTGACCATAGTGCTGCAACAGCTTTGTCTGCAAACTACCGCTCCTGTGGCATTGGTTTCTCCTGACACACGCCTCCATCTGCCTCTCCTCTCATGTGGAACCTCTCCTCCATGATGTACATGTTCACAGTGACACACTGACACCTTCCCTGGAATCTCAGCTTTAACAACTCGAGGAGAGTTTGTTCGGATGTCTTGGTACATACAGCCTGTTAACACCCATACTGTCACGCTCCTAGATAACTGGCCTCCTACTAGCCACACTGCTCTTCCCAGCGAAGGCCGCCATCACACATGCTAAGTCATATTTTATTCAGTCACAAACGAGTTTCTCAGAGAAAGCCAGTGCAGTACCCACAGCATAGTCCTAGTTAAAGGCATTTTAAATGAACACAGCCTCCCATCTGTCCAGTTGCATCTACTTCTCACTCACAACACCCTCTGCCTCGCCACTGTATCTGTGTCTATCTTACACACATGCACATTAGTCTCACTAGCCTGTGACTTATACACAAACCAGTCTACCACTCCGACATCGTCTCTTGAACACACACCTCATATATACCCTATGCCTCACCAGCCGCCCACACACACATCCTCACAAATCTTCTCTAGTCTGTCATGCACACATACTCCGCCTCACCGCTCTGTCACACTCAAACAGACGCAAACCAATCTGCCTCCGTCTGGACCCCGGTGACACGCACCGAGGACCCCATCCATCTTCCCCCAGCCCCGCATGGAACAAGGCCAGGTGGAGGCGCTGCCAGACAGGTCTGGGCAGGGCGGGGCGGTGGCCCTGCCGAGGCTGTCACTCCTTCTCCGCCCGGACTCTGCCCGGGCCTGGGCGGTGGCTGCAGCCGGGAGGGCGACGTGGAAAGGCCACGTGGAGCCGCCCGGGGGAGGGCCGGCTGCGGGCAGCCAGGCAAGGGCGCCACGGTGCCCAGAGCGCGCACGAAGCCGGAGCCCCAGTCGCGCGCAGCGCCACCGCAGCAGGTGGGTCGGACTCGGGCAGGGGGCTGGGGCCCAGCGGGCCGCCGGGGTGCCGGGCTCCTTGTGGGGGGTGAGGGCGGAGACCTTCTGCCTGCTGTCAGGATGCCGAGAGAGCGCAGTCCTCCGCATCCCTTGCGGCTTGGACTCGGCTGGGGAGGTGGCCCTGGCCTCTAAGTACCATTGGGAAAGAGGTCATCCCTGAGAGCAGGTAGAGGAAGGGTGCAAAGCGCCCCCCTCCCAAGCCCTCTGGTTTAATAGCAGGTCCAACAGCCCTGGCGGTAGGGGTAGGGTTTCGGGTAGCTAGCTAGGGTTCATCCTCATTCAGTAGATGGAGATGATCGAAAGGGCGCTGGCCGTCGTCATTCAACTGTAGGTGGCTGGTCTCCATCTAGTTCAGGTGTGAGCCCCTTGGGCTGTATAGCCGCAGTCATTCGGGGCTCCCCCTCCCTAGACCCAGATACGAAGGGGCTAAATGAAGGCAGATGATTAGATTCACATAACTTGTTCAGAAATGACATGGATGTCCTTCATGGGGACAGCTCCTGTCCTGGAAAGGTTCAAGAGAGGCTTTTTGGCTATTTGACAGGGATACTGTAAAAGAAATGTATCCACGAGATGGGAAGCCATACAGCTAAGGAGCCAAAGACCCCCTGCCACATAGAGGAGCGAGCACCTGCTGACGCTAGCTTAAACCTATACTATGTCACTGTACCTTCCTGAAGTCCCTATGAAACACCCTCATCTTAATCATGAAGACCCCAGGGCTAAGAGAGGTTAAGATACCCGCCTGGACCACGCAACAGTGCAGAGGCAGGATGTGACCAAAGGTCCAACCTCAAGGCCAAAGTCTCCTCCTGTGAGCTGGGGCAAAGGCTTAAAGAAACTGGAGGCAGAAGGTGGTTGTGGGTGTGGGTGTGTGTCCGACTTGAAAAGCTTCACTGAATTATATCACAACTTAACTAGCAGTTACCGTGGCTCTCAAGTGTTTATTAGAGTCGTTACGTTTATGCATGCTCTAATTATAGGAAATGGCCAGGATCATTTTTTATTGTACAAGCAATTGTTCAATGACCACTCTATTTCTGTTACTTACAAAAGCTCTTACAAGGGCTTAAAACTGTGTAAGTATGGACAAGCCGTATCACATCACCCTCATTGCACCTCACATGAAATGTTGTCCTGGTTCTCTCAAACAAAGGCTGAAAGCATCAAGAGACTAGCAGACCCAAAGCCTGCATGCAGCGCTTTTAACTTTGGGGGCAGACTGCCACGAAGCGCTGAGGTTATCGGGAGGGTCCAGGTGGAAGGCGGAACAGGTTTGGACGAGAACATTAAAACGTGAAAATAACAATCTAGTACGCCGATGTTTGAAGCTTTCTCTAATGGAGCACAGAGCGGGAGGTAAAGAGGGTGTGATACCTGAACACCCAAGCGAGGACTCTGGACTGTGAGAAAAACAAGGAGCTGTGAAAGGTCTTGGGGTTGGAATTGCCAGGTGTGGTGGTGCACACCAGTTATCCCCGTGCTCGGATCAGGAGTTCAGGGTTATCCTCAGCTACATGCTGAGTGGCAGGCCAGCCTGAGATACATGGGACCATGAGGGATTTTTTTAAAATTAATTGATTATTTGAAATAGGGTTTCTCTGTAGCCCTAGATGTTCTGGAACACACTCTGTAGACCAGGCTGGCCTGGAACTCACAGAGATCCACCTGTCTCTGCCTCTAAAGCAGTGGGATTAAGGGTGTGTGTCAACACCCCTGGCCTGTATTGTTTTTATTTTTACATGTATGGGTGTTTGGCCTGCATGTATGTTTGTGTACCACTGTGTGCAGTGCCCTCAGGGGAGACAGGACAGAAGAGATCTCAGGCCCTCTGGAACTGGTTACAGATAGTTGCTAGCTAACATATGGGTGTTGGGAACTGAACCAGCACTCAACAGCTGAGCCATCTTTCCAGCCCCTTTTGATTTTAAAAAGTTTTGAATGGACCAGCAAAATGGATCGAAATGCTTGCAAGCAAGCCTGAGGACCTGAGTTCAAACCCTCTACCCCACAAGGTGGCAGGAGAGAGCCAATTCCCCGGAGTTGTCCTCCGACCTCTACAGGCGCACCCTGGCACGCACCCTGGCACACACAGGCCTACACTCATGCAGAGTAATAAAATAAACAATAAAAAATGTTTTTGGAGCAATGGCGGTCTAGTAAAGGGAGACTTATCTGATGTGGGTGTGAAGACGGCACCACAGGCTGGGGCAAGAGTAAAAGACTGTATGTGAGAAGGAGCTCCCTGTCCACTTGCCATTTTCTGCAACCCCATGGTTCCGTCCTCTACACACACCAAGTAGTTACATATGTAAGACTCACCGGACAGAGAAGAGGACAGGGACGCCGATGTGCATGGGGAGGGCTCAGAATCAGCACATGATTTGCAGAGCCCAGTGCAAAGGTGGTTAAGACTTTCAAGACAGCTACAGCAGACAGCTGTGTGACTAAGTAGGTCCCACACCTAAGAAGCCAGCTCTTACAGGGCTGGGGTTTGGATTATCATGATTACCTAACAAGCCACTCAAAACTTAAATGGTTTGGATTTGAAGATAGATAGAGGAGAGCTCCTGAGTCCTCCAGAATCCCTCCAGGTCTTCAGAAGGGGCTCCGTACGTGGCAGGTGCCTGCAGATGATCTCAAGCTTCCCAGCAGTAGGCATGCTGCTTGTACAGTTGGGGTCAAAACCAGCTCCAGCTCTTACCTTGCTCCTAGGCAGACTAGATTATCACAGCGATGCTTCAGTACCAGCTAGGCTACGGGAGTCCTCTGCAGGTTAAAAAGCAGTATACAACAGCCGGATATGGGGACACGCTCGCTCCTGTAATCAGCACTTGGTGGGAGGCTACATGGGGAGACCCTGTTTCATAAAAACAACTAGAGCTAGGTGTGGTGGTGCATGACTATAATCCCTGTTCTTGGGAGGCTGAGACAAGAGGATTTCAGTGAGTTTAAGGCAAGTCTGAGCTATATGAGTTCAAAGCCCACCTGGATTGCATGTCGAGACCTTGATTCATAAAACCAACCAACCAAAACAACTTAGTAGCTTCAGATGTTAACTTCACTCTGCATGCCGTCTAGGCGAGGCAGTGGAGACCAGCTTTCTTCTGTTCATGCTGTTGGCTAGGCCAGCTGGAAGGCTCACCATGGGATATGGAAGGTTCATTCTCTGACTTGTCTGGCCGGGAGGTAGCTGGGCCCCAAGGGCTCTATCCCTGTGTAGTCTTTTGGGGGTTTGCAGAGGAGACAGAGAGGGGCAGAAACACCGACTGGACCTGCCAGTCTTTTCAACAATCCTAGTCACTTGGAAGCCAGTCACTAAGTCCAAACATATAAGAAGAGGTGAATAGACTCCAGATTTAGGGGAAGGAAAGTAAAAACAAATTGAATACATGGACCAGTAAGATGGATAGTAAAGGTGTTCTGATCCCCAGGACCTACACCGTGGAAAAAGAGAAAGTTGTTCTCTGACCTCCACATGTACACTGGCACACATGTCCACAGACAGACAGACAGACAGACAGACAGACAGACACACAAAATAAGAAAGGCAATTTTTTAAATTAAAAAGAAAAAACTGTAGGCATGTTTTTGGGGTCACTGCAGTCAGCCTAATGAATGGATGGATTAGTGGGTGGAGGGGGGACACTTCCTGCTGGGCCCGAACCGCCACCGCTAGGGTTTGTCTTCGGAGTTCAGACACCCTCTTCTGAAAAGCAACCTTAGCGGACAACAACAGATTCAGTTCAGCTCTGAGGGACTGAAATGACATGAGTCTCCTGCAGCCCGGATGCTGGCAGGGAACGGACGGGGAGGAGAAAGTAATTTGAAGGACTCAGGTGGGAAGCCAGGGGGTGAAGGTGTGTGGGAAGGACTTCAGAGCAGCCAGGACAACTTGTGGAAGGAAGAGGCCTCCTCTCACTTAGCTACCACCAAGCCTACATTGCAGATGGAGACCAGAGAGAAGGAGAGCATACAGCCGGTGCAAGGCAGAGCCTTCGGTTAGGACCCTTCTCCGTGTCAGAACATCGGGTTAGACCTCCTTCTCCTAGCAATTCTGTATTTCTGTGTCCCTCCCTCCGTCCCTCCCTCCCTCTCTCCCTCCCTCCCTCCTTCCCTCCCTCCCTGTCAGGCTCTCACTACATTGCCAAGGCTGGCCTCGAACTCATGACTGTTGTAACTCAGCCTCCCCGGCAGCTGCGACTGTAGGTCACTCACTTCTGTTCATCTGTTCATTGTTTAAACATGTGTGTCTTTTCCTGATTATGTAACTTTGCAAGCCTTAAGGAGGAAAAGAAATAGTTTGATCTTATACTTCCAACTTACTGATAAGAGAGTGCCTCATTTATCAGAAGGGACTGAGAAACAGTAAAGAACCTGGCGGGGGAGGACTCAATAGTTAAGAGCACCCGTTGTGGCCCTCGCAGAGGACCCAGGTTCAGTTCTCAGCATCCACATGGTGACTCCCAACCTTACGTAATTCCAGTTCTAAGGGATCTAGTGCCCTCTTCTGCTTTCTTTAGGCACCAGGCACTCACATGGTACACATGCATACATGCACACAAAACACTCACATACATACATACACACACATATATACATCTAATATATATTTTAAAATTAAATGCTCTAACAGTGCACTTCAGTGGTGGGGCCCTTGACTTGCATGCTGGAAGACTTGGACTTGACCTCCCCGCACTGAACAATGAAGAAATGCACAGCCAGACACCATGACTCATGTCTGTAATCCCATACTTGGGAGGCAGAGGCCGGGGAATGAAGGGCGGGCGACATGGGCTACTTAGGGGAAATGTGTGTTTGTGTTCTACACATTGCCCAGTTGCCTTCCTCGGATACTGGCCCGCCTGGTGTGACTGTGTGATTTGGCTTCCCATGTGTGTTAACTTTCCGCTGCCGTAACGAACATCTGCGACAATCAATTCATAAAGCAAAAAGGTTTACTTTTCTTAGTTCTGGAGGCTGGGGCTCAGGGTCAGTTGGCCTGGTTGCTCCTGTACCTGTGAGGCAGCACACCATGGCTGGGGTTGGAGACAGAGCTGGTCACCTCACAGCTAGGGCAGGAAAGGGGCGGAAGACAAGGCTGGGGTCCTTTATTTCCCTTCCATGGCACCCCCAGAGAGATCTCCATTTTTTCCCCTTTTCTCCCCCTCTGTCTCTCTTGGTCTCTGTCTCTGTCTGTTTGTCTCTCTCTCTCTCTCCCTTCCCCTCCCCTGTGATGTATGCCTATGTAGCTGTTCATGTGGATATGTGCGCACGTGAGTATGGGTGTACACACACGTTTGCATATGTGGGTGTGGAGGCTAGAGGCGGACACTGGGTGTATTCCTCAATCATTCTCTCTTAATTTTTGAGACAGAGTCTCGATGAAACTTGGCCTCACTAATTGGCTGAACTGGCTGGCCAGTGAGCTCCAGAGACCCACCAGTCTCTACCCTCCCCTCCAGTCCCTCCCTGATGCTCTCTTTTACAAGTCAACTGGAGAGGGGGGTCTCCAGCCTTCATGCTGGCCTCACAAGCACTTTGTGGACAGAGCCGTCTTCCTGGCCCAGGATCAATCTCTCTCTCTCTCTCTCTCTCTCTCTCTCTCTCTCTCTCTCTCTCTCGATTTATTTATATATTATGTATACGGTGGTCTGCCTGCATGCCAGAAGAGGGCACCAGATCAGATCTCATTTTAGATGGTTGTGAGCCACCATGTGGTTGCTGGGAATTGAACTCAGGACCTCTGGAAGAACAGGCAGTGCTCTTAACCTCTGAGCCATCTCTCCAGCCCCAGGACCAATCTCTTAAAGGTTCTCCGCCCTTCCAGTGTGCCAAGCGGGAATCACACCTTCACCTCTCATACAGGGGCCGTTAGAGGACAATGCAGAGCCAAGTCCTCTACCGCACCATGGTGTCCTCTTTCTTATCCAGGCCAGGAGCCACACATCTTGGCATTCTCCTGCTGACGTCTCTGGCAGCTGGCTCTCTCAACCACTGTGCACTCCTTCTTTTCATATTGGAGACTGGACCCCAGTGGGCCCATCTTTATCCCAGAGACTTCGCACACAAAAAGCTTTTAAGGTTGCCGTCTAGTTCCCAGACCCATTGCCACCTGCCACACAGGTCTCTGGGGCAGGGCCAAAGGAAACAAGGAAGCAACCTGCACAGCTTGGGTTTCCATTTAACACCTTAGGGGTTCTGTTGACATTTCTGCCTTCCACATCCCTTTGAGGCCTCCAGGTGGCCTCCAAACCAACTGCTGACACTCAATTCTTTGAACTTCTGTGACTGCAGAAATCTAGACTTTTGAAATGCTCAAATCTGCCCCCCCCTTTTTTTTCATCTTAAATTTGATAAGCTGGAAAGATGGCTCAGCAGTTAAGAACTCTGCTCTTCCAGAGGACCCAGATTCAATTCGTAGCACCCACATGGTGGTTCACAACCATCTGTTACTTGGGTTACAGGGGATCTGATGCCTTCTTCTGGCTTCTGCAGCCATGAGGTGCACATGTGGTACACAGACATACATGCAGACAAAACGTCTACATGCATAAAATACATAAATTCTAAAATTTATTTAAAAATCGGTAAGTTTAGACATTTATCTTTTATTGTTATTGTTTTCATTGGTGGTGATGGTTTTTTGTTTGTTTGTTTGTTTGGGTTTTTTTTGTTTGTTTGTTTTTGTTTTTGGTTTTTCTGAGACAGGGTTTCTCTGCGTAGCTTTGCGCCTTCCCTGGATCTCACTCTGTAGCCCAGGCTGGTCTCAAACTCAGAGATCCGCCTGCCTCTGCCTCCCGAGTGCTGGGATTAAAGGTGTGTGCCACCACCGCCCAGCATGGTGATGGTTTTTATAGGACAGGGTCTCACTTTGTTAGCCCTGGATGGCCTGGAACCATCAGATGCCCTAAAGCTGGAGTTCCAGCTGGCCTACTTGACATGGATGTTGGGAACCAAACTCAGGTCCTCTGGAAGAGCCCCAGGTGCTCTTAGCCACTGAGCGGTCTTTCCATCCGCCTTTGTTTACTTGTACTTAGTATAGCCATTTGGAATCCCAGCTTGATGTACGGGGTCTCCTCTCAATCTGCTCATATTAGGCCAGCCCAAGCAGCTCCAGTTCACATGGGTTGGGTTTTTTTTTTTTTTTTTTTTTTTTTTGTGTGTGTGTGTGTGTGTGTGTGTGTGTGTGTGTTGTTTTGTTTTTGTTTTTGTTTTTGAGCCGAGGATCGAACCCAGGGCCTTGTGCTTGCTAGGCAAGCGCTCTGCCACTGAGCTAAATCCCCAAGCCATGGGTTGGGTTTGACAGACACTCCTGATGAGGTGGATGTCAAACTCACCATCCCCCCATCACTGGTTCCACAGTGCTTTGGTACACTGAGAATTTCTTGCCACTCGATGCTCACGGGGGAATACTTTCTACTTGTGTCCAGCCTTGTGGTTACTGTCCTTGGGACATTTGCTAACACACTCTCAGGTGTGCAAGCCTAGCTCACACTGTCATGGAGCTGTGTCTCCTTGAGGGTTTAATATTAATATAGAGAGCTCAGTTCTGGGTGCCCACCTTAAATGACCACAAGACCCTGTCACCTCTCCTTGGTACAACTAGACCCCAAGGCTCGACAGTCACAGCTGATGCTACAAATATCTTTCAGGCAGTGGTGGCTTGACCATCCCTTTGGCCACTGGGGCTTATAGAGATCAGCAAGCTACATGTACTCACCGGAGCTGTCAGCAGCCATCATATGTGTAGACAAATGAATATGGCATTGAGGGTGGGAGGGTTGGGGTGGGTCAAACACAGATGTGAGCACCCGAGTTCAATCTTCAGTACCCATGGAAATAGCCAGGCTCAGGGTTGGGACGGGTTCACTCGGTGAAGTGCCCGCTGAGAACCTGAGTTCAGACTCGCTAGAATTCCTGTAAAAACAGTAGTGTGTGCCTGTAACCCAGTGCTGTCTGTCTGTCTGTCGGTGTGTGTGTGTGTGTGTGTGTGTGTGTGTGTGTGTGTGTGTGTGTGTATGAGAGAGTGGGGTTAGAAAGAGGTGGATCCTTGAGCTTCTTGAACAGCCAGTTTAGATGAACTGATCAACTTGAAGTTCAGTGCGAGATTCTGTCTCAAAAAAGGAAAGTGGTTTGGCAGCTAAAGATACTTTACTGTGCAAGCCTGGGTACCCGACTTTAATTCCTGGAATCTATGAAAATTCGGACTCCATAAAGTTGTCCTCTGACTCCCACACGTACGCCACGGCACACACGACCACCTCCACGTCACTCCCAACAATACTGTATTTTTAAATTAATTCAGGTTTCTTGTGATCAAGGATAGTGATCAAAGAAAGATATTTGACATTAACTTCTGACACCCACATGCATGTGCACAACTATATTAATAGGTCCATACATCACACACACACACACACACACACACACACACACACACACGCACGCACGCACGCACGCATGCATGCACGCACGCACATGTGCATGCACATAAAGGAAAAACGAACACAGGGCCTGTGCTGTGATGGCTCCATCCTTTTCTGGGCTTCCACTCTTTGGTCTCCTTACTCAAGGCAGCTCAAAATGGTAAATGTTATGCTTATCTCCCTGTGAGCCAGGTGCTTGCCAGCTCCACCTCTCAGCTCTTAGGGACCTAATGCCCATCCTGGACATGTTTCTAGACCTTGCTAGGATCATGGACCTCTTAGGGAACCTACTGAAAGCTAGGGGATGTCCTTTAGTAAAATCAAGTGCTTGCCTGAGTTTTAGGTTCTGTGGATGAAAGGTCCTGACCATCAAACATCTGATTATTTTTCTGCACAGAGATGGTTTTTCTGGGAGGATGTCTCAATTTGGGTGGGCATCTATCTCCTCGGAAACTCACATTATGTGTACATATCCCTAGGATGAACTAGAAAGCTTTATGTTCTGTGTTCCCAATAGACTCATTTTATATTTGAACATTTCCATATAATTAAGTCTGTGTAATGTAGAGACAGCCAGGCTGACTTTGAACTCACAATCCTCCTGCCTCAGACTCCTGAGTGCTGGGATTATTTATTTATTGTGTTTTTCGAGGCAGGGTTTCTTTGTGTAGCCTTGGCTGTCCTAGAACTAGCTCTGTGGACCAGGCTGGCCTCAAACTCACAGAGATCCTCCTGCCTCTGCCTCCCAAGTGCTAGGATTAAGGGGATGTGCTACTACCGCCCAGTGAGTGCTAGGATTATGAGCATGCACTACCACACCAAACCTCGGCAGATTTTTCATAAGGACAGGCCAACAGTGCATCTCCCTCTTTGTCTTTCTGTATAGTTTTGGTCTTTGGTGATCCCAACATTTCTAATCTTTCCTTTCCCATCTGTAAATAAAGTGTGGCCTGCTCCAGAGAAGACACATTTAAGCAGCACTTTAAGCAGGGCCAAGGGACACAGGGAAGAGCACTCACATCCAGAGCTACCTCCCAGAGCGCTTCTTTGCTTTTATGCACTTAAATACTGGAGCATGATTTATATATTTTCCTATAATCGGGACTTATGTTGAGCAAAGTTCCATGGGACGTTGCTGGTGTGCATGTATAGTCCTCTTTGAGCAGACGTTCTTTGTCCTTATTTATTTAACTTTTTTTTTCTTATTTTATGTGCATTAGTGAGAAGGTGTCAGATCCCTCAGAACTGGGCTTACAGACAGTTTGAGCTGCCATGTGGGTGCTGGGAATTGAACCTGGAAGAACAGCCGATGCTCTTAAGCTATCTCTCCAGCCTGCAGACATCCTTTTTCCTACAACACATGTTTCCACATACAAGGAAAGAAGTCATTGCTGTTCGAACCATCTGACCCCCAACACTGTGGCAGACACCCCTCTCCTGATTCTCTGATTCTGTTCCTAGCTCCAGTCTCCAGAAGGATGTTCCAGTGTCTGATGCAAGTGTTGATGCTACCACTGTTGTTGCTACCTTTGGGTCACGCTGCTCCCAAGGATGGAGCTGCAAGGTGAGAGGATTAGGAGCATGGGTCCCTGGGCTGGGGTAGGGAGAATCTCTGGAAAGATGTCAGGACCCCTCTGAGGAGCCGGGAGCCTGATGAAGTATAGCCTCCTTCATTGCTGTGTTGAGCACCCCAACCTCCTGCCTTGTGATGATCAGAATGTCACATGTAGGGATGTAGTGCATGCTAGGAGACCCCTTGGCAGCCAAGAGTTCAGCTGCAGTCTCGTGTAAAGCAGCAGGAGGAAGCTAGGCGCTGGGACAGGGGCTGTGATCTATGAACCAAGACCTGACATTGGGAATATCAAGGAAACAGGGATCATTAGCTAACGTTTCTGACTTGCTAGAACTTCTCTCTTCAGTGTGTGCGGAAGGATGATGGGTATGAGGGGCCAGCAGTGCTGGAGCAGCCTTGGAGGGCTGGCGACAGTGACCCAAGGGACTGCAGCAACTTTTGTCAGGTCTGCTACTCCAGGCCGCTGTGGGCAAACAGTAGCCACATGCAGGAGTCGGAATACATTCTGCGGCCCTGGGCAGACTTAAAGTCCAGGCTGACATCCATGCCCTCCGCTTCAAAAACGAAGGGGCAGTGATGTGTCCTGGGGCAAACTGGGTCTGTAGAAACCTGGGCATCACTACTAGCCTTAGCTTGCGATCTGCTCCTTGGATGCTGGCATTGAAGAAGCAAGATGACAATAAGCCACTGTGGCTTGACACTCACTGGACCATTATTTTGTTTTGGTGGGGTTTTTTTGTTTTTGTTTTTGTTTTGTTTTGGGTGTTTTTTCAAGACAGGGTTTCTCCGTGTAGTTTTGGTTCTTGTCCTGGATCTCGCTCTGTAGCCCAGGCTGGCCTCGAACTCACAGAGATCCGCCTGCCTCTGCCTCCCGAGTGCTGGGATTAAAGGCGTACGCTGCCGCTGCCTGGCTCCACTAGACCATCTCATTGGGCCTCCACTGTGTGTCTACTATGGTGGCCCAATCTCACCAGCAACTTTCTCCTTTCTTTTCAATTTCGTATTTATTTACATGTATGTGTCCGTGTGTGCATGAATGTGGAGGTGCTTGCAGAATCTAGAAGAAAGGGTTAGGTCCCCTGAAGTTGAAGTTATAGGTAGCTGTGAGCCACCCAATATGGGTACTGGGTGAACTCAGGTCCTCTGGAAGAGCAGCAAGTACTCTTACCCACTGAGCCATCTCGCCATTGGGTTTCCTGAAGTTAACTAAGGCACCTGAGCTGCAAAAACAGCCTTAGGAGGTAAGGTTCTTCTTCCAGTAACATCTGAAGAGCTTTTTCCCTGCAGCCTTTTCTGAGCAATTGGTTCCGTTGGGACTGCGGAAATCTAAGCTAGGCCTTGGGCTGAGCCTTCTCTCCCTGTTCTAGGCTGGACCCTGAGGTACAACAGCAGCTCATGCCCAACCCGTTCCAGCCAGGCCCCGAGCAGCTCCAGTGAGTAAGCTGGGGGCTTTCAGGAGGCATTTACCTGGTCACGTCCCAGGTCACAGACAGGACTCTCCTGGCTGATCTACCGCTCTTTCCACAGACGTCTGCAGAATTACCTCAAGGGGCTAAAGAAGATGGAAGAAGATCCAGAGCACATGGACCGGGAGCAAGGTGAGGTGCTGGGAGGCTCCTGGGGACAGAGCTGGGGCTGAGTGCCCACTGCCCTGTGGGTTCCCGCCTTCTCTAACCCAGCTTTTCCCCCCTAGTCCTGCTCTACCTCTTTGCTCTTCATGACTATGACCAGAATGGACAGCTGGATGGCCTGGAGCTGTTGTCCATGTTCACGGCAGCTCTGGCTCCTGGAGCTGCACACTTTCCCATCAACCCGGTAAGCACTGCCGGACACTGTTAGACTAGCGCCTCGGAGATCTGGCCCTTTGGTAGACTCCCTGAAAAAGGAAGCTGAGACCCCTTGCAGCAGGGACGAGGCTGTTGGGAGAGGGGCTGGGTTCCTGGCAATACCTATGGTAACTGTTCCCACAGGTGATCCTGACGGTAGACCAGGTGCTCGAGACCCAGGACCTGGATGGAGATGGACTCATTTCTCCTGCAGAGCTCGTCAACTTCCCAGGAGAGGCCCCCAAGCATCCAGAGTCCCTTCCCCCAGCGCTCCAGGAGCCACAACCTGCTGGAAGGCAGCTGCATTTAGCTAACAATCCATTGCAAGCAGACTCCCAGGAATCCCCGGAGACTGGAGAAGAGACTCGGGACCAGGCAGAGGCCAAAAGGGAGTCTTTGGAACCTGTACAGGAGGCTAGACATCAGACAGGGTCTCAAGTAGATACCCTCAGTCCTGCAGGGGAGGCTAGGAGACAGGCGGAGGCTGAAGGAGATGTCCCGGGTCCCAGAGAGGATGCCGAGGGCCGGGTGGAGAGCAGGGACAGTGAAGGGGAAGCCAAAGAGCTGCTAGTGGAAACACTAGATACCATAAACACTCCAAATGAGGTTGAGGCTCATAGTATTCAAATGGAGAACGATGAGATATAGGCCCGATGACATGGGCTCGCATCCCTTCAAATCTCAGTGCGGAGCAGGAAGCATGAAGGGGTGAAGCGTGTATGTTGCGCTAAGAGCCACCTCTGACATGGGTACGGTGGCACAAGCCACTGTAGCAGAAGGATTGAGAGCTCCAGGCTAGCCCAGGCTATATAGCTAGTTTGAGGCCAGGCTGGCCTACTTAGTAAGACCCTGTCTTGATGAGGGAACAAAAGCTCTCCTATATTTCCTTTCTGGCCTCAGGAGGAAGCAGGACTTCTGTGCTGCTCAGGGAGACCCCAAGCTGAGAGGCGGCTTTCAGGCCCCCAACAATCAATAAAGACCAGAATGAATTCATCTCCATAGCGCCTTCCCCTCAGAACACAAGGGTTTGGGGACTGGACAAGCTTCTCGGCGGGATGGAGAGTCAGCTTTCCCAGGGTTTCTGGCCAGGGGTGCTGAGATCACTAGCCACAGCCAGCTGCAGACAAGCCCAGGAATAAAGCTCAGTCTATCCTGGGAGCATGAACTCTGTCCTGAAGTTTCCTCTTGACTTGACAGTCAGACCTCTGTGACCCGTGTTGTGGCTCAAGGCAGACAGATGGTCCCCACTCCTCCGTATCACTCCCCACAACTAGATGGCATTAATAACTACCCTCCCTTCTCTTCCTCTCCTTCTCTTCCTCTTCCTCTCTTCTTCTTCTTCCTCTCTTCCTCTTCTTCCACTCTCTTCCTCTTCCTCCCCCTCTTCCTCCCCTTCTCTTCCTCTTTCTCTCCTCTTCCTCCCCTCTCTTCCTCTTCCTCCCCTTCTCTTCCTCTTCCTCCCCTTCTCTTCCTCTTCCTCCCCTTCTCTTCTTCTTCCTCCCCTTCTCTTCCTCTTCCTCCCCTTCTCTTCTTCTTCCTCCCCTTCTCTTCCTCTTCCTCCCCTTCTCTTCTTCTTCCTCCCCTTCTCTTCCTCTTCCTCCCCTTCTCTTCCTCTTCCTTTCCTTCTCTTCTTCTTCCTCCCCTTCTCTTCCTCTTCCTCCCCTTCTCTTCCTTTCCTTCTCTTCCTCTTTCTCCCCTCTCTTCCTCTTTCTCTTCCGCCTCTTCTTCCAGGCCCTCAAGCTAGGTGACAGTGGTCAAGGGGGCCTGCTTTCTGGGTCCGTGGGGCTTCTCTGTCCAAAACTGCCTTTTCCCATGGGCTTCCCAGGAACCTACAGGTCCTCAGAACTTACCTTGAGTCAGGTTGGTACTTCAACCACAAATGTAGCCTGACACAGAACGCTGCTGTCCCAGGGAGAAGTTAGATGCAGGTGACATGTCAGGACGGGACTCTAATGTGACATTCCAGACAGGTGGACAGAAACATAGGCTTCCTTGTCAGACAGAGGTGAATTCAAGTGAGTTATTTAATTAGGTGTGTGCCGCCTTTGTGGACGTGGCTTTACCCTCCTTTCAACTTCCCATCTGTCAAATGGAGTTGATTTTTGCCTGGTAATAGAATTACCGTCAGGACGAAAATCAGATAAAATGCTATATTAAAATGTCGGCCTGGTGCCTGGTGTGTACAAAGTTCTCAGAAGGAGGCGGAGGAGTAAGGAAGCCCAGGCTGACACCTGGCTTAGGGCCTGAAGAACTGTCTTTTCTGTTGCTTTGTTCTAGAGAGGGATGGGCTGTCCTCCCTGGACTGGATGGCTCAAGGCCTCTATCTTTCCTGACACTCCTCTGAGGACATCTGATGGGGGGTGTGCCTGCTGCCTTAGCCGATGTAGCCTCCCTCCGGGTCTACATGGGTGGGACTAATCTGAAGAATGAAGGGAAAAAATGGAGGACTGTGGTGTCAAAGCCTCAGGAATTCATCCAGAGCAGTCTGAGTATCAAGAAGGACAAACGGGCTAGGCCTAGGATTCCAGCACAGGGAGGCTGAGACTGAAGGACTTCAAGTTTATGACCAACCCCGGGCTGTGTGACCAGACCCTATCTCATATAGGGGGGGAAAAATATATATATATATAAAAGCAAAACCACTCAAATAGACAGGCAAAGCTGGTTTAGGAGAAGATTTATTTGCTCTGAGTATCTGCAGAATGGAGGTGGAGGAATACAGAAATATGAACACAGAGAGTTCTTTCCACAGCCTACACCTGCCCAGGGAACAGGGCAGCTGGGTGCCAGGCCGGGTGAAGCGGAGAAGGCGATGGCAGGCCATGGTGCCAGCCTCTGAGATGTTGAGCTGGTGCCTCTCCCCGGCCGCCTCTCACACAATGCCATCAAAGCCCTGCAGGCCACACTTCCTGCCAGCCACCTGGCAGCCAAATCTCAGTGCCTCCTGCATGCTGTTTCCTGGAGGAGGACAAGGAGCAGGGTCAGCCTGGTGTTCGGGACAGTGACAGGCCCGACCCGGCCCTGATCCCACGCTGAGGGACTCACCCTTCGAAAGGCTGAAGATGACAGAGGCGTTGAAGGTGTCTCCTGCCCCCAGAGTGTCTACGACTCGGGGCGGTGGGAAGGCATCTGAGTGTAGCAGCTGGCCATCAGGGCCCAGGGCGTCGGCGCCCTCCTCAGCCCAGGCACAGACCAGTGTAGCCCTGTAAGACCCACTCAGATGGGCGTCGGTCCACCTCATCCCCCAGGCCCCTCAGGCCCCCTCTTGGCTTCTCCACTCACCCTTTCTTCACACGACCATACAAGCCTCTCAGGGCCTCCGCCGCTGACTGGAACCCCAGGTGCTTGGCCACGTCTTTGCTCACAAACACCTGTGGGCAGTGAAAGAGAGGATGGCAGCCACCTGTAATGAGTCCCTCACTACTAACGGCCAGTGTGGCCGACAGGTTATAACACAACCCTTCTAACTCACTCACGTCAATCCCTAGCGCGGCATCTCGCTGTCCCACAGGCACGCAGTTTATGCCTGCTGAAGGTGTGCCAAAATGCAGCCTTGTGAATTGTGACATGCCCCCCCCCCCGTATTTTCATTATGAGTTGAGGGAATTCAAAACCCAGAAGGAGCCTGGAGCACCATCTTGGGGTGAAGTCAAACCAGGCTGGCTCTCAAGAATGGA
The DNA here is from genome assembly GCF_903995425.1 of Onychomys torridus. Classification (NCBI taxonomy): domain Eukaryota; kingdom Metazoa; phylum Chordata; class Mammalia; order Rodentia; family Cricetidae; genus Onychomys; species Onychomys torridus. The sequence goes on from NC_050463.1 coordinate 33,386,900, forward strand.
TGCTGTTTTGTCTGTTCCCCCCCCACACACACACAGCCCAGCCCTTCAGAGCGAGTTTCTTCATCTGCAAAATAAGGCAGCCAGAGCTCTAGCGCTCTCTCCATAGTAGCTTTATATTAGAGTCCCAGGGGTTGGTTTGGGAGGGGGGGATCAGCCTGTCATAATTTTTAACTGTGCACCAAGACCAACAAACAGTGTCTAGACAGTATCCAACTAGCTTTAGCTACGGCGCCGGGATTGTCGCCCAAGTTCCCTGTACACACAGCCCTGTCTAAATCTTCCTGTACCAGCCCCCTTCCCATTCTCCTCTCATTGCTACTGGCTCTCACCTCCTGCCACCTACGTGAGAAGAAACTCAGAGAACAGATCCATCCCCTTCTTCATTTTGCAGAGGGAAAGACTGAGGGGGATGAGCAAGATGTCCATGGCTATCTGGGTCCTGTCCATCCTTATTCCTATGTATCTACCTGAGCAGGAAAATTCTCCTTCTGGGCTACCTCCACCTACTGCAACCCAGGAGCTGTGACCTACTAGGAGCTGCCAAGTTATCGCTCAGAGCCTGGCAGGCAGGATAGGGTCCTCTCTAGTTCTCCTAAGAACCTCGTCAGCTAGAGATGGCCAAGAGAAGCTGAGGAGCACTTACCACCTCACCATAGCCAAACAGCTGGAAGAGCTCTTCCCGGGGCTTCTCTATCTCCACCGACACCCGGACTCTCTGGGGCAGAGGCTGCTTGGCGTTGTACTGTTCTATCCGCTGCAACATCTTCACCTGCTCCGATGCATTCCGGCCCTGGGGCAGGACAGGGCAGCTCAGAGCCCAGCTGCTCAGAGCTCATTCTTCCCTCCCTGATACAATTCTGGGTGCGGAGGGAGAGGGCTTGGAGGAAGATGGGCTGGAACCCCATTGGAGCTGCGTGATTCTAGGACTATCTTGGGCCTTGGAGGCCTGATCAGCCAAATTTTTCATTTCAAAAATGTGAATAAAGAATGAAAGATGCTGGACATTGCATGCATGCCTGTGACCACAGCACTCGGGAGACTGAAGTAGGAAAATTGTGAATTCCGGGCCAACCTGACCTACATAGGTAAGACCTTAGAAAGAAGCAAGAAAGCAAAGAGAAGCTGGGTGTGGTGGCACACGCCTCTAATCCCAGCACTCGGAGACTAAGTCGGTCCAATCTCTGCGAGTTCAAGGCCAGCCTGGTCTACATAGTCAGACCCTGTCTCAAAAAACAGACAAAAGAAAGCAACAAGAACCCCAAAGAGACAGACAGACAGAGGGGGGGTGAGAAGAGCTGGAGAGAGATGAACAAAGAGAAAAGAGAGGGAAAGGGATAGGAGGTAGAGACACCCTGGGTGAACCTACGGGACAACCCTGGACTTCTCAAGGTTTCCCCTTATCTGGATCCCCAGATTTCTCCCTTGGAAAGAAAGCTGTAATTCCCTTCGGGCCCTCTCCTTCCTGTTTCCTCGGAAGTAAAAGAAGTCCTAAGCAGCAGGAGGAGATACCAGGAACAGATACTAGGAGGGAGGCAGCCCTAACCCAAAAAGGGGGGCTTTTCCCCGGGGCCGTCTGTGCCTATATGCTGCTGTATCTCCCGATCTTTCTGCACCTCGGTTTCCTCATCGGAAAACATCAGAAAGGGTGGAGAGGAATGGCGGGTTACTATTCATTATCCCTATCGTACTTTACGGTTCCAAGAAATCACGGAAGAGGCTGACCATGCGCAAGGGCCTGGCAGGCTAAGCCCCTAGAAACACACGTAGGGCAGGGCTTGCCTCAATGTGGATCCACTTGAACCGGGTCAGATCCACCTTCTCAAAGTCCTTAGCAGACACATCTGGCAGGTTCCTACATCACAAAACAGGAAGGAAAGAGAAGGAGCGTGGTGAGGGCAGCCGGGCCCGGGTTCTCCGACGGCTGGGGAGCCTCGTAGCGATACCAGCAGCATGGCAAGAAGCTGGGAAGCTCAGGGCTCTGAGGCCTCGGCTGAGCCCTGTCCCACTTTGCTAAGGTGCCCTTTTTGAGTTGAGATTATCTAAGGATAAACACCACGGCAGCCTGTGACAAGTCTCCCTCGGTGTTCCTCGGAAACCACCGCCCCTAGAGTGCAGGAGACTACATTTCCCAGCAGGCCCCTCGCTGGAGCACACAATGGCCCCCCGCGAATTACAAAGCCCAAGGCCGCCTTGCCAGGAGCTCTCTTGAATAACATTCTCCAGCTGGGAGTTTGCCAGTGACAGAACGCCTTGTCCTGAGTTGGGCTCCTCAAAGTTCACACTCCTAGGAAGAGTTCGTGTTTGGCTGGTCTAGATGTGGAGACCCAGGAAAGTGCTTGGCCTCAACGCCGCTTGGCCACTCAGCCTATTCCCTCTCCGTGGTGCTGTGGCGCTTTCCACCCACTTCGCTAGTGGCAGGGGCCTTTCTGGGGCATCTTTCCCATCGGTACACAGGACTGAAAGCCTTAGCCTCCTGGGGCTGCTGCAGTTGGAGCTCTGCATGTGAATATGCCTGGACCCAGGCCAGAAGGCAATAAACATTTCTCTTCGGCTCCTCCTCTGCCTGCTGGACAGTACCCATGTGTGCCCTTGATCAGAGTTGCTGCGGATCATCGCTTGCTTGACAGGTAGATGACAAAGATTGCCTAATCTGAAAGTCACCTTTAATATGGGAATGCCCACTCACTTTTGAGATCTATACATAGCCTACCTAGGCCCCCAGCCTTGTCCTCTCTACGGCTGCCTTACCCAGTACCTGCCACGTACTGGGTTCTCAGTATACTGAACCTCTGAATCTGTTCAGGAGGTGCCTGGGAGAGATAAGGGTGCAGGTCCACCTTTGGGACTCAGAAGGGATGCTCCTCTGTGTATGTTAACGTCACATCAGATAGTCCTGACCTGCTGATCTGATGTCCCCTTCCTTCGGTGGTGGCTACCAATGGTGTGTGGTGTTTGGTTTCATCACACTAGGACCTTTGGAGGGGTCCAAACCCAAGCTTCTTGATGCCATGCTGCAGGCTCAAAACTGTGGGACCAACCCTAGAAATCCCAGTGGGTCCCTTAGCCCTTCAAGGCTTTGTATGGGTTGTCTCCCATCTCTGTACACCCAGCCCCAAGCTGATGATTGACTAATTATGAAGCAATCATATCATCAATTACATGTTTTACAGGTCTGCCTGGCCGCCCACCTTTGTGCCGGTCAAGGGCAAATTACCAAGCAGGGCAGAGCCGACCCCTTCCCACCTCTCTTCTCCCCTAATTGAATACAATTCAAAAATTACCGAACAGTTTGGCGTGGGGGCAATTTCCGGTATAGAGAAGCCGTGGATGGAAAGTAGTTGGTTTGCCCAGCAATGAAAGAGGGCACTGATTGGTGGGTTGTGGGAGGGCAAGGCCAAGGGGCCCTTACGTGTCGTAGAGTATAATGGTACGGGAACCATTGGAGTTGTTGATGATGCAGGATGAGCAAGGGCTATCTCCCTGGCTCTGCCAGGCCACTTGAGACACATCCACGCCCCTCCGCCTGAAGTCAGCCACCAGGAAGCTTTGGGGGGAAGGACCCAAGCCAGGGAGAGGGCAAGGAAACACAGGTTAGAGCTCCACATAGCCTAGACCTCCCCCAGGAGTGGGAAGGGTGCGCTGGAGCACACGGGCCTCTGAAAGAAGAAGGGTCCTGTCCTGACAGTGTAGTGATGGCGGCGCTGGCGGCGGGCAAAGCGCAGACAGGCGTACAAACCTGTAGGCGTGCAGGATGGTGCGGCTACCGCTGGCCTCGTTGATGATAACTGTAGAGGTGGGGATGGAGCCCTCAGTCTGATGGACCGCGTAGCGTAGGTCCACAGAATGTCGGCGGAGGTCATCCAGAACAAAACTGCCAGGGTGGAGTAACCCGGAAGGGCAGTTTGGCGAGAGTTTAGAGGACTAGAAGGGAGGGCCACCGGGGACCCTGAAAGGCAAGGGGATGAGCAGAGGAAGTAGGAGGGGACCGGCAATCTTTGTCTTGCCAGAGGTGATGGCAGGGGGCAGGAGAGGCAGGGTGCAGAGCCTGGACATCAGAGAGATAGGAACGGACATTTTAGGTCAGTCTCGGTCCAGTTCATACTGCAAAGCTTTGCCCTCATCCTTAAAGCTAGACGGAGGTAGATTTGGGGCCTGGGGCCTGTTTGAACTAATTGTGTGTGAGTCCTATGGCCTGGTTCATGCAAGACCTAGGCAGAATTAATAATTAATCGCCGAGGTGATACTTTGCAACCCTCCCAGCTGCACGCTGCGTGTTCATCCTCATGGTGTGACGCTTTCTGGGGTCCCTTCTGATCTTGCTATGGTACCTCCTCTTACATTTCTTGCAGGTTGATCATCCAGGAAATGGTGCTGCCTTGGGGGACCTGGTCACTACTGTCTTCTCAAAGCTGGACTAACCCCTATGGGCAATGGATTGGTGCACGTGGGAGGTCTGTAAATAAGCACCTGACCCAGGATGATTTCACATAATGGCCCCTAGTTAGAATGAGCTCAGAGACATCACTTCAAGATTAGCCTAGCGGGACAGCAAGGAGACTAGTCCCACTCCTTCCAAGAAATCCCAGAGCAAGCAACTGCCCAGCGGCCCAGCCATCCTGTGTTTTCTCACTATGAGCAGACCTCCCTTTCAGTAGCACCTAAGCTGGACAGACCCACACAGTGCATCATCCCTTGACCTGACCACTCAAGGGTCCCTTAGCAGTTTCTCCCGATGCATTAGAAATATGGTTGAGGGGCTGGAGAGATGGCTCAGAGGTTAAGAGTATTGGCAGCTCTTCCAGAGGTCCTGACTTCAATTCCCGGCAACCACATGGTGGCTCACAACCATCTGTAATGAGATCTGGCACCCTCTTCTGTGTACATAATAAATAAATAAATCTTTTTTAAAAAATAAATAAATAAATAAATAAATAAATAAATAAATAAATATGGTTTGGTTTGCTGATATTTTGCACCCACAGTGCCTGGCATATAGTAGGTGCCCATTAAATGTTTGCTGAATGCATAGAGAGAATTCTGAATGGCTCATCCCCCAAATATGATTGCTCCTTATGGAGAGTCCACCCTCCTAAGCAAGAACCAGGGTCCTGCTTCCACCTAGGAAGGAACTCCTGGCCCATCTCCAGGATAGTCTCTCACTTTGTTAGTTGTGTTCCAGTTCACCAAGACTGGGAATTTGGCTGTCAACATCCCCCTCAAACTAGGGATCAAAGGGCTGTGCTTTACAGGCCAGAAACCTGGCAGTCTGCCCCAGTGCCCGCAGCGGGCAAAGTATGGGCCACACCTCCCGATAAGTGTGTGCTGAGCTGGCAGTGTCAGGAGTCAAAGGACTCTTGGGTCCTTGCAGCAGCTGACATGGAGAAGGCGCGTGGGTCACTTGTGGGCTGCAGCCTCCACAGCAAATGGGTTTGGGGCCCAGTGTTAACACGTGACCTCAGGATGTCCCGAGCCATGGACTCTGGGCATTTACTTACAATGAGGACACTAGCGGTGACCCTAATCCTCAACTGTGGGCCTTCATCCTGTGACCATGGATGCTCAGGGCGCCCCAGAGGCAGGGAAGGGTACAGCATGTCCCTAACTGCCTTTTACATCAAACACAGCAAGGATAAGGGCCATGAGAAGGGCCAAGGCAGATCCTAGAGGAGGAAAGGAAGGCGGTGGCGGGCAGCCTAAGAAGCTCTTCGGCAAGCTGTGGAAATGGACTCCTTACAGGAGTGGGGGTTAGCACCCAAACAGCAGACAGACCACCCCAGAAGGATCAGGGAATCTGGGACTCTCCTGTGGGTCACCACCCACCAACCATTCTTCTATCCTGCCCACCCCACGGTTCAGACAACTCTCCTCTCCCGTACCCTGCAGGCAAGCACCCCCTCCCACAGGTACTCCCTCCCAAACTTACTCGGCAACATGGCCAGGGGCCAACGAGCCCATGAAGGCGCAGCGGGCTCCGAGCAAGGAGAGGACTGTGCAGGAATTGGACGCGTTACCTCCACGTTGCCATCTCTGGGATAGGCACCTGTAAGGCACAAGGCGCATCCCTGCAGCCTCAGCAGACTGGTCCTGGGGGAAGCTGGACCGACCTCAGTCCCCTGTGTAGGCGTCCACAAAATGCAGGAGCCAGGAGGAATCTGTTTCAGCTCATCTGCTATAAATGGAGCTGCTGAGACTCAGTGGTGGGATGGGGCTGGGCTGCGGGTCTGTCCCCATATCTCAGGCTGGATTCAAGCGTGGAGCTGCATCCACCTGTTTTTTTTTTTAGCGAACCAGGAAACCTGCGCATGCGCAGGGGTGGGGGTGGGTGGGGTGTCTCACTTGGAGGGCTCCCTTAGCTTTGGGTCATCTCGGCCTTAGTCACAATGAGATGTCACAGTGGAACCCTTCCAAGTCATGCTGAAGCTTCAGGCTGGGCAAAAGTGCTCAGCATGAGGATTTTTTTGTTTGTTTGTTTTGTTTTTCTGGAAGGTTCTCCTCAGCATGCACTCTGGGAAACAGGAGACCTATCTCAGGTCGTCTCTGATCGTGAACCCTCAAGTTCTGAGAGTCCCTGGGTTAGGTGGGGTGGGGATGTCAGGAAGGATTAGGTCCTACTCAGTATTGCTCTTCTGGGAGACTCAAGAGTCCAGAAGCAGGATGCTATGCAGCACCACAGGTCAGCAGAGCTGTACACCCTGGGGGCAGGGACCTGACAAACAAGGGAGAGGTCTCTTCCAGTAGTATCCACCTTCCAAATGGAACCTGTGCCATCAGCAGGGGGTAAAGGGGCCCCTCCTCTTAGCCTTCAGGTAAAGAAGCTCAAAGGAATGTGGCGTTCAGTTCTAGCAGAATGTGGTACTGCATGTATTCAGGTTCAAATACAATCTCTGGAGAACTGGGAGCCTGAACTATGCACGTTCTCCTGGAATAAGAAAAAGCACAGGGCTGGAGAGATGGCTCAGTGGTTAAGAGCACGTGTTCTTGCGGAGGACCAGGGTTCAATTCCCAGGACCCACACAGTGGCTCACAACCATCTGCAACTCCAGTTCAGGGCACCCAAAGCCCTCTTCTTACCTCTGTAGGTGCCGGGTACACAAGTGGTGCAAATACATACATGCACACAAATGACTCATACACATAAAGTAAATAAATCTGCAGGGTGGGGCCAGAGAGATGACTCAGTGGTTAGAGGGCTAGAGGACAGATTCAATTCCTAGCACCCACTTGTCAGCTCACAGCTGTCTGTAATTCCAGTCCAGGGGATCTTGACACCCTCACAAAGACATACATGCAGGCCAAACGTCAGTGCACATAAAACAAAAACAAATAAATCATTCAATAAAAGAGAGAGAGGAGGGCTGGAGAGATGCTCAGCAGTTAGGAGCACTTGTTGCTCTTGCAGAGGATCCAGGTTCAACTCCCAGCAACCTCATTGTGGCTCACAACCGTCTGTAACTCTAGTTCCAGGGGATTCAGTGCCCTCTTCTGGCCTCTTCAGGCATCAGGATTGCATGTGGTGCACACACATTTGCACAACACTCACATACATACAAATAATAAATCTTTTTTAAAACGAGAGAGAGAGAGAGAGAGAGAGAGCCCGTTTCCCCCTACTGAGCACCAAATTCTACCTTGGTAAGTAGGTTGGGTCTACATAACTACTGTCCCTGTACCCCTGGCCAGGGCTCTAACTTCTGGCAAACAAAGCAGCTCAAAGCAAAGGCTAAACTCCACGAGCTGAGCAGTAAGAGCCAGCACACTGAACTTGGAGACATGCGCTGGAATCACTGCTCTGCCTCGTGTTACGTATGTGGCCTGATGAACACAGCTGGGCTCCTCCAAATCTTCAGCTTCCTCATCTAAGGAAAGGATCTGCATGGTGCTTTCACAGTTCCCAGGGAGCACAGGGGACAGTACTCTGGGGACCCCAAAACCCAAAGAGCACCCAGCCTCCCCACCTCTGCAAGTTCACCGCTGTCAGAGCTCTAGTGCTTGCCTTGAACTTCCTTTCGTCCAGTTCTTTGCGGAGACAACAAATAGCCAAGAGACAATCGGTGTTGCTCAGAGCACCAGACCTCACCAAGAGAAAGCCAGTGTTCCACTCCACAGGCATGCCTTCACGGCATGGCAGCACAGTGGCGTGGCCCTTATCAAGAGTAAAGGTAAAAAACCGTCAAAGGATACTTCAGCTTCCACCAGACAAGTGGTGGATGTTCTCAGAACGTCCACTAAGATTCCCTCATCTTTGTAAAAAGACTTCTGGTGGTAGACTCCTTTTGGCACTTAGCACCAGGAAAAAAAACTGAGCCAAGTTTCTCCCTAGCTAACCCAGAGAGGTTCCAGGTTTGCTTACACTGCCAGCCAGCCCTGAGCTAGGCAAGGCTCAAACGCCAGGTTTTTAAATGTGTGTGAGTGATTTAATTGCACGGATCACTCACGGTTAGCTACCTCGTGTTTTATTTCAGCAGTAGGCGGTCAGTTAGAAGTGCACAGGCTTGGGGTTGTAGGGAGGGGAGCCGAAGAACGTTTGTCTGGCACCTTATCAGCTGTGTGCCCTTGGGAGGGAAAAATCATTTCAGCCCTGTCTCTAAACCGAGGATTCTGACGATCCCCACAATCCTAGGATTGAGATGGGAACCGGCTAACAACAGCCATGATTCAAGCGCGGTGTTGAACTCCGGTTAATTCCAGAGGCTGAAACGAGGAGTTTAGGACAGCTTGGGCTACCTAGCAAGACCCCGTCAAAATAAAACGACAAACCCCCTGAGTCTTATTTTTAATGGCCTCTAGTCGCCTGTCCTCACTCCCGCTGAGAGCCCCTAGGCTTCCCTGGCAAAGAACATTTGCACTCCAGGCTGGAATCGTGCCTCACTGCAAGGGGAAAGGGTGATACCCCCGGTTCAGCAGCCAATTAGCAGTGACAGGCGCAAAGACAGGGCTACTGCGGCCCTGGGGTCTCCGAGGGGCCTGGGCGCCCCTACCTGCGATCCGTGTCCTCCTCTGGGTACTTGTCCACCACATTGATGATGTCCAGCACCACCAGCCCCACGCAAAGGATCTGCTTCTCTTCCATGAGGCTGCTCCCCAAGCTTCCTACCCGCCAGCGGAGGGAATTCCTGCTGGGGCTCTGCGCCTCTTATCCGCTGAAGAACGGGTGTCCCAGCTTCTCTGGGGCTGCCCTGGCTCCTCCTCCGCGTGCGGAGCTCCTCGGACCAATAGCAGAACCTCTCCCTTCTCCGCCTCACTGGTCAGGCTGAGCCCGGCCAGACGGTCTCACGAATGCAAAGCGGAAACGCACTACGATTGCATCACCTTCTCGGTCCCTCTGCACCTGCTGCTGACTGCGGACCCTGGACCACCGGGACGAGCGGGACTGGCAACCGAAACCCCTCCTTCGCAGGAGGAGCACCGGAGCACACGCTCCTCCCCGCCGCAGTGGCCCAGGCGAAGCCCCGCCCCGGCCAGGCTAGCGGGCGTCACGTGACGGGGAACGGGGAAGGCCGCCAGCCCGAGAGGCGGCTCTAGTCCTGCGCCCCCTGGCGGCCGCTGGGGGAACCGCGGCCGGGACCCTGAGGCTGCGACCGCGGGTGCCCTTAGCGGGGCGCGCACCCCGAGACCACCAGCCAGGAGGAGATCGCCTCCGTAGGACCCCTCCCGTCCTGCCCCTTACCGACCCTTAAACATGTACCGGAGCAGAATAGCTGTGTTTGTAGAAAAAAAAAAAATCTAAGTGTCTTTATTCCTGAATAGTTTAGTACGGCGGTGCGGGCTCGGGAAAGCCCTTGGACCCGGAGGATTGCGGGAGCAAAGGGTGCGAGGGACGGTTCCTCTCCCGCACCCCGGGTCCTGGAGAGGGCTCTGGTGGGGATGGCAGTGGGGCCAAAAGTCAAGAGGAGACGCCTAGGTCCCAGACACCACCAAGTCGCTGCGTGCAGAGTGGCCGCTCTGGATCCCTGAACCGCAGCGGGCCGCGGTCCCCGGACTTGCCCCACCCGGGCCTCGGTAGGGGGTTTTGGGGGTGGGGAGCCACGATCCCAGGTGGCTCTGCGGCCCGTGTAGATAAGTTTGGTGGTCGTGCCGAAGCCGTGTCTACACCTGTTCAAGCTCTGTGTCCTCGTAGAGCAGGGCTCCACTGAAGATGGTGAGCGGCTCCTCCGAGTGGGCCAGCTGCCCCATGACCAGGTCGATGCAGACAGTGTCTCCGACCTGCAGCGGCAGGATGAGGCTGAAGACGCCCAGAGCGCCGGGGCTCGGCTGACTTTCGGCCACAGGCTTATTCTCCAGTCCCTCGGGCTCGTAGCCTCCCGAGTCGATGCGGGCCACGCCCAGGTTGGAGCGCGACAGTACGGCCTCCACTTTCTCGTGCCGGTGCCCAGTTAGGACAGCGCTCAGCAAGTAGCGTCCAGCCAGTGGTGCAGTGAACACACCTGGGGACAAGGATGGCCGTCAGGAGGGGAGACGGTGTCTGGGACAAGGACGGTTTCTGGAGGAGGGAGGGCGTACAACGCTCCTGGGCCGGGGCCGGGGGACCACCTTTCACGGCTATTCCACTGGACTGTACCCTGTAGGGGACCACCCGCCTTGCATCTCCAGCACTTACTGCAGGATGCGTGCTGGAGCCCGTCCCTACCATAAAAATCTCCTTCCCTCCCCACCCTCTTCTTGCCCAGCTGTGGTGGGAACGCATGGAGAGAATAAAGGTCTTTCTAAATGACAAATTGAAAAGATGTACTTGTCTACAGAGGCATGGACGAGGCATCAGCACTGCCCAACCTCACCCATTCCCTCAACTGCTCAACCCAGCCCCCTCCCCTCCCCCATAGGTTACCTGTCTCGGGGTCGTAGTAGCCTCCATCATTGAGCAAGACTCTGTCGAAGGGGACTGTGCCTGGTTCCGACCGGGGCAAACTCAGGGCAGCTGAAAATGCCACTCTCGGCACGGGGGCTGCTGGCGCTCCCTCCACTCCTGAATAGGGGATAAAGTGAGTGTTAGAATGAGTGCCCCCTTCCTGCTGCCCAGGCTGCCTGAGGACTGTCCTCCTCCAGCCCCGAGCTCATTTCCCCTCCCAGAGTCTAATAATGAGAACTCACCCTGTTCACCTTGACGACCTGTGAAAAGAAGAAAAGGATAACAGTGACTAGGGCATCCCTCACTGTACCACTCACCCAACATCTGTCTTGCAGGGCTCTGAGGGTTAGGTGTGTTTCCAAGCAGGAAATGAGATGCCAAGAAAGGCCTAAGTAGGCTCAAACCCGTGCAGCTGCCGGGCCATAGCCTCAGCCCTGAGCTTTCCCCCCAGATGGCCCTTGTAGGCTAAGCGTTAATCTGCAACACAGCAGAGAGATCAAGACACCCAGTAACCAAATGGCCACCTCATCTACTAGTCACTTTCTTCTCTGTTCACGGTTAGACACTGGGAACCTCCATTTCCTGTCTCCCCTTTCTCAGTCCAGCTCCGTGTGGAATGTAGCCGCAACCCCGGCTGTAGCAAGGGTCTCAGCCAACATACCTGGTGGTCCAATGGGCCCCGTTTGTCCATCTATGCCAGGAGGTCCTGGAGGTCCTGCAGGGCCTGGAGGCCCCTGTAGCCCAGGAGGCCCAGGGGGCCCAGCCTCTCCTGAAGGCCCTAGGGTGATAAAACCTAGTTGAAGGACATTTGTAGAGGGAGCTTCCAACTCACGGGAAAGGTGGTGGGTCCATAGGTAGAGAGACGGGTGAGAGAGATGGGCTTGGAGGACCGATGGAGACGTGGGGCCCCTTGTGCTGCAGGCAAGGCACCTGAGCGACAGAGCCACATCCCACCTCCACTCACAGGCCCATCTAAACAACCAGAGGGAGGGCAGGGAGCTAGATCCTGGCAGCTTCTCTGCAGACACACTTCAACCTCCCAGGGGAGCAGGAAGAGCTACCACTGGGGCCGAGCAAAGAGGAGGTGGTTGTTGTGGGGTGGAAGGGGACAAAGAAAGGGTCTGGGGGCTGGAGAGATGGCTCAGAGGTTAAGAGCACCGGCTGTTCTTCCAGAGCAGTTCCTGGCAACCATATGGTGGCTCACAACCATCTATAATGAGATCTGCTGCCCTCTTCTGGCGGGCAGGGGTACATGCAGATAGAACACCATGTACATAATAAATCTTAAAAAAGAAAGGGTTCGAAAGGGGAACCCCGCACGCCTTCTGTCCTCACCAGTGAAGTCCTTCAGGCTGAACTGCTGCAGACGGTCTTCCAGAAGTAGCAGGGAACTGTTGAGGGCACCAAGCCGTCTGCCCAGGCCTGCCTGGCCCCCCAGCAGCTTCTCCAGCAGGGCGGCCTGTGTGTGGCTGGTACTGTTGTTCTCCCGAAGTGCAGCCCAGAGCCCAGCCACATGTCTAGACAGGCCTTCACGCAGGCCTTGTAGTCCCCCTGCCACAGTATCCAGTCGCTCACAGACCCCCTCAAGACGGCCCAATCGCCCTTCTAAGCTAGGGCACTGGCCGGCCTGTGCCTGGCCCTCCTCTAGACCTCGGAAGCGCTCCTCACTCTCTGTAATGTGCTCCGTGGCCTCCTGCTGTAACCTGTTGATCTCAGAGATGATGCTGTCCTTGGTGGCCCCCAGGTCGGCCAGATCAGCACCCTGGCCCTCCACAGTGGTCTGGAGCTCATGCAGTGAGTCATTGAGGGAGCTGAATGTGAGAATGACCTCAGAGAGTTCTCCTTGAAGGGCCTGGAGGGCTGAGCCGGAGCTGCCCCCAAACACACTGAAGCCGTCCAGAGGCCCGCGGCTTGGTCCCCCAACACCTGGACCAGCTCCAGGGCCCCGCGGAGGTAACAGTGGGCAGGAGCAACGTTCCACACCATCCCGAAGGCGGCCCAGCTCCTCCTGGACACCACCACAGGCCCCGCAGCCCTCATCCCCTCGGGCTTGCAACAGACCCTCCAGTTGGCTTAGCTGGGCTGCTGTAAGATTGAGGCGCAGCGAGAGTTCTGCCACTGACTCTTCCTGGGCATCCATGCGCTCCTGCAACCGGCCCAGGATCCCTTGCAGTCCCTCCAACATGGCCTGCTGGGCCTCCCCTGCTGCTCCAACTTTGTGCAAGTCTGAGCCCACCAGCCGTAGCTGGCCCTCGCTGTCCAGCACCCTGCGCTCCAAGGCACTGAGGATCTCACTGACCCGAGAATCCTGTTCCCCGGGGCCCCCAGAGCAGAGCTGTCCACAGGCCTGCACTGCCCCGGCCACCTGCTCTTCCAGCAGATCTAGCCGGCCACCCAGCTCCCTGCTCACATTGGCCATTAGCTCCTCCAGCTTGTCTAGCCGGCCTGGAGCATCAGGCAACCAGTGGCCCAGCTTCCTCGGTCCTCCAGGCCGGTCCTTCTCCTGCTCCTCTGAGGGACCGAGGGTAGAGTTGAAGCGGTCCTCCAGGTGAGAAAGGCGGGATGCCAAGCTGGTGTAGCCTGGGGGGTAGCCCCCCTGCCCAGCTGCTCCTCCCAGCTCAGAACCTCGATGTCCACTTAGCACTGTCACTGAGCCGGCCACTACATCCAGCCTCCGCTCCAGCTCTGACAGTCGCCGGCCCAGCTCTGGGGGGCAGCACTCCTGAGGGGGTCTCCTGGCCATGGCAGGCCCCAAGTGCTGCTGCTGACGTTCCTCCCTGGAGGACAGGAGCTTCTCCAGAGTTTGCAGCCTCTCCCTATCCTCTTGCTGCTGCTGGCGGAAGCCATCTAGCCCCGCCAGGCACACTGAGCAGGACTCCTGAAGCTGCTGTTCCAGCTGCCTCAACACCTCCTCACTGAGGCCCGAAGGGACGGGGACAGGGGCCGGGGCCCTGCCGCCTCCACCAGTGCCTCCATTATGATGGTTGTTAAGGTGGCCCAGCTCCTGGTCGTGGGTGGAGACACGGTTGTCCAGGAGCTGCAGCTGGTGCTGGATGGCAGTGAGGGTTTCGTGCACACCCGGACGGGCAGCTGCATCCGCCGGCTGCTGCCTCCCATTAAAGGCTGTCTCCACAGCCTTCTGTACGTCTTCTGCCAGGCGCCCATTTATTCCCTGCAGGACACCTCGAAGGCCTTGCAACTCTTTGGTCAGGCTCTGTACCTGCTGCTCCAGCTGCTGTACTTTCTCTGACTCCCCAGGACCTGAAGAGAGAACAGTGGATGACTGAGGGCCCAGGCCCCTGCTTACCCCAACTGCAGCAGGGTCAGGGGCTCTCCTTTGGATGATGTGGGCAAGAGAAAAAAAAAAAGGAAATATCATTTACTGACTGCCCTTACCCCAGGTTTGAACCACAGATCTTCTTTTTGTTTTTGTTTTTGAAGACAGGGTTTCTCTGTGTAGCTTTGTTCCTTTTCTGGAACTTGCTTTGGAGACCAGGCTAGCCTCGAACTCACAGAGATCCGCCTGGTTCTGCCTCCCGAGTGCTGGGATTAAAGGCGTGCGCCACCACCGCCCAGCCGGACCACAGCTTTTAAAACTTCCTACTGAGCAAAGCCTCTTGCCATTTGATGGCATGGGAAACTGAGGACCAGAAGAATTAGCCGGGTAGTCCCAGCAAGAGTCAGAGGCTCTCCTTTGGACGATTTGGGCAAGAGAAAAAAGGCTTAACAAGTAGCCGAGTCAAATTTCTAATCTAGATCATCTATCTGGCCACCAAACCTACCCACATCATTTCCACTTGGCCTTAAGACCTCTCGACTTCTTGGAAACTGTTTCCTTATCTGGGAAATGAGAAAGACACCATGTGTCCTCCCTCTTTGGGGTGACAGTACCAAAGGGGAATGTTAAGTACTTCACATAGCACTGTAGCAATGACTGGGCATTTCCCCAGAGCACCACGGGTCAAACAAGAAACCCTTCAGCAAGCCCGCTGGGGTGCTGGCCGGCTAGCTAGTCAGCCAGAAGTTCCTGTTTCCATAATTATAGTTCGGTTATCTCTTTGGCAGGAAAAGAGCGCACATCCGGTGTGCCTGGCCTAGCCCCTACACACGGGAGGAAAGAAAATGCAACAGGGACTATTGCATTCTGGGACGTGCAGTCTCCAGGGGCCTGAAAGGGACGTGGGACCTGTAGTCAGGTGCAATGCATGCTAGGATTTGTAGTCCTAACTGTTTCCAATGCGGACAGACGGAGTTTCTCAAAGGAATTCCCCGCTTCTCCCACAGCCTTTCCCGACTAGGAAGGACCTTGGCCACATGAGGGCGTATGTGAGCAAGTCCTCTCCATGACTTCTTATTTGGCGCTAGGTTTTCAGGTCTTTCAATCAATCGATTCCCACTCCTGGCCCCCCAGCTCCTTGACACACTCAAACCACGCAAGCATAAACGCATGCAGAATCTCGGGGGCGTCACTGCGTCCTTTCCATCCGCCTCCCTCCAGTCTAGAGCACAGAGGTTTCCCTCCACAGTCGAGCCCACGTCTGCCACCTGGGATCTCCCCATCCCTAGGAAATTGCAGACTCACCTTCTCCCCCTAGCCCACTGAGGTGGCTGCCAGCACTGGAGCCAGATAGGTTGGGGCGCACAGGCCTGGGCCGGGGGTGTGGTGTGGAGGGTGCAGGGCCCAGAGCAGAAGCAGGGCCTTCTCCACAGTCATCGCCCCCGTACCCCTGACAGCACCGCCACTCCATGTCTGTTACTGTCTTGTAGGCCACCCTGTAGCGAGGACGAAGGAAACTCCGGTACCTGGCCAGAGAGGAAAAGAAGGTTTTGTATTTGCTCGGTTTCTGCCAGGAACCCTGAGTTCGTGGCTATGAGGCTGACCTGTCCAACACGAGGCCTGGAGGTTGGAGACTGCAGTAGCTCACCTGCAAAGCCAGGACCCTAATATCCTCTCAAAAAGTGTTGTCCTGCCCCCTGGCCCCTGCCCCCTGCCCCCTGCTCCCCACAGAATCCCTGAGTGGCTACCAGCTGTCAGCCCTGGCCCAGCTCCCACTAAGTACCCAATCCCTCAGTGTTGGGGGGCTCACATGATACTTCGGGGACACTGGGGCTGGCCCCAGCCGCAGGGTTGATAGTCTGGCTTGACAAAGGTCTCCACTCCATCCTCAAGGACGCAGCTCACTGTCCGAGTCACCACGTAGGCACACCAGTTCCTGTAGGCACAACCCTACCTGGGCCAAAGGACCAAAGACACAAGCCCCAGTGGGCCCAGAGGCTGATGGGAGGGTCGAAAGATGAAGGGGCCTTGGGGACCAATGAAAGTTAGGGGTTTTGCAAGGCCCACCCCACGTCTTCTATCACCATAGCAGATAAAGACTTTTCAAGATAGGGAGGATATAATGAAAAAAACACACACAAAGAGAAGTCAGTCAGTCCTCATGACTGTGGGGTCCCGGGCACCCTGGATTCACAGTCCCTTGGGCCTGTCTCAGGCCCCAGCTGTGTAAACCAACCAACTTGGATGCTGGGGATAATCCCCTGCACACGGTGCTTCTACCCACCCCTCAAGGAGGAGAGCAGGGGCAGGCAGATGTCCAGCCTACGGTTAAGTAGAGAACCGCCAGGGCTCTGTCCCCCTGGGGCTTGCGGGGCTGCACTCTTGACCCCATTCACACTGGCTTCTAATCTGTGGACTGCTGCGGAACCAGAAGCAGTAGGGCGGGAGAAGTTATACATTAGTGGCTGGGGCTACGGAAGCCCTAGAGAAGGACAAAAGGTCTGCTTGATCCAGAACTGCCTGCCTGGCACACAGCTGGCAGCTGGCAGCGAGGTCTGGTCCATGCCCTTCAGTGTAGTTTCCCTGGGCACCCAACTGCAGGCCTCCATAGAGAAGAGGGGTGTGAGCTGATCCCCCTTAGGCCACCAAAGCGCTGGAAAAAGTCCCGTGGGAAGGTGCATACAGGAGGGCCACTGATGGATGGGAGTCCTCACTCTCCTCTTCATGGCATTGGGGGGATAGCCAGGTTGCCCATCTTCTGGGGACTTTCCCAACCACAGCCTCCAGCCAGCCCTGGCTGGAGGACACACACAGACTCTTACCTGTGGCGGCTGGCAGGCCGTGGTGAGTTCTGGGCCTGGGGTCCCCCAGGACTGAGGGCCGAACTGCCCCCTGTGTAGAGGCTGTAACCTCGAGGAGGGTAGCTGGCCGCCTCCGTGGCTACAGTCAGCAGACAGCAGAGGCAGCACCTCCAGAAGGTGCTGGGGGCCATGGTGAGGTGTTCCTTGCCGCCCTTAGAGACACATCCCGGCTTGACCTCTGGTGCCTGGACCGGCTGAGGCTCCAGGGGACGGTCCGCTAAGCCAGTTCAGTCCCTAGCTTCCTGCCTGTAGCCCCCAGCCACACGCCTCCTCCTTGGCTGCTGGGCCTGACCCCTCTCTCTCCCTCCTCTTTCCTCCTCGGGCTCCTGTCTGTCCCTCCCTCGGGTTCCTTCCGCTCTCCTCTTCTGCACTTTCTGAGGGGAGTCTGTTCTCTGGGCCCCCGGCCTCCTGTGCCTGGTCCCTGCCCCTCTCAGAGGCTGTTTCCTGAGCCTCCACCCCCTGGCTCCAGCTGGCCCTCTTCTGGTCTCCCCGTTCTGTTCCCTGATGACTGGATCCTCAGGATGACAGAGCGTTGCCCCTGTGGCTGTGGAGAGGCACAAGAGTGACCGTAGGGCGGGACAGCCTCTTCCCTCCCTTCTTTCCCCTCCCTCCCTTCCCCTGTCTGGCTGGCCATCCAGCCTCCCCCTTCCTCCCCCACCTCTCCAACCATCGTTCGCCACATCTGCTTCTTGTTAACTCCGGGAAAGAGGGGGGCAAAGGAAAAAAAAAAAAAAAGGAAAAACAGAGAAATGTAGAGTTGCCGCCGGGCTTGGGGCCAGCCTCCCAGACAGGCCACATGGAGCCGGGGCCAAATCTGGATAGGAGGCCCAGGGCTGGTGGTTAGGACCAGGGACTCTCCTGCCAGGGTCTCAGCTCCCCTGGGTCCGTCAGAACAGGACCCTTGGGAGAAGATGAAGAGAGAGGAACCCTGAGGACAGTCAGCAGGAAGGCAGGACTGTACAGGAGATAGCGCATGTGGGGGTTCGGCAGGACCTCACCACCACTGGCTCCTTCTGCCTCCTTTTAGAGGCTCACGTGGGAAAGTCATTCATTTGTCCAAGGTGACACAGCACATTGATACTATGGCTGAGATTGGACTCTAAATGACTCCAGTGACTCAGGAGAAGAAGAGTTGGGGGAGGGGGTACTCCATGGAGACAGATGGGAAACCTAAGAGAGAGAGAAGAGGAAGGAATCAGAAAACAAAGCAGTCTTCTCTTAAACAATGGAGGAGACAAGAGGAGAAGGCATCCCCTTCCTGTCTGCCATTGGTGAAGGTCAGGCTATGACCAGGAATGTGGTGATGGTAGAGGTAAGACTTAGTCCTCCGCTGTTGCCTGCAGAGAGAATGCTCAGCTTAACCCGAAAGCTCTTGGTGGGATGCCTGCTGCCTCTTGCCTTCCCTGTGGTATGTTCTGGACCTGCGTCTCCCGGGGGACGCTGGAAGGGAGAAGCTGGAGGATCAGACAGACAATGGCTACAAGAGGTTGCCGTGTGCCAGGCGCTGGAGAGGTGCCTGAGTTGCAAGTCTAAAACTCTGTCACTGTCGATTAAGGAACAACTCCGGCTGATGGGCCCCCAGACAGAGAACCACAGAGGCAGGACAGACCTATTGCCAAGAGGCCAGGACAAAGGGATGATGTGTGCTCTGGCTAAGAGTTGGGGAGAGACAGCTGGCTGCTGGGGGTAGGAGAAGAAGCTGCTGGAAAAGGAAGAGTTTGAACAGTGTGGAGCAGGAGAGGAGGGGTAAAGGACAGAGACAAGGGAAAGGCAGAGATTTCAGGCTCAGGGAATGTGCTCTGCCTCAGTTTCTTCCTCAGACACAGGCATAATATAACTGCTCCCATCTTAGGTTTATGAGGATTAATAAACATTTCAGAATAGCGCCCAGAATATGGTCCAGGCTTACTTAGTATATGTTAGCTCTTTTTGGTACACTGGAACTTGTGGGAATCCTCCTGCCTCAGCTGCCTACACTCAGCAACTATTAAGCTTTTTTTTTTTTGATTTTCAAGACAGGGGTTCTCTGTGTAGCTTTGCGCCTTTCCTGGAACTCACTTGGTAGCCCAGGCTGGCCTCAAACTCACAGCGATCTACCTGGCTCTGCCTCTCGAGTGCTAGGATTAAAGGCGTGCATCACCACCGCCTGGCTTTGTTAAGCTATTAATTGTCAGAAAGGTGTAAGGCAGAAGTCAAGAGAGGTAGGCTATGGGCCAATGACAGAGAGGCTTCCATGACTGGCCAGGCTATTGACTTGCAAGGTTTGGAGTAAGAGCAATGAACCCAGAATGAGGTTACAAGGATTTGAGTCTCGATTTCTGGAGCTTGTAACTTGGAATACTTTCCACACCACCACTGGGAGTCTGTTTGCTCTCGAGAGCCTCTTCCAAATTCTACACTGTAAAGTGATGCAGAGAGGTTGTGCTGGTGAGCACGGCCATGGGAAGAAAGAAAGGTTATGCCTGCTCGGTGCATGAAGATAGAAGGAAACACCGCAGAAGGTTCCAGAGCTCGAGCTAAAATGAGGAGGTTGGAAAGAGTAGGCCCAGAGGGAAGAGAGACTATTTCAGTCTGAACATACCGGAAAAAAAAAAAAATGAGAGTAATACATTCTAGTAGAAACAACTGTCAAGAAAATAGTTAAAATGCAGACCTGCATCTGGGAACCATTTATACAGTGCTAACTGGAAGCCGTGAGAACGCATGTCACCAACTCCTCTCCTTGACTCTGAGTGATCTGCCTCTACTTCTGAGAGCCACAGACCTAGACTATGACCTTGGTGGTTAGAAGAAATACTGATGTTGCTAGGCAAGGTGTTGGGGAAAAAGTCAGAACCAATAGAAGTAGCAATATGTTTGCTCTTCGGGGGCCTGCAGACCAGCACGTGTGAAGACTTGAAGGAAACGTTCACAAGAGGCCCTGATTTCAGGAGTCTGCCAGTGGGAGGTGGGAGCCTTGTCTCTGGACCTTTACATCACTTGTAGGCCCTGGCCCTGGCAGAAACCAAGCCACCCCAACCCCATTCCCCTGGCTACCACTATGAGTTTTGTATTTTTCTTTTTATAATTTATTTCACTTTACTTTATGTACATTGGTATGAAGGTGTCAGATTCCCCAAAACTGGAGTTACAGACAGTTGTAAGCTGCCATGTGGGTGCTGGGAATTGAACCCAGGTCCTCTGGACGAACAGTCAGTGCTCTTAACCACTGAGCCATCTCTCCAGCCCTGAGTTTTGTATTTTCCTTCTCCTCCTCTTCCCTTCAGGGGACCACTGGCAAGCTTTAAAAAAAAAAACAAACAAGATAACAATAAGCCAGGCCGGGCAGTGGTGGCGCACACCTTTAATCCCAGCACTCGGGAGGCAGACGAAAGCAGATCTCTGTGAAGTTTGAGGTCCAGCCTGGTCTACAGAGAGAGTTCCAGGACGGTCAGGGCTTTTACACAGAGAAACCCTGTCTTGAAAAACCACACCAAACAAGAAATCAGCCTCCCTGTCACTGCCCCGTCACCACACATTCCCTCTCCTGTGCTCTTGGGTCGGAAACTCTGTTGTACGGTTTAAATGTGTCGAGTAAAAGAATGCTGGCTTTGAAAGGTGATTGCAGGAGGCTGCATTTCTCTTAGCCTTGGAATTAGGAGCCAAGGCCCAGGCTCTGACATGAAGGTTTGTGAAATCTCCTACTCACCATTCACTGGCAGTAAAACTTCCCATTGCTGGCCTCGGGGTGAACAAGCAAGCTGCAGTGGTGACCGGTGTTGGCAAGAACGTAATGGTGGCAGTGGCATTGGTAGTATTGGCAGACAGTCACAAATTTCCAAAGTCATTGGCCAGAATTGCTCACCAAAAAAAAAAAAAAAAAAAAAAAAAAAAAAGCTACGTCCTTGTAGTAACACAGAGTCTATTTTATAACAACTGTAAGGCGGGGGATTTTCGATGACCTAGTGCCTGTGGGACATCTTGGCCACAGGCAATTCATTCATTCAGCCATCACCGATTTAGCAAGGAACTGAAGTTCTCAGAGCCAGGGTAGCAGGAGGCTCCAGAAATGAGGAGTATTTTATGTCTAAGGCCTTCTGTTAAAGGACTCAATAGTGGGTGGGAGGAAGAGGAGTCATGTGAATTGGGGACATGTCATGCCAACACAGTTGAGAATTCAAGCCAAATTTCATGCCTGTCCAAATGCATGCACTTGTGTGTGTGTGTGTGTGTGTGTGTGTGTGTGCGTGCGCGCACCTTCTAGGCCTTTCTCCAGGTATAATACTTGAGGAGCTGACCATCCTGGGACCCAGGGACCAGTTTCCCTCCTTTCCCAAATCTTACAGATTTCTCACTCCTAAACTTGACCCTGGTCCTCATGTCCTGTAATCCCAGTACTGGGGAGGCGAAGGCAGGAGAATCCTGAGTTTGAAGCCAGCCTGAGCTACATAGTGAAGTTCTATTTAAACTGCAACAACAGTATAACCATCATATTAATTAGAGAGTACGTTTCATAAGTATCTTCCTAGCACCTTCCCCAAATCCTGCCAGGATGAGGTTTGGCCTGCTTCACTTTCCCACATACTTTTCCATCCAGGATTTTTTTTTTTTTAAATCAAGCTTTGTCATTTCTTAGCTGAGTCTAGTTCAGTCCTGAGGTCAGTTTTTATTTCAGTTCCTTTAGGCAGTAGGCCAAATGACCCAGTGAAGGCTGATAAAGACTCACTGACCTAGGCATGGGAAGGGAAAGGGAGGTGAAGGATGTTTCTGGGTAATTCTAAAATAAATCTTTTCCCGTTTGTCCCTGACCTTTGGACAACCTCCTAATTCTCTCTACCGTGGTGGTGGTGGTGGGGTGTGGGAAGAACAGGTGTCCTCAGCCAGCTGTAGGACCTTGACTAGGTTACCTTCTGGGCCTATTTCCTTCTTTACCAATAAGTAAATAAAATGACAATAACAGATCAAAGAAGTGCCTTTCAGTTGTGGTGGTCTAGGATGCTCTGCACCTGAAATCTTGAAGCACTTTCCTGAGCCTTCTCTTAAAACTTCTTTTAAAACTATAGTCGAATTCTGATTCAATAGCATACCTAAATGGTTGAACTTGGATCTGCTCCCATTTTCCAGGAGACACGAAGCATAATAATGTGTAATCCTAAAATCTAGACATCATTCTTTCAGGACGGAGCTGGGGGACACACCAGCTCAGGGAGGGATGCCTGGGGAAAACACGTCTGGGTTTTCACCCGTGTTATATGGAGGGCACGGTAGGCCTGGGATTTCTAAATATGAAACTTCTGGGAAACAGTGGGTGAGGGCTGAGGCAAGAAGCGGGAGGAGGCATGGAAAACTATAAACTAACTACTGAAGGCAAGTATTGAGTTTAGGAGCAAACTGTACACAAACTGCTGATGGTCCAAGACCAGAGAAAGCAACATTGGAATAGTGCAAATTCAGCTCACTGTGCACACAGGAGGCAAATTGGTCCCCTGTCCCAGCTGTTCCAGACCTATAGCAGCTCCCGTACAGTTTTCTTTGGCTCAGAGAAGCAGAGGCCTCCCCCGGAGCCCCGGCCCCCCTCTACCGCAAAGCAACTGGCTTCCATTACCCCTGACAGCTCCAGAGCAATGAACGGTCCAGCCCCCGGCCCTGCCTGGCTCCACATCATTCCCTTTTATGGTGAAGCTAAAACAAGAAAGGGGAAACCCGTTTCTAGCTGGAGAGAGGGTTGTAGAGATTCAGGGTGCTGCTACCCTCACCAGTGACCCTCGGATGTCTGTTTGTCTATTGCAGCCAACTCTCTTCTTCACCACAAACTCACGACCCCTCTGGCTTGCCCCAGCCCTTCCTTTCCTACCCCCGCCTTCACATCCGGGGGGTGATTTCCCACTTGGCCGAGGTCCCACGTTTGGTTTTTGATTATGAGAGGGTCCGCCCTAATTTCGACGCCCACCTCCAGGAGTGGGATGGAGGCAGGGGGCCCGCCTGAGACGGGGCACTGGTCAAGTAGTCAATGATCCGCCTGTTTGGTAGGACGTGGTTTCAGAAAGACTAGACCCGTGAGAGCACCGGCATCCTCAGTCCTGTCCATTCTGCACCACCTTCCATCCTATCCCCACCGCCTGCGAGCCTGGGAGGGGACCGGGAGGGCAGGACCCAAAGGAAGCACCTGGCTGGGTCGGGCAGGGAAGCGAAGGGTGGCAGCATGCAGGAAAGTGAGTCGGAGCCTGCGGGTCAGTCAGGCCCGGCCTCCCGCCCGCAGCACCCTCGCCCTAACCCACCCCTAGGCTCCAAGGAGGCTGCCACTACAGCGTCGCTAGCAAACCGCGGCTCTCCCCGCGCCAGCTGCCGCCAGCTGCGAAATCGCAGCCCCGCCCCGCCCCCCGCAGCTGGGCGGTCCCCAGGCTCCGCCCAAGACCCGCCCTCCGCAGCTGGCCGGTCCCCAGGCTCCGCCCAAGACCCGCTCTGTGTGAGCTGCGCGCGTGCGCGCACCGCCCGGAGCAGACGAGTCGGCGGGGTAGAAAAGCCGGAAGTGCCTCCTCGTTTCCCGGCTGGCTCTACGAAGTTCCGGCTCAGGTCTCCAACCCCGAGCTTGTGCGGCGGTAGCGTCGGAGCCCGGTGGAGCCGGTCAGGTGAGAGGCTCGTAGGCGCCGTGTCACACGCCGGGGCCGTGGTGGCGAGGAGCGGGCCTGGTGGGGGCCAGGAGAGCGCGGCCCGAGGCTCAGTCCCTCCCCTTGTCCGCAGGATGATCACGGACGTGCAGCTCGCCATCTTCGCCAACATGCTGGGCGTGTCGCTTTTCTTGCTTGTGGTTCTCTATCACTACGTGGCAGTCAACAATCCCAAGAAGCAGGAATGAAAGTAGCGCTTTCTCCGCCCCAGGTAACGGTCCGGGCAGGGGCGCCCGGGCCCGGGGGAGCTGAGTGGTGAGGCCGCGCCAGGGCCTGCAGGCTTAGGGACGTCAAGTCAGCAAGTGTCAGCCGAGCTTAGTCCAGAACCGGGCCCCTGTGTTCGCACTCTGTACAGTGCCTTGAAAGACCGCTTCCTCCCCTAAACGGCTTCCTGCTACAGTGTGCGTGGGTTTCCGGGTCCTCGGGCTCCATCTTGAGGGTCCCGGTAGATAGAGGCCCAAGTTATAGGGTCTGGTTACAAGGAGGCGTTGACAGCAGTACAAACGGGGCAGTAACTGTGCCGTCCAGGTATGGGGGGTCAGGCCCTTAATAGCCTCACTTTCCCACGGAGTCGGAGGCGTTATTTAGGCAGGTTTGGGGGAAGGGCATGGTAGTGAAAGATGTACACTTATTTCCATGTTCTGGAGCCAGGGACGTTTTTTTTTTTTTTATGGAAGAACTACAAACACCAACCAGAGAGGAGAAAAGGGAGGGAGGGGGCAGAGTCTGGAACCCAAGTGTGCTTAAAAGTGTGAGGGGAGACGACGGGCTAGGTGGGGGTTGGCTCCTGAAGGACTCCCCACAGGCGAGCTGCAGCATTTTCCTTACTTCGGGTCTTTCCCCTTTTTTCTAGGGTTCCAGGACATAGTCTGAGGCAAGATGGAGGGTGTGAGGGGCCGCACACTTCATCTCTCTACCCATCACAGCATACAAAGCAACTACACCC
The DNA here is from genome assembly GCF_903995425.1 of Onychomys torridus. Lineage (NCBI taxonomy): Eukaryota > Metazoa > Chordata > Mammalia > Rodentia > Cricetidae > Onychomys > Onychomys torridus. Next base: position 33,411,477 of record NC_050463.1, read on the forward strand.
GGATTTTTCCAAACAACTTTTATTTCCTCAAAGTCTTCCTTAACCCTATGGAACAAGAAGCTGCCACTGAATAGGGCCCAGTATAGGGGCTGCTTTCTTTTCTACACCCTCCCCCCAATACAAAAATATAGATATGTATTTTTTTGTGGTCCCAAAATCTTGTGCTGTGGAGGGAGGGAAGGGGTGGCAGGTCCCTGTTTTGTTCTGTCTCAAGGTGATGTTCTGCAAGGCCTCGGACAGTGTGGCCAGTATTCCAGTATTCTATGGTTGTCACATGGTATCAGCAGCTGGAAGACGGGACTAACATAGCGTTTCACTGTGTTCCCTCACCTTAGGTCTATATCCTGGGCATGGAGGTAAAGGCATTGTCAGACCCTGGGAAAAATAGTGAGTGATGGAGATTTAGGGACAAAACAAACCTCACATTGGTTCAAGGGCCCCCTGCTGTAACAAATCCGGGTTGGGGAGTCAGAGAGAGTACAGGAAATAGGAGAAGAGGCAGGGGCAGAGCGGGGCCGTGGGGGGCCGGCCTGAGGCAGCCTGCAACAGAGAAGAGAGAGGAGATCAGGGTTGTGGAAACAGCCCCTTTTCTGGCCTGTCAGCCAAGGGCTGGGAAATGAGAAGGTGGGTGGGGACAGGCAGATTTACACTGCACAGATGTCTGAGACTAGAACTGGCTAGCTAGTCCTAGGCATTAAGAGCCTAACTACAAGTTACCCTCTGAAGTGAAGACAAGTCATGGCAGAGTAAAAATCAGGGACTAGATTATCAATGAAAGCGCATTTAGTCTCTGGGATAAAAGAAAATGATTCTGAATGGTGGCAATGGGGGTGAAGGAATAGTAGAAATGAGGGGTAGAATGAAGGGCGGACTCCGGTGCTCACCCTGGTGTAGCAGAGCGGGGTCCCGGCTCCTGCTCACTGCTCTCTCTGGTTTGGGGGATAGGGGATGTGGGGCTTGAAGAGCCTCTCATCCCTCTGCGAGTCGGCGGTGAGCTCCGGCCCAACCTGGGCCTAGCCTGTGTGGACAGGGGTAGTCTAAGAGGTTGGGCTCTTCCATGAGGCTTTTCTGCTTCGAGAGTTTCCATGCAGAAGAATCTAGCACAGAAATCAACAGAGGTGCTGGGACCTCGAACTCCTGGGCACTGTTCCTAGCTGAGAGGACGAGGTGGGGCAGCTACAGAACTCCCAGATTCAGTTTGTGACACCATGCTAGGTCTTATCTAAGGGTGGCCAGAGGACCCAGCACGTCACCTCCATGGGTACCCATGGCTAAGAGGTGGCTGAGGAGAGAAGCACTGTGGAGAAGGATGGTAGAGAACTAGCAGGCCTCCCTCAGCTTCCTGAGCCTCTGCCCTGCCAGAGCAGCTGAAGCTTCATGAGTCAGCTGCCTCTACCAACTACAGTCAAACTGGGAAGAAGAGCTTGTCTGAGTTGGAGGTGAGGGTAGGGCTGTTAGTAGGAGCAGTAACCAGATGTGTTACCTGGGGAATCCGGGACCCCTCCTGGCGGAAACTCTCCTCGGGCAGGTCTGGTCAGAAAGAGAGGAGAAGCTAAGGACGGGTAGGGTAAGCCAAAGCTAGCAGGCTGCGGTTGGGGTGCATCTGGCAGGGACAATGGAGTCTGAAACAAGCAAGATACCTGGCCGATTGGGACTGGGTAGGTTAACACCCAGGTACCATGGCAGTTCTGATAGGCTGGTGATAGAATGCTGTCAAACAGGACTGAACAGTTTCTCTCCCAGTGCTCAGGAGAAGAGTGCCTTCCTGGGCTCTCCTAATGCGAAGGACATGGGAAAACCCCCAAAATTTTACCTGCAAACGAGTCCTAATGCAGGGGATCCGAGCACCAGCCCCTAGCAGACTTTTCCCAATCACCATGACAGCCTCTGGCTTGTCCCCTGAAGACGAGAATGAGCAGCTGCTGCCTAGAGAACAGAGGAAACTGATCATCAAGGTAGGACTAGAAGAGAAGGGGAACTTCACTCAGATCAGTTTCTTGACCTTGGTTTGTTTTCTTCCTAGTGCTGGGGATAACCTGGGATGGACGATAAGCCGGTGCTCGGCTGCTGAGCTGCGCCAGCAGCCTTCACCCTCAGCATCAGTGAATAATTGGCGGCACCACCACTCATTGTTACAGTGGCTTTTGTGCTTAGTAGGATGTTTATCAGCATCCTGCCTTAAACTCTTGTGTACTGTTTCCTCCTTCGGTCCTTGCCTGGTGTAATAACCAGAGCCTCTTTGGATGCTGCCATATACTCCCTGGGTGGCAGAATTGCTTCTGAGGGGTTCTAGTCTGATCCAAGGAGTGAAGCTGCCACTTTGGGTTAAAATTCAACCCTCAAGTTCAATGACTCAATTTGTAAGCCTTAGAGTCCACTCCATACATTTTGGTATTTAGGAATAAAGTCCAACTGGGCATAGTGGACTTTTTCCTCCTAGCGTTCCAGAGCTAGAACTGGAAGGCCAACTGGTCTATATAATGAGTTCCGGGACAGGCAGGGCTACACAGACCTGTCTCCAAGGCAGAGTGGGGCAGTCCATTATGTACAACAGCTGGACTGAGGACTAACTTGACTAAAAATTGTTAGGTGGGTTGGACTCAATCATAGAAGACAGTTCTGCTTGGCATGGTGATGCACGCCTTTAATTTCAGCACTCAGGAGGCAGAGTCAGGTAGGTCTCTATGGGTTTGGGGCCAGCCTGGTCTACAGAGAGTTCCAGGACAGCCAGAACTACAAAGAGAGACCCTGTCTCAAAAAAAAAAAGAACGATCCCATTTAGTTCCTTATACCACTGGATCTCTAACTTAAGTTTGCCTGTAAGTTTAGTTAGGGTATAGGATCCATTTATAATCAAAATAGGTGAAAAGCCTGTGTTTTCAAATGTTCCAATTTAATCCCCGCTCCTAGCTCTTGAAGTTAGGGAGCTTGGGTAAGCAGCACTTTGCGGGGAGGAAAAGTCCTCAGCTTCTTTTACTACAACTGAGGACTAGATAGTATAGAGCAGTTCCTGCACAGAGTGAAAGTTCAGTAAATGTTAACTGTTAACTTTATTTTAGAAATCCATCTCATTGCATTCCAACCTCCTATACAAAGGCACATGTGGTAGGAATATGAAGTACCAGAATAACTTGCATCTGCTCTGAAGTGGCCTTGACAGCAGGTCAAGAAGGGAAGTCCAGGTGAGGTAGCAGTACGGCAGAGGGGGTTTCTTCTTGAAGCTTAGTTGGTAGCCTGTCTAAGCCCTGGGTGGTAGGGAAGGTAAGAAGCTGGGCAACCTCGATTTCAGGGGCCATGGGTACAGACCTGATAAGCTGAGTGAATTGGGCAGTAGGCAGGAGCCCAGGTTTCGTGAGGAGGCTGGGCCAGAACTAGGAAGAGTTGGGGATGGGGCCAGGCTGCTTGTGGTAGGTCGATGGTTCAGTGGCTGCTGCCGCCGTCTCCTGTCTGGGCATCGGGGCTCTGAGTGGAAAGGACACAAGCAGGTAGAAGATAAAATAAGTGAGACACTGTATTTCCCTTTGGTCAGCCACTTAAGAACAATGTTCCCAGCCTTTGTCTTCTCTCCTAAGTCTTGAAATCTCTAAGGCTCTTTCCTCACCAAGTGCATTTTGTCAGACATTCTACCTGTTAAGTCCCTGAGTGCCAAACCAGATCTCACGGTCTTCTCCCTAGGCCTTTTCCTGTCTGCTGGAAAGCTCACTCCACTTTCTGCCCCCTGTGTTTACTTTGTTGAGTCAGACCCTAACGGTTCAGCCCTTGCAGTAGACTCTTACTCAGGCCGTCACCAGCGTCTAGGTACAGATCTCTCCTCTGCTTGACTTTTGCATGTGGCTAAATTCTGAAGGTCTTTTAAAAGATGACATCTACGGGTTGGGGATTTAGCTCAGTGGTAAACTGCTTGTCTAGCAAGTGCTAAGGCCCTGGGTTCGATCATCAGCTCAACAACAACAAAAAAGATGACATCTACTCTAAGCCTTTACATTCAGAGTCCTGTGTTGTGTCTCCCGGCTACCTATCATTAGGATGCTGGCTTGATCACTCATCCCTCAGCCGCTGTTGCTACTAGCTGTGGGGTTCCTTTGAAATGTCCCTTTCTCTTTTTAGGAAGTACCTTGGCTCCCTCCTGTGTTCCATCTCAAATGTCAGCTCCCTGTAGTTACCTTGGCCATTTACAGGCAAAATTAGTTCTCAGCCCCTTTTTACACGGCTAGTAGTTGTTTCTGGATCAGTCACCTCTTACAGTGTAAGGGCATACCTAGCCTCTAGGGGTAGTACTCTGATGCACTCCTTTGGCTAGAACTTGACAGTTACAGGTTCTGAAGGGTGGGGTCCCAGGGACACAGATGGTAGGTGGATGGGAAAAGGGACTTGCAGGTTCAGTAGCTTTTAGCAGGTGCCATGTGCTCTTGAATCACCGTAGAACCAAATAAAACGTGTCGGTATTCCAGATGTTCTCTGATACAAGCTTAGGTGTGTGGTGTGAAGTGTCCAACTCTGGAAGTCAGTGACAGTGACTTCATCTTGTCTACACTGAGTTGTAGCAGGCAGTGCCATGTACATAACAGTACAAACCTGTAATCCCAGCATGCAGAAGGTTGTGGCAGTGTGATCACAAGTTCTAGGCCAGTGTGTGCTTCATAATGAGGCCCTGTTTGAAGGAATATTTCTGATCTATCTTAGAATGGGAGCCCTTCTGGCTATGTGACACTGAATGGATAACAATTAGAGTCTAAGGTGGACAGTGTAAGAGTATAAAACAGCCAGACCTTAGGGGGCTAGTGGAAATGCTGATAGGACGGCAGAAGTCACCCGAAACATTAGTCACCCTCAGTGACTTGTGATACTCAAGTGTATATATAGACCTGGTGGTTTTGATTTAAAATGTGGGTACTAGACCAGGCGGTGGTGGCGCACGCCTTTAATCCTAGCACTTAGAAGGCAGAGGCAGGTGGATCTTTGAGTTCAAGGCCAGCCTGGTCTACAGGACAGCCCTGGCAGTTACACAGAGAAATCCTGTCTGGGGGCAGGGGGATGTGGGTACTAAAATTGTCTGTCTTTAAAGGCAGATCTCTGAGTTTGAAGCCAGCCTGACCTACACAAGTTTTAGACAAGCCAGGGTTATATAGTGAGACCCTGTCACAAAAATGAAAGTATGTTCCTCAGCACAGAAGGCAGAAATAATAGGGTGCAGATGATCAGAGATCATGTCTCTATACAGGCAAGCTGAAATCACGTGATAGGGGGATCCTTCTCATGACCCTAAGGAAATAATGAAGAAGCAGGAAAGTGATTGGAGTATGGTAATGCACATCTATAATCCCAGCCTCTGGAGGTGGAGACAGGAAGAATAATTCAAAGCCAGTTGTTTACAAAGTGAGTTTGAGCCCAACTTGGGCTATGTGAGATTCTGACACATTAAGGAAAAAAAAAAGATTAAAACCTTTGGGACATATGTAGGTTCTAGTAATAAATGGAGTGCTGAATGTCTGTCACTCCAGAAACAATGAAGAAAACCAGATAAAAGATAAAGCTCAGGAATCTTTAATGAGTTTCTGAAGAAAAGGCAAGGTCTGGTTGGTCTGGAAAATATAAGGTATTAAAATTAAAGACAGTATTTCAATCAATTAAGGACTGCCGTAACACCTGCCCAGGCCTTCCTGTGATTTGTTAGTGAGAACACATAGCAGCTGGATTACTTTTTTTTGGTGGAGGGAGGGATGTTTTGAGATAGGGTCTCTCTGTAACAGCCCTAGCTGTCCTCGAACTCACAGAGATCCACCTGCCTCTGCCTCCCAAGTACTGGAATTAAAAATGTGCACCACCACCGCCTGGCTCTAGCTCACGTTTGTGTTTTGACTTTTGACTCCTCTTAATCCAGGTCTTATTCTATTCCTGTTGAGAGGATAAGAGGAGCCCCAATTCTGGATTTAGTTTGAAGTACAAACAACAGCTTAGTGCTGATCACAGGGTAATGTGATTGGCTCTGCTTCTGAAGGTGGTAAAACGGTATTTGCTGGTAACAAGCTGGGACTGGCAGGATAGGACTGGAGCTTATCACGGATTACACGGTCTGGTAAACTGAGCCAGGCTGCCCTCCCCTGCAAAGAGTTAGGATGCATACATTTTCTAAGCACTAGAATCTAAGGTGTCATAGTTGGACATATTAGCCTCTTGCTTTATACCTAGACTTGACATCTCTCCATGTAGTGCCCTAGATATTATTGAGGCCTTGGAATGTTCACACAACTGGTTCTTAAACCCTTTGAAAATTAGAAAGATTAGATAAGCATTTAATCTGACTCCCAACTAAACTTTTCACTCAACGTACAGTAAACATTTGCTAGGCACAGTGCTAGGTTCTAGTGTGGGGGAGGGGTCCCTGATACCGTTTGCAGTGGGAAGAGCAACGGTGGCAGTGGTGCTAGAGGCAGCAGGTCCTAGTGACTCACTCCAGAGGACCTGCCTGTTAGCCGAGCCAAGGCGGTGACTAGACCAGGAAAGAGTTGTAGGAATATCAGGTTCAGGCGACAGAGCTGGGAGTCAGAGGAGGGGTGCTGGTGGTGGGTGACAGTTACAGGCTCGTCTTCATACTGCCTCATCTTCTACATCACTGCATGGGCTGGAGGGCCAAGGCTAGAATCATGCAAGTGAGAAACCTAGGATGCTAACCTGAAGGGGGCTACTGCCTGATGACGGAACTTTGTCTGGGTGCCTCACCTGCCGCTGCGTCATGATGAGGAGACCTGCCTTGTCACCCTGGCCCCTCTAGTTGTTCACCTCTGCTTTTGCAGTGTCGTGCATGCCTCTGGTTTTGCGTCCTCACTGTATTCTCCAGTGACCTCTTCCTACAGCCACAGCAGCTACAGATAGTGTTGCTGGTGTTTCTGAGACGGTAGACTGGTGTGTGCTACAGATCTGGGAAGGTAGCTAGAGCATGTTTTGCAGGTGGGGAGTCAGCTAGATTCTGGCCCTAAGGTCGGGTACTGTTTGGCTTCCTGTAGTAAGAGCTTTCCTCTTTGTCTGAAGTTGGTGATTTACTGGCTTTCTACAGCACCATCTCCAGCTTGAGATGGAGCCTTTCAGACCAGTTTCCTGCCTGCCTTAAGCTGCTGGCTGAGCTGCCCAGATCTTTCCTGAGAAAACTCCCCGGAACTCTTAATCTCATATTTGTTCTAGTCAATAAAACCAATGAAATGTATAGTTAAATGTGATGTATACAATAACTGAACTTTGTATGGGGAGGGTGTGTGGAGCCTGAAACTTACTATATAGGCAAGGGATGACCATGTCTGTCTATATCTTCAAGTGCTGGGATTACAGGCATGTACCACTACACCTGACATAGGAATTTTACAAATAAATTCACAAGTCAAAACAACAAAATTATCAAACCACAGTCTAAATTTTGGGGTCATAAAGTATACCTCATTTATGGTTAAAATTTCTGAGATCTGGGGGTCATTTTTTTTCTAGAAAACGGGCCAGCCAAGATGGCTGAGTGAACAGACACCACGCCTGACAAGCTGAGTTCGGTTTCCAAGACCCACATGGTAGAAAAGGAAGAACATTCCATCAGTTGTCCTCCACCTCCACACGCGTCGCACGACATGCACCCTGCCCACAGACAGACAGACACACACACACAGTCAATACATACAAATAAATAAACCCTAGAGCTGTGCTGGAAGGCAGAGAGCCAGAGGTGTGGAAACAATGTTACATGGAAGGACAGATCACCCTAGACAGATAAGTTCTCTCAAGAGTTGACTGAAGATGTCATGTCCAGATGGTAGTCTGCATTGCAGCCCTATCTAAAATCAGAACCAGTCTCCCTTACTTGGGGTCTTAAAAAACACTGCCAGCAAATACCTGGCAGGACACTTTTAAGATTCCTAGGGCCTCACTTTTTAACTCCGTACAGTGTCTATTTTGATAGTAACTTTCATCTTGACCCCTTGACTTCAAAGCCATAGTTTTCTGCTTTTATTTTATTTTATTTATTCAAGTCTTGGGGGCATCTCTTCTCTACCCAGCTTTTTCTGTTCCAAGCTCATTCACCCGAGGAACATGCCTTCTCACTTGACATTACTATGTGTTAATTTAGATCTCCAGATCTCACTTGCCTTTACTATAGTTCTGCCTACAAGGCATCTCCATAGATAACCTAAGAAATCTAGGCATGTCTAACGTAGCTTTTCACTGTTTTCCCCCAAAGTGTCTTCATGTCACCATGACTTCCCTGTGGGACAGCTTTGAAGCCTCCTAGCTCATCTGCCTTCTACCATTACTGAATGCTGCCTCTTCTGTTGTGATGCTTAGACATCTCCCCATTGCAGGCCTTGGTCCAGGCTCCAGTTGCTCATGTGTAAACAAATGACTGCACACTTCCCCTCTCCCTGTCCAGACGCACAGCCCAGTCTCTTTTGTTCTCCTTTTCCTTAGAAGCATAGAGTTGCTACCATATGCCTCATTTTAAAATATCCCTGTTTTCAAAACAGCTCTCCTTCCCACGTTTCTTTCGTAGATTCTGTGGGTGAAGGGTGTAGTCCTTTGTGTGCCAGTTAAGTATACATGCTTTTGCTGTCCACCCAGGCTGTGTTTCTGGTCATGGCTGTCAATTCTCATTTCTGGAATGTTTTTGTCAAGCCACATACTATTTATTTTTCAAAGCTGTTTCTCAACTAACATTCTTTGCTTAATTACTCATGACCTACCACAGTAGCTCCCCAAATGCCCTGGATGTTTATAATGTGCATGTACTTTTTATGTGTATTTACTATCTTCTTTCTGCTATTAAGCTTCAAGTCAGTCAACCAAGAATTACTTAGTATTCAGGCTGCATATTTTCTATTAGTCCTCTGGGGAAGTAACAGAAAGAATACAAGGCTCTTACATCAAGGATTTCAGTGCAAGTTCTGCATCAGGGAGTGGGGCTGCAGGATGTCACCAAAATACTGATTAAAAAATGCCTATGGCTGGGAATGATAGCCTGCCTATAATCCAATAGTTGGTAAGTTGAAGCAAGAGGATCCTAAGCCAATCTAGGCTACAGAACTCAACTCTGCCTCAAAAAGACAAAAGAATTGCCTTGAGTCCTCATGTAATGATATAGAGAAGGACCTTTGTGGTCAAGGATGGAAGATTTATAATGCTGATGAAGAAATTATGAGCTATGATCTAGGAAAGGCTGACAAAAGAAAGAAACGAAAAACAACAGAAAAACCAGATTTAACATGGGAAACTGGCTATACTGGAGTGGCAGCTGGAAAAGCTGCCACTTACGGAATTCACCACCCTACCATTTCGCCCTGGGAGGAGTCTCATTAGACAGCCCAGACTGGCCTTCACCTGTGCTGCTCCTGCTTCAGCCTACCAAGCCAGGGTTATGGGTATGTGCCACCACACCCAGCTGGAGGAGCTGTTCTGAAGCAGTACTGAGTTTTCTCGTCAGAAAAATGGGAACATCATCTACCCCACAGGACCTGGTTAGATTAAGTGAAGCTATTTATGATATTGTCTTATTCATTATTAAATGCTATCTAGATATGAAGCATCATGATTACTAATTTAATATGTTAAAGCACAGTGCATATAAATATTTATTCCCAAGTTAGACAGACTCTCAAGGGGGTTGGAATATAAACAGAACCAGGTTTCGTATCAGAAATAGGAGCATCCTAATAGTTGAAGCTGGGATTCCTCTGCAGCTTCTCTAACTAGCAGTCAGATTTACAGACACTGACCAGCATATCAGGGCCAATACAAAAGCCAGGCCGCAAACTGAATGGTACACAAATGCTCACAGTTCCAGCTTACAAGCCTCCATGTTTTGACAAGATTTCTATAGCCCGGAAAACACCAACAATACTGATTTGTGGTGTGTGTTCCTAGAACTAATACTACAAAATTCTCTCCCCTAACACAACCCAGCCTCCTGCCAGCTTTTGTTCCCCCATCCCCACCCGCTTCAAGCCCATGCATTGGTCATAAACTTGTGACCCAGAATCTCTCATCAGGTGAGACCTGAAACGTACTAATGCTACCTAGTGTGCCACTGTGCACACGGATGAAGACGGGTATACGGCTGGTTTATGCACCTGGAATAGAAGCTGTCTCAGCTCTGCTTCTCCTTGGAAGAACTGGAATCTTGAATTACTATCTGAATAGCCATCAAGCCAGGAAGTATCAGCCCACAGAGGCCGTGGACGGTGCTCACCATTCTACAGTGCTGCCAACAAGAAGACTCTGCAACATTGTCCTCGGTATGGACGTTCTGTGTCTGTGTTTGGCTCTGCTTTAGCTAGTGTTTTGTCCTTGGAAATGTCCCTGGCTCCTAGCATGTGCTGAAGCTACAATCCCCAGGACTTCTTCCTGTGGCCGGCCATACACAGTATTGCTCTGAAGTCATGCCGCAGGAACAACATTCGCAGGAGAGGCTGTAGATTCTTCTGCTACAGACTAGTTTATTGATTCACCCCTGGCGTGTCTTCAAGCTCTCTTCCCCCAGCAATGCCCCAAACAACCGAACACCTGCCGCAGGGTCTCCCAGACTGGCTTACCTCTGACAGGGCCCAGCACCCGATGGCTGACCTTCTGGGTGCTAGAGCCCAGGCCTGGCAGCCCTGCAGGCCGACTGCCATGAAAAGGAAAGCTGGGAGAGTTCTTCATCTGTGGGGAGTTTTGTTGGCCGCCGCCGCCGCCGCCGCCGCCGCCGCCGCCGCCGCCGCCTGCACCGGTGCTGAGACTTCGAGCCCGGCTCCCAGCATTTTCAGAGCAGGAAACAGGCACTGCACTGCAAAGCAGCAGCCACGCCTGAGGCCTGGGAAGAAGGGCCTAAGGCTTCCTCAGGATACAGCAATTGAAATTCACTTCCCATGTCAAAGGGCAGAGGAACCCATTCCCAGGAAGGAAGGAGGGAATGCATGCTCATGGATGGAGACTTGGGACAAAGCCCCTAATCTTGGGTCATCCTAAGTAGCGTTATTTCATAAAGAATTTCTCCTTTTTTTGTTGGTGCTGGCTCTAGAACCCTTGCCACAAAGGCAGTGGTTTTGTGCACTACCCCGGATCTAGGAACCCCTGGACTGATTTTCAGCTCCCTCAGATGTAGCTCTAGGTGAAAGGGACGAGGCTCCCATTCTCAAAAACTGAAGTAATCTCACCAGTTTTCATTTACCCAGGACACACCATGTGGCACCCTGCTCCCCACCTACCCCTAGAGCTTGCCAAGCGTCCTGCACTCTGCTTGCCATGCTGCTGGTCTTACTTGTTACTTTTGGGAGGAGTCCGGGAGCCTCTCTTCTTATTCACGCTCACATTCACAGTGCTGGTCAGACCTCTGCTGTTGCGCACATGCTTCAGCATCCAGGCCCGCAGGTTAGTGAGGCTGTTGTGTTCTGACAGCACAATCCGGGGCCAGGGGTTACATTCAGCCATATCCAGGGCCGCGATGGCCATAGCTCTTCCCACCTGTGGGGAGTCAGTGGGCTTCAGTGTCTTTGTCCTCTAATCTAGCTGCTGTTTGGGGGTATGGTGCATAGCAAAACAGGAGAGAAGAGACTAGGTGTAACTAACGGTGGGTACCCTGGAGTTTGTGCCCAGGTTCTTTAACTCAAGTCTATCCACAGCTTGCTGCTCTGAGCAGGGGCTGGTGTGCTTTTGGTTGACACTAAGAGTGAATTTCCCAGAAGAAAGACTTTGTACTTTTACAACCTGAAGTTCTATTTCTTTTATTTGCCTAGAAAAAGACACATCAAGACTATAGTAATGGGTGCTTTTTGAATGGAGGGGTGAATCAATCCATGAGGGAGATCAGCTGAGACCAGGTGATTTACTTAGGTGTGCCAGGCTTGGGATCAGAAGTCACGCCTGTGTTCCTGCCTATTACCATACAGTCACCTGAAGAAAGTAAACCACCCCGCAGAGCACCTGAGATTTGGGCACCGACTCTGCCCAGGTTTTGGGGTTCCTACCTGCTCAAAGAGTTCCACAGTGTATCTGGACGGGAAGGCCGGCGGGGGAGGGGGGCTGGCACGCCCATTGTCGTGGCAGGCAGCAGGGATGCTGTTTACTGAGCGGCCAGTGTTGTAGTTGCATTCAAGTGTGTAGCTGAGACACAGAGACCCATGTCAGTGTCTGTCTGGCCTGAACAGGGCTCAGGACAGAATGGACGGCCTAGAAGATAATCACTTGGAAACAAGACCAAGAGAAAGTGCTAATAACTCCCAACTAACAACTGACTGTGTGCCCAGGAGGTCCTTCAAAAATAAGATTCCCAGATTAATGCCAACTGAGCCTCTCCTAAGACTTGGGTGGTTTCAGCCCATACACACCCTGGAATAAGTTTTTTTTCTTTAAAGAAGTTATTTTCTCCACTATGCCAGTTTCCTCCCAACCTGTGTATTATCCCTGAGGCTTTGTAGATTGCAACACGGCCGCTTCCCTCTTTGGACTGGCCATCTCTACGGTCTCGGGCATACATGTTCTTCTCTGAGAAATTACAGCCCTGGAAGTCAAAGTGGGCTGAATTCAAGGAGATGAGCTTTGGATATAGCATGTTCTCCACCTGTTTGGGGGAGGAAAAGGCAACTCAGAAGACAGCACAGGAAAGAAGGGACAAGGGGTAAGGAAAAGAAGGCAGATCGTCATGTGACTACGTAGCATCAACCATTATAATCATTAGCAGTCATCAGTGTTTCTTGAAGTCTCACTGTTGAACATTATTTCTTTTAAGATTTCCCCTCCAAATTTGCCTTCTGCTCTGGTTCTCAAGCTCTACAGAAGACTGGGATGCTGGTAGCTGGCTCTTCACTCGGGGGTCGTGATATAATGGCTAAGCTGTACGGCCTCATGCCATCTCTTTGTTCTTTGAAGTCTGTGCAGAGGTAGCATGCACAGGCCTTCCTGCTTTTCCAGAAGGCCACCTTCCCACCTTGCCTGTACCCTAGCCCTCACCTCCTAGCCTGCGATGCTGCCACACAGTACCCAGAGTCCTACCTGGGTGCTCTCATCACTAAAGCTGTTTCCATACATGAAGCAGCCCCTTTTGGAAGCATGTCCATGCAAGTCCACATAGTAAGCAACACCACTCTCTTTTGGGGGGATGCTGTCAGGGGCTGGCTCCTCCAGTTCAGGAGGCTGTTGTGGCACAATCCACACAGATTCAGTCTTCTCTTCTGCTGGCTTGGTCTCAGTCCAGGTCTTAGTGTTTTCCCCAGCAGGTGACTGCCCACGGTGTGCTTCATTGTGGAGGTTATTGGCTTTCTCGAGGTCAGAAAGAGGAGTCTCAAGAGGGAGATGGAGACTGGGCTGCTGGACACTGGGACTCTTGGAGTTGAGACGGGAGTGTACGTGATGGTAGAGAAGTACAGCTTTAGCGCCGTAGATGGCTGGGTGTAGGATAGCATCAGGCTTCAGGTACTGACGGTTCAGATTCACCCCACGTGAGTCTGTGCTGTAGGAAGAAGGACTGAGCAGGGTCTAGGTGTCTGGGCCAGTAAGAGACACTAGAGTAGGGACAAGGAGACTGGAGACTTAAGTTACTGGAAAAAAGGAGGACATGACCTTTCCTTGACTTGTCCCCATCCACAGAAATCAAGAACAGTTGAGTCCCCTCTACCCAAGGAAGTCTTCACCTGTCCTGCTTTTCCCAGGAGTGTGTTTAGATGCAGTCACACCCTCATCTCACTGGAACATTAGAGGCACTTGTCCTTGTTCAGGTACAAGAGGATTAGACATACTGACAAGTCAGAAGGCTGGCTGACTTTCACAGAGAAGTGGAACGGAAGAGAATCCGGGGAAAACCCCAAAAGACCGTTTAGGCTACTTACCGGTAGTGACCCCGAACCACACCATCAGGGTTTAACATGGGAATCAGCTTAAAGACGAAGAGTCGACGTAGGGTTTGCGCCCGGGGGTCATCAGGTCGAAGGATGAAGTCCAAAAAGCCATTGAAGACAAAGCTAGATGGAGTCTCTCCAGGGTGTACCCTGCTGCTTAAGAAGAATATCTGAGGTGGAGAAGAAAGCAGAGAGAAGGTCAGTGGTACTCCAGTTTACTCTGACATGTGGGCAGAAAGAGCCATGAGACTTCTAGCTGGCTGGCTGCCAGAGGTACAGGACTGCAGCCCTCTGCCCTGGGCTACAAGCTAAGCTGGGTCCAGAATGTGTAGAGCTGACGGCTTTACATTCTCCTCAGTGGCTGGGGCTAGAAAATGGCCAGAGTACTGTGTTACTTCTTTATGTGTCTGTCTGTGGGAGCCTGTGGAGGCTGCAGGTCCTTCTATGCCCTGGAGCAGGAGTTACAGGCAACCACACACAGCATGGTGCTGGGAACCAACCAAGGACCCTCCGGAAGAGTGTCAAGTGCTCTTCTGCTTCCTCTTCCCCACTCACCCTTTTGCCTGTGAAACGGAATGGCCGGGGAGTGCTGAGGTCAGGGAATAGCTGCTCCAGACGGGGTTCCCGGTCTTCTCGAAGCCCGTGGCAGGAAGTGACTGTTAGTAGATCTACCCGAAGTCCGTCCAGAGAGTGGCAGAGAAGTTCCCGGTGGTAATAGATGCTGTCCAGAGGACTGTGGGGGTAAAATCATCAGTCCCGAGTCCCAGCTTAGCAAGACGTGGGCAGCAGCACCAGCTCAGGACTTGTGTTATCTGCTCCCTTGCCAGAACCTTTGGGGCCTTAGTCCTTTGAACTGGTGAGCCTAAGGATATTTGTGGGCCTGCACTGCCAGATGCAGAATACAGGACTGAAGCTGTGTATGTGCATGTGTGCATGTGTGTGTATATGTGTGTGTGTATGTGTGTGTGTGTGTGCGTGCATGACATGGACATGGTCGGAGGACAGCGTGCAGAAGTTGGTTCTCTCCTTCTGGCCTGTCAGTTCTGGGGATGAATTTGTATCACCAGGCTGCAGCACACACCTTCTCTACTCAGAGGCATCTTGCTCCATCCCTCCACCCCTTTATTTAGGACGAACTTCTGTCTGATTTCCTAGTTTGTGGGACGTCAGGATAGATTTGTGTAGACAGAGAGCTGTCACCAGACGGGCAGATGAAGACGACATGCCGAGCGGCCACGGCACTGGCTGAATTCTGGACAACGGATGAGAACTGGGCATGTGGGAGATGCCGTGTAGGAGGTGGGATGGTTGCAAAGGAACACCTTTTTCGAAAGGCACATGTCTACGCAGGGAAAAGACTGGTGATGTTCCGGCTAAGAGCTCTTAGGACAGATGCCAGAAACAGCAGAGGTACTCTAGGGTCTAAGACAGTGTGGCAGGGGGAAGGATGGGTCAGCACCTGCTCTGGGTAGAGTAAGTCTCTGGAAAGCGCTGGTCTAGCTGGTTTAGCAAATCCTGGCAGTCACTGTAGGAGAATGGGTAGCAGAAGGCGAAGAAGGTGGTGGCTCCCCGGCCCTCCACAAAACGGTGCACAAAGGACAGCACAAACTGTGTCTCTGTCATCTGGGGAGTAGAGAGGAAGAGGGAGGGACAGTTATCTATATCAGAAGTGAGCTCCTCCTGTGGGGACACCGGAACTGACCTCTTGCCTTCTCACCTTGACCAACTCCCCTCCCTCCGACACTTTCCACGAGAGCCAGCTTCTTCAGGCTTGCTGAAGTAAAGGCTCATCTTGGACCCCAGCTAGGGGTGGGAGAGAGAGGGTACTCAAACTCAGGGTTCCACCTGCCTAGCGCTCTCTTTCAGGAACTTTCCTCTGCTAGCACTCAGGCTTTCCTCTCATGAAGAACTTACCTCAAAGGTGGGTCTGTCTCGAATGCGTTCCCAGCGTGGCCGGGAAGGCAGGGTGCGCACAAAGGGGGCCATGCCCTGAGAATACAGCTTGCTCTGCTTGTTCATGTTCATAATGTTGATCTTGATAAGTTTGCCTGGGGTTCCTCCCCGGACACTGAAGTAGAACCATGATCTGAGAACCAAGAGTGGCCGGCTGTCAAATGTGGGGTGTGTGGGGAGAGCTGGGTCAAGTCAAAACGGCAAAGCGAGGGGCTGGGGATTTAGCCTAGTCCAAGAGCTATTCAGTAGATTCCGTGCAAAGTCAAAGGGCTGGCCACACTCCGCCCCCGCACTTGGACATCCCACCCACCCTCTCAGTCCTCATACCTGTTCCCGTTCTCAAATTCTGTCTCAGCACAGTCCGGCCGGGTCCACACGTTGAACTCGTAGTCAGGGGAAGAAGCAATGCCACCAGTGGGGGCCGAGGCCACCCCTCCCGCTCCTTCCCCATCACTAGGCACAGGCTCCACCTTTTCCACATGGGCTAGGTTCCCTGAATCAAAGCGAGAACTGAACAGCAGTCCCCCACAGCGGAGCTCCATGGTGGGGCTGGGAAAGCATCCTCTTGCCCCACACTGGCCCTGAGAGCTGGGGGAAAAATGAAAGGGCGTAGGGAGGAGAGAAATGCAACAATGTTTTTGAGTATCTCTAGAGAAATGAGGATGCTTTCAGTACTCTATGAAGCAAAATATTCCTTTTCTTAGAAAAAACGGAGCCTTCCAGCGAGACAGAGAGAAAGCAGAACTCTGTCCCTGGACACCAAAGGGTTATGAGTGACCTAAAAGACCCCATTTTACTACATCGCAGCTGTTGCCAAGTCAAATGCTCAGTGGGAAACACTAGACTCTCATGCTTGTCAGAAACCTGAAGAGCAGAGAGACTAGAGGTCAGATGGCTGCCACCGACTCTATGAGGGGCCATTTTAAAATGTCCTAGATGCACAGCCCAGAGCAGGAAGAGCCACATTTCTGAGTGTGAATGGTGGCTTCCTTTCTTTACCCCTTTGTCTCCACGCGCACTGACTAGAACCCTGCAGGGCTGTTTCTGTTGTCACCACCCGCTTCCTAGACTATGCCTACTGGAAAACTAGAAGAACATGGCCTGTGCCTGGCCAAAGCCACTTGCTCACCTGCCCTGAACCTCAGTTCCAATTAGGGTCTGTCTCCATCCTCCCGCCCTGTAGACTCTGGAGCCCGTGCAAAAGCTACCCTCGCAGATGTGGGGACCGGGTGTCCTAAGCACCCCTAGGAAGGCTGGGCCGGTAGAATCCCGCCGGGCAGCGGCAAGCAGCTCCCGGATTCGCGAGGACCCTCGCTCGGACGGCCTCGTCCAGGGCCGGGTAGGGTTTGGAGGCGTGGGAGGGGTCCAGACGGGCACACTGGAGGGCGGGGAGGCTGGTCCCGGGGGTCAGAGGTGAGGCCACAGGCTCGGAGGGGGTCCACCGGAGGCGGGGTCGGCCGGCCGCGCCAGGCCGGGGGGGCGGGGTGGCATTCGACGGGGGCTCGGGCGGAGCGGGCTCAGAGAAGGGGGCGGGGCCGGCGGGGGGCGGCGGGGCCGCGGTCCGCGCAGAGCCCCTCACCTCTCTCCGGGCCGCTGCTCCCGCTCCCGCTCCCTCTCCCGCTAGCGAGGCGGCACCTCGGGCCCCGGCACCCGGGCCCTCCACCCGGGACCCACACAAAACCAGAGAGCCGCGGGGCCGGGACCCCGCTCTGCCAGGAAACAACAAGTCTCTCGCCTATTGGCCGCCGCCGCAGCTGGCTACCCGCCCAGTAAAGCGCGCTGCCATTGGTCGGCGCGCAGGGTTCCGTGCACGTTGGCAGGTACCTGTGAGGGGGCCGTTTGGGGGCTCCCCGCGGGCCAGCGCCGTGCGCCGCTCGGGCAGCGCCTCCCCTGCAGGCGGTTAACGGCCCGCCTCCCCGAGGCGGGAAAGACACAGCGCGGGGGCGGGACACAGGCAAGGACTCACCTGCGAACAAGACACCGTGCGAAGCGGCTCCTTGCTCACCACCATGCCCGTCGCTGCACTGTAGAGCAAAACGCGCATCCCAGTTCCCGAGCTAGTGCTAGCTAGTTAACGGTGGGGCGTGCAAAAAAGGGATATGGAGGATGCGGGCATCGATCCCGCTACCTCTCGCATGCTAAGCGAGCGCTCTACCATTTGAGCTAATCCCCCAGCTGTGCTTCCCTATATCCTTATTGCCTTTAGAAGTTTAGCCGAGAGGTCCGCGGGACGGAAATTTCTAACAATTGAGAACATAAAGTACGCTGGAACCCTCATCAAGGTTTTGAAACGCAGCCGTGTAATAAAAAACATAAGCAATAAGGCCTTCCCTTGCAGTGCTATATCTTTACACCCAGTGCGCGAACGAGACGCAGAATACTCTTAACTATCTTGCCTATGTGTCTCACCCAAGGTCAGCAGTCGTCAGGCAAATAAACCACCTATTTCCAAATTATCGTCGTCGCCTTCCCCCTTCCCCAATAATTAAGATGGGAAGGCGCTAAAAATAGCGCACGAAGTCCTTCGAGCCGGAATCGAACCAGCGACCTAAGGATTGCCATAGACCATCCACTACAGTCCTCCGCTCTACCAACTGAGCTATCGAAGGCTCCGCTGCTCCCGGGGGTTGCCATTTTCCCTCTAATACTTACCACGGGTTTCCCGAACTTCTCGGCTGTTAGCAAGCCAAGGGAGCCGGGGGGGGGGGCGGGAAAGGCGAAGGGAGCGGAGCCCTGGGCTTGCGGGTTCGCACCCTGGGGCGGGAGCGCGCTGTGAGCCCGCTCGGGGCCGGGCTGGGGCGGCCTTCCTCCCGCTGTGCAGACACTAGTTCCCGTGTTTGGAGACTGCCAATCGTGCTCGCTGCTCCAGCTCCAGGTTTCCTTTGATTTTCGCCACTGTGCAAGTAAAAAGCATGCTCCCCTGACGGTGCAGAAGACGCTCTCTCTGTCACCCGGACTCCGCCAGAAGGCAACGCCGAGCCGCGGGAGGCGAGCCATCCCTGGACGCGGGGATGCCGCGGGGTCGCGGACCTCTGCTCCCGGGTGCCCGGAGCCGGCCGGGTGCGGTCCCCCGACCTGCCCGCTCCTGCAGTGCCCAGCGCTTGCTAAACACGTTTACTTACTTGTTTTTTAAGTGTTCGAGGTCTGGGAAGGGTTTCCGCCGCCCCGGAGTCCCTGCCCTGCCACTTGGCAACCAAGTGTCTTCTCCTGGGCGATGTGTCTGCCCACACCGCTGCCCCTAATCTGGCTCCTGTATTTGTTGCTCTTCCTTACAGGCCCGGGCCACTGCTGGCTCACTGAAAGCTACCAGATTGTTTCTTTAAAAACAAAGGAACAAATTTAACCCCCGGGTCCTCCGTGCAGCCGGCTCTGTCTGGCGGAGCGGGTGTGTCCAGAGACCTGGCCTCCAGTTCCAGTTCTGAAACATCCAGCCGGGTGGAGCGAGAGTTTGAAATCTTGTCTGACTTCATTCTGCTGGAGGGAAAAATGCTGCCACCGTGCCTGAACCCCAGCTGTGGAGAGGTTTCAGGGCACACGTTTAGCATTTTTAAGTAATTCGTATTTCTCTTTCTCCTCCCCTGCCTTCGGGTCCCCATTATCACCGCCCTCTCTCTCCCCACCCCGGCTGTCGGTCCCTCCCGCCCCCTTTCCCCTCCCTCCCTTGGGATATTTGTGACGCCTTTGAAGTTTATTTGGGGATTACAAAACGTACTTCTCTATTTGTTTCTCCAAAACCTACAGCACAAAGTATTCCCAAGGGAGTCTTCTACCTAAGTACTACTAACCAGGCCCAACATTGCTTAGATCAGAGCGGTTGGGTGAGTGAGCGAGTCAGGGACATTTAGCGCAATCGCAATGCTGTACAAATGACACCTCTCTACTTGGGGGTTTTGTTTTGTTTTAAATATTCCGGCTCAAGCCTGGGACCAATCTGGCCTCGAACTTGAAGAGCTTCGCTTACTTCTGCATCCAGAATGCTGAGGCAAAAGTGTGCAGCTCTACATCTCACCAAAACTTTTTTTTTTTTAAACTCACTAGGAAGAACATCCTTTACCCTCCAAGCAATCGCTCCTGGCATCACTTCCCTTCATTCCTTGGCAATTACTCCCTAATTGGCTTTCAGTCTCTAACTTTCCTTTTCTTTTAAGAAAAGTATTGGAAGCTGATCCTGACCCACGTGCTGGTGATCACAGACGTGCACCACTCTGCATGTCTGTGTTTGTGACTGGATCTCACTATGTAGCCCTGGCTAGACCACAACTCGATCTGTAAACCAGTCTGACCTTAAACTCTGGAGATGTTCTGCACTCTGCCCACTTCTGCTGGGCTTAAATGTGTGAGCCACACCATGCTTGACATGCACATTCTTAGAAACCTTTGTCCATATTTCTGCTTACTCATTTAGAAAATGATTAGGAGTGTACTTGTTTGGTCAACAATATGAGACTTTTCTACCTTTTGATAAACGTTACCGATTTACTTCCTAGAAATATACAAAATTCTGTCATAGCATTCACTGATTTAAGTATTAAAGAATCCTTCAGAGCCATTGAGGTGGCTTAGCAGTAAAGACATTTGTTGCTAAGCCTGAGGGACCTGAGTTTGATCCCCTGGACCCACATGGTGGAATTAGAGAACCAACTCTTCCACATGAATACCAGGGCGTGCTCAAGAATGCACATGCACACCCATACACATGTAACGCTAAATAATAAACGAATGTAAAAACGAGAGAAACACTTTATTAATGATGTGCAAAATAAGTTGCATTTTAGTTTATATTTTCACTTCATTGATGAAATGGATCTTTTTGCAAGCCTGCTATTCATCTGCAGAATCACTTATGAATTTGCAGAGTCATTTACACACACACACAAATTTGTGTTCAGTGCTTTTTTAAATTTAGAGTAGATTTTTAACATCAAGTATGTATTTATTGCATATTTCCAGCAAATATTTTTCTCTAGTTTTTCTGTGTACAAACATTTATTATCCATTTCCTCTAGAACCTTTCTCTGTTGCTTTTAAATTTAGCATATTATTATGCAAGGGAGGATTAAATATTCACATATCTTCTTAACTTTTTCTTATTTTATTCTAATCTATCTGAAGTATATTCAGGTGTAGGATGGATATATATTTTAAAACAAAAGCACTTGGACTGTCAGGACGACTCTGCAGGTAAGGGCCAGGCTGACAACCTGAGTTTGACCCCTGGGACTCACATGGTGTATGTGTGTGTGTGGGGGGGGGGGGACGACACCCCAACCTTTGCAGATTGTCCCTAATCTCTACACACACACACACACACACACACACACACACACACACACACACACTAATGTTCAGCACACACACTCACACATACGTACACTGACACACTAACTGATGTACTTTTTTTACTTTTTGTTTGTTTGTTTTGGGCACCAAAACTACAGAGACAGGGTTTCTCCGTGTAGCTTTGGAGCCTGGCCTGGAACTCACTCTGTAGCCCAGGCTGGCCTCGAACTCACAGAGATCCACCTGTCTCAGCCTACCAGTGCTGGGATTAAAGGCGTGCGCCACCACTTGGATTTCTTTGGGTACTTCCTCTTAGACACTTTTCTCCCAAGTCCAGGTGTTGCCTGCCAGTAAGCCTGTCCCAGAAGCTGTGTCTGGGCCTCTAAACCTGTCATGGCAGCTGTGTGGTCAAGCTGTTTGGGACCCCCCACAAGGGCTAATGCTTGAACAACACTGCCTGGACTCCTGCTGATGCCTAGCAGTTTACTTGTGTTTAAGCCCAGCTATGCTCATGGCAATCACAAAAACAAATGACATCTTAGCATTATTATGAGCACAATCTTGAATTCTTAGAACCCCTAGAAGGTTCTCGAGGATTTCTGACCATACTTGCAGAACTGGTAGGCTAGGATGTTCACTCTTAGTGCCTTCTTGGTTTATCTTCTATCTATCTATCTATCTATCTATCTATCTATCTATCTATCTATCTATCTATTATGTGTGTGTGTGTTTTGTTTGTTTCTTTTGTTTGTTTGTTTTTGTTTTTGAGACAGGTCTTTCTACATAGCCCCAGCTGTCCGGGACTCACTTTGTAGACCAGGCTGGCCTTGAACTCAGAAATTCACCTGCCTATGCCTCTTCAGTCCTGTAATTATCGGTTGTTGTTGTTTTGAAACAGTGTGTCCTGTAGATCAGAAGTGCTGGAATTAGAGATGTGCCTCACATTTGGCTCTTCATGTTTAATAATGATAGTTGTTATATGCCTGTCTAAGTTCACAATTTGTTATAGTCCCAAATGTTTAGCTTCAGTGAGGTCAATGAGCTGATGGTCCTGATGTGGCATAGGAGATTCACTTAAATCAATGGTCTAGTCAGGAGCTATGGAGAGAAATTTTAACTGCTTCCCACTGACTTCAGGTATTCCACACTACCATAATGCTGGGATTTTGGGTGTGCCCTTCTCCTATCCTAAATTCTGTAGACCATGGCACTTCCTCCACTGACCCATGATAAAGCCAGCGATAGGACATCTAACAATGTGAAGACCATGCACCACTTTCTTCTGTAATGTCTACATTAATGCATCCACACTCAGACCATCAAATATGACTTCGCTTCTGGGCTCTCAAGACACTTCTAGACATTTCTAGGTCATTTTTAACTCCTCACTGTGACAGTCTTCCACAGCGGCATCGCGCCCCTGTAGCATGCTCTATGATGGCAGGTGGTCCAGCAGTGTGCAGAGCCAAACCACCAAGATGTGGCTATGACCCAGAAGATTTGGAATACAGGGTTTAATAGGAATGTGGTGAATGTAACAGAAACCACTCATTGAGAGGACTTTGTCTTACTTCCCAGGTTGTTAGTTCTGCTGGCTGATGCTTAAAGGTGAGGTAAGGGTCCTACCTCCTTTGAACCACCCTAGGCTTTTTTTTGGGAACAGAAATTTTTCTCTGTGGTGGGAGAGATTATAACTTAAAATATGTGCAGCAATCAATGCCATGGCAGTGTGGGAAAGGCAAAACTCTGGAGACTGTCAAGATCAGTAACCTCCAGTGGCCTGGGAAGCATAATGTGGAGCTAGGACATCTCTAGGTCAGTGAGACCTAGTGGTGTGTGTGTGTGTGTGTGTGTACATGAGTTCAGGTTCCTAAAGACCCCAAAGGCATCAGGGACCTGAGCTGGAGTTACAGGTGGTTGTGAACCATCCATTCTGAGCACTGGGAACTGAACATGCGTCCTCTTGCACAATCTATATGTTCACAAGCTGTATGACCACTGAATCTTCTCCCCTGGGTCCACAGTAGACATTTTGTGTAATCTATCTAAGTCTGGAAGGAAGGAAGTGCTTGACTAAGGTATAGACCTTGTCAGATTGTAATATGTGCACGTCCTGCCCTGGTAACAGTTATCCATGGTGGGGAAGCTTTGTGTGTGTATGCATGTGGGGGTGGTAGGAAGGACGAGCCTCTATTTTTGCCTTTGACATAAATCTGAAATTACTCTAAAATAACACATTTTAAAAAATGTACCAGTATGCTAGTATCCTTACTGATATTACATTATAGTACATTAGTTATTAAGGGGCAAGACACATGATAATATTAAATATTCAGTCACACCCTGAATGGTGGGAAACTATTGTAGAGTAAAAGAATGGGTCACGGGTTGGGGATTTAGCTCAGTGGTAGAGCGCTCACCTAGCAAGCACAAGGTCCTGGGTTTGATCCTCAGCTCAAAATAAATAAATAAATAAATGAATAAAATAAAAAAGAATGGGTCACTTTAAGTATCCACACAAGTCCCACCTCTCAGATGACATTAAAATGCTCAGAAGTCACCCAACCATATAGACACCGCTGTGAAGAGTGGCTGGAGAGATCTGGATTGGGCAGCATGCCCTTAACTGTGGAAAGCAAGCCACACTAGGGTGGTGTTGAGAGCGGGTTACAAGTGCTACCCGAGACATGATCTGTCAGGCAGTGACCATGTCACCCTCATACTGAAGCTGAGGACATGAAAACACCAAAGGAAGGTAGAAACCTGAAATAGAAAACTGTAATAGAAAAACTGTTTAGAAGTGACTTGTTACTACTATGGAACTGGTAATTGTGAGACAGACATACTCATTCAAATTGCCCTTCGGTGTCATGGCATGTTACTTGAACTTTGGTTGCATGAAATCCAACAGAAATGGCTTTACTGTAATGGAGAGGAGGTGGTCCTTGGCTACAGACAGGAAAAGCACTGTATTACCCCAATCTTGGGGTGGGGCCTTCTGAAAAAGAGCTGCTTTCTCCAGTGGGACTTGTTTTTGGTCTTTTGAGACGGTTTCTCTGTGTAGTTTTGGAGCCTGTCCTGGAACTAGTTCTGTATTCCAGGCTAGCCTTGAACTTACGGAGATCACCTGCCTCCCGAGTGCTGGGATTAAAGGCGCATGCATCACTGTCTGGCCCCCAATATGCTTATAAAGCCAAGGTTAGTGTCAGTGTCCTCATGAAAGGCTGTGATAATACCAACTGATTTAAGTTGAAGAAAAATGCTGCATTTAAGATTTTTTTCTTGTTTGTTTGCTTTTTGAAACTTTTTCTCTGTGTAGCCCTGGCTGTTCTGGAACTCACTTTGTAGATCAGGCCTGCCTCTGCCTCCCAAGTGCTGGGATTAAAGGTGTGCGCCTGGCATATTTAAGGATTTTAATATCAGAAATTATGAACCCAAGTTAAGTCACCACAGAGTAGAAGCCAGCACAGAATCATGACATGGCCAAGGATGTTGGATTGAAAAAGCAATCCAACACACAACAAAACCCAGAAAGCAGGCTAGCGTTCTCTAACTCTTCTTGAGACACTGTAGTATCTTGTCTTGTGCTGTGGCTGCCCGGCTGTCAAAAGTCCTCTTCAATTTCTTAGGTGGGGTTCAACTGTTTGTGGCTGATTGACAAGAACAAACAGGATGTGTTGTGGGGTCCTTGGACAGAAAGGGCTTTCTTCCACTGGGTACAATGGTCATGGTTAACAGCCAGCCAGCCAGCAAGGAGTGGCCAGCTGTGGCTGCTTACTTCCTAAAATAAGTAGCAAAAGCCAGAGGCTGCGGTGTATAAATTGGGTCAAGATGCTTTTAAACTTGCTACTTTAAATTCCCTTGGGGAAGGGACAGAGGAGCATCTCCAGGTACCACTGGAGAGGGGTGGAAAGGAAGTGACTGCCACTCCTGCTGATCTGTGGTGCTTCCAAGGGAAACAATGCCGCCCGAGAAACACCACTCACTAGACCTAAGGACCTGCCCAAGGGACAGAGTAACACACTCGCAATGGGTCGTCTCAAAGCAATGAACCCTGATTGTCTCTTGGCATTATTCAAGCCAGTCTCATAAAAAGGAACCAATTAATAAATGAAGGATTGGGAGGCCACCCAACTCTGCCCATTTTCCCAATCATATGGAAACAAATTTCTGGATAGGAATCACTGACAAGCCAGACAAAATCAGTAGAGCCAACTGGATCATGGGAACCTCGTTTTGAGTGACAGAGATGGACTTTCTCTGTCAGAAGCTCAATTATCAGTGCAGTATCCAGGGCAGAGGCCCAAGACTATTTTTCTGTCCCCAAATTATAGAAATTCCCACATGAAGATGAGAAGAAAGGAAAGCTAGAAATCCAATCTCTGTCCTTTATTCCACCCCGGAGCGTATCATACGCCAACAGGCTGATGGAAGGGCGCTGCTCTCCAAGTGGATGGTGCCGTGGACAGATCCGACAGAGATCCGCGAGAGGCTCTGGTCCTGGGGGGCCGGTGCTGAGAAGCCAGGACGCTGACAGCGCAGGGCACAAGTGGCCTCAGGCTTGCTTGTTCTGGGTGTTCTGAGGTAACAGGCGTTTCCATGTGGCCTGCACTTCCACTGATGGTTACTCTGGCGGCGGTGGAGGTGACGCTGCTGCTGTCACCTACTGTGGTGCTGGCCCTTCTGGAGTCCTTCCCTTTTTCTGCTGGGGTTGAGGTTATGACCAGGAACGGGGACAGGAGGCCACCTCCCTTCTTTTGGAGGTGGGCTGTGGGGGTTTATGTGGTGAGATGGAGGAACAGGGGTGAGAAGTAGAGAAAGGCTGTCAGCCCAAAGGAGGCCGGAAGCTGTGCTACTGGGCCTGAGATACCGAGCAGACCTGTACGGGGAAGCTGAGCTCCGGCCCAGTCCCCTAAAGATGGGAGAAGTGAGGCAGATGCACCGGCCCCTCGCCTAGGAGATAGAATCAGGCACCAGGTGAAGAGAGAGCTGCCTTCTCTACCCTCCACAGTCTCTGAGAGCCTGCCCACCACAGAAACCAGGCAGGCCGGGTCTTATTGCTGGGATATCATGGCGAGTGCCCAGTCCAAGAAAGCTACTGTGACGTCCTGTAGACAGAGCCAGGTCCATCGGGCAGCTTCACTGAACTGTGTCTTAATGCAGTCCCACGTCACTTCTCCTCTGTGAGAAAAGCAGAACATTTGAGAGGACTGGGGGTCATGTGTGGGAGGGACCGTGGCACCTCACAGGGCTGCAGCTGAAACCTCATCGCGAGTGGCTGTGACAGAATCAACAGCACTGCACCTTTGTCCCCAGGGAACCTGCGGTGTCTGGAGTGAAGGTCTTACCTGCAGGCCTCGTGGCAGTACTCCTGGGCTCGGGCCAGGGCCACAAGCAGCAGGCGCCCCACGGGCAGCAGCACACTGTGGTAGAGGAGCAGCAGCAGCTCCTTCAGGGAGTGCGAGAGCTGGTGCAGGACCTCAGGGAGCTGGACCTGCAGCGGGAGCACGGACGGGATGGGACAAGATGCCCAGGGCGGGATCTGCCCATGCAGGACTGTTCCTCCCAAGAACTCTGTCTCTGGGAGGGTGGGTCCTTTTCCGACTCCTCATCTCCAGCTTACCCTCTGCAAGAAGCCCGTAAGGCTGTCACCAAAGCGGGCGGAAAGGAAGCTGACTGTGGCATTGGTGTGTGTCCAGGCCAGCTGCAAACTGGGCTGTACCATGGCCAGCAGGTAGGAGCCACAGGCTGGCAATGTCCCCTGCAGCCAGCTGTGGAGAAAGTGGAGGACAGAGGCATACTCTGAGCTTCCCCAGGACAACTTGCTCACCAAAGAAGAGCCCAAAAAGGGAGGAATATCTGAAGCTCTTCCCACTGTCCATGGCTGCCCTGACCACCAGCACCACCCTGCCCTCCTTGGCAGCAGCTCACTTGTAGCTTTGCAGGCTGTAGGAGTAGAGCTGGGCACATACTTGCTGGCCAACAGGCAAGAGACCAGATGATCGGAGCAACCGGCCAGTGACAGAAGCTGCAAAGGGAGCCTCCGGTGAGCTGGGAGAGCAGGGGCAAGGGCTTGGAAGACAGACATTCCAGGTCCTGGGCAGGTACAGTGAAGAGTGGGGCAGTTTTGTGTGCTTTCGGGTCTAACTAGACAGGTGTGGAGGGAGAATTGCAGGCCGGAGGGGCTGAATTCGTTCTGCTGGGTCAGGAACAGGAAGAATGGGACAATGGGTGGAGTCTTGGACTTAGAGGTCAGAAAACCTCAGGTCTGAGGATCTGCCCTTTTACTGGCTGTCATCTTTTTTCAATTACTTTTACTAATTTATTTAGTGCACATGGGAGGTCAGAGGACTCATGTTGACTTCCACCATGTGTACCTGGGGATGGACCTCAGACCGTCATCCCTGGCAGCAAGCACGTTTGACCATTTAGTTATCTTTCTGTTCCTACGAGCTATGATCTTAACCTGAGGCTAAATCTTCTTCCTCAGGAGTTAAGAGGAGAAAACATGGGTTTAGTTGCTGTAAATCTGTGACCATGTCTCTCCCAGGGACTATCAGTCTAGTCTGCACAGAACTGTGAGGGAAAGTGTTTGTACCGAGGACTCATCAGGACAAGGTGGGGTTTGGAGATGCTATATATGGCTCTATGCCCCACCACCATGTTCTCTTCCCAGACGACCAACCACTCCTTACCCTGGAAGGAGCCGTGGGACCGAAAGTCATGGCACAGGAACCCTACAGCAAAGACCAGAAGCAACAGGAGCAGCCGGGCCCAGGGTGGCCGAGGACCTCGTGCCTGTTGTAACAAGCCCTGGTGGCAGAGAGGACAGTGGTCAGAGGTAGAAGGCCTGGTCTCTACTTTCTAGTGCAAGCCCCAAGCTAGGCCGACACGTAAGCTTGAGGTAGGGGGATCCACAGACAGGTGGGACAGGGATGTGGCCCAAGCCCAACCCAGGGTGTGTCAAGACAGAGTGTGTCAAGACAGGACTGTGCATGGCTGGAGAGGTTGGGTAGCACACCTTGCAGGCTGTATCACAGGTGACAACATGCTCATTGCTACCAATGCCCTTCTTTAGAAGCTCCTGGTTGGCAAGCTTGAAGGACTGAATGGTTTCTTGCAAAGACTTCCGTGCCTACAGAATACCAAGTTGAGAAGGTGAGTCCTGGCCTGTAAGAAGATGCTGAACCTCCATCTTGCTTTATGCTCAGTGTCAAAAGGCATAGAAAAGGGAGGACAGAGGTCAAGGGACACAAACGGAGAACCCAGACAAGCCCTAGCCTCCCACATCCTCTCAGCTCCTCACCTTCTTGGGAATCCGCTCCCAGGACTTGAGCAAGTGCTCCAGCAGCAGGCTGAGGAAAAGCATGCTCCTTTCAGTCAGCGGCCCACGGGCCTGTTTCCCTCTCTGCCTGCCAAGATCCTAGGTTCTTAGTGCTGAAAGGCCCCCACCCCAGAGTCCTTTAAAGGCCACTCCAGCCGTGTTCTCACACAAACTGCGAGGTGTGAGCCTGGCAAACAGTGACCAGTGTTTCTGGTATGACACACCAGCTCTAGTCTGGAAAGCAAACACTAGGAGACTTCTCTGTGTACATCAGGGCAGGTGACCCCACCCCCACCTGCCTGGACTGTGATAGGTGTTTGGGGTACAGCTGTCTCCAGACGCTGGTGCTGAGGGGGTCCACAGTCAGGCATTGGGTCAGGCTGCCCAGGAGCTGTACAGGACAAGAGAGAGAGAGAGAGTGCTCGGGCTTCTGCTAACAACACATCCACGATGAAGGGTGAGAAGTATCGTCAAGACCCCTGAGGCGCTGTCACAGGGTGGGTGTGGTTCCTGACCTGCAGCCTTGGCTTAAGGATCTTGTCTACAAGTGACAGGCCACCACTGACCACCCTCCCACGTCTCAGGCCCAGACTCTGGGAGAGCACAAGTGAGTGGGGGCAGGTGGCCGTGGGAGTGAGCTGCAGAACACCAGGGAACATCACCAGAGGGGCTGACTGCAGCTGCCCTGCAGGCAGGGCAAGACGGCTGGCTCACCTCTTTCTTCATTTCAGCAGGACAGCTAGGGGTGGCTCGAGACAGGAATGAAGGGAAGTAGGTGTGCAGGGTGGATTCTGGCTTGGCCCCAAACGCCAGTACCTTCAGTCGAGGGAAGAGCTGGCAGAGCTGTTCCTGCAGGCTAGGGGAGGAGGGCCAGGCTCAGGCTGTCAAAGGGACTGTGACTCTTGAACTCAGCCCCGGCCTGAAGGGAGAGTCACCAAGTGCCTTGGGATGGTTCTGAGTCTCTGTACACAGAAGCACCTTGCAAAGCTGGTCTCCCTAAAGACTGCCTGATGTTACACACACACACACACACACACACACACACACACACACACACACACCTACACCTGTCACATTCAAAGGCATATATAATTTCTGGGCCTCACAGGCCCCTTGAAATCTACTGTTGAATCTTCCAGTTGTGAATCTAGGGCTTTTGGGGAAAAGGGGTGGGAATGCACTGTTGTGGCTTGACTTTGTACTGGGAACTCTCCCCTGTACGCATGCTCCAAAGCAGTCCTACCTGGGGGTTAGGGAGTTGTTGGGCATATAGGCAAAGTCTAGAAGTGGGAAGAAGTCCTTGGGGCCAATCATGCCAAAGCCTTTGGTGAGATTGGGATGCATCCTAGAGAAAGAAGAAGCAGGCTTGTTGGAAACTACTTTGGTGCTCCAGCCATGAACTCAGCTAAGCCAGTGGACAGGGAGAAGGGCATAAACTCTACCCCATCCCCAGCCCTCAATGGCTCCTCCCTTTCCTTCCTCACCATCACACTTGGAGGTGGGAGGAGCTGGTCCTGATTTTCCTCGCATCTATGGAGACCAGGATCACGGCATCCCATTTTGCCGAAACAGCCTCTTGTGGACACCCTGGGCCTTCCCCTCGCTGTCCCCCCATTACTCACAGGAGCAGCCGGTCCAGGTATGCGATGGCAAAGGGAGACAGAGACTTGATGCCCAGCACAGGCAGCATGATCCCCAGCCACACTGTAGAGTCAAAAGTCAGTAAGGCTCAGGCTCACGCACAGGGCTCATCAGAGAAGAGACCAATCCACAGTTCTCTGTCTGTTACCTTTCAGTCCTTCGGTGAGGTTGGCAAAACCTGCTTGCCCTAGGGCCCACATGATGGTCAGGCACTTTGCTGGTCGGCTCTGGTGGGACCTCAGAAGCTCTAGGAACTGAGGAGATGGGTAGAAAGGGCAGGTTATAGGTCAGCACACCGGCACTACAGATCCTAGAGGGAAGAAAGTTAGAGGTGCCAGGAACAGTGTAACCCTACGGCAGTGCGGCTCATTGGTTTCAGTGATGCTTCCCCCCCTTTCCTAACTCCTCAAACTGGCTGACCAGTTCTGGGAAAGCCACGGGACCTCTCCACGGCCCAGCCACTCCACAATACCACGAACGTACGGGTCATCCTTATCCAACAGAGACACAGCAAATGCTAACGGTCCCACAACCAAGCCTAACAATGGAGGTCCTGTCTGGTTTCCCTAATCCTACCCTCGGGAACCTCAGCACCATCTAGGGCTCACCTTGCCCAGGTTTGAGGTGACAATCTTGGGCTTGTCTTGCAGAATGGCCTGAATACAGATGCGGTACCCATGTAGCGACTCCCCTAGAGAGACAGACATTCTCAGATCTACTTGTATGACTTGGCACGCCATGCTTTTTGTTTTTCAGCTGCGAGCCCAAATCCTAACCTCCTCCCCCTTCCCTCCTCTCCCCAAAATGTTTCGGAGATGAGCACATTTCTTGTTGGGAAGGGAACTGGTGACCACATTGGGAGCAAGAAGAAAGAAGTGGGCTCTAAGATGGTGACCCTTCATAGGATGCTCTTACCTGGTGTCTTATCCAACTCTTGCAGCATGGTGAACAGACAGTGATCGAAAAAGAGCTCCACAGACCCTGCAGCTTTGCTCAGGAGCCCTCGGATGATCCCACGCAGCTCTCGGCTCACAAGGCTGTAGGGATAATCTGGGGCCATTGGCCTCTGTGAGTGCTAGGTCGGGATGCCCTTGCATTGAGGCTAGCTCTCTCTTCCCCAAGGAGACCCAGCCACTTGCACAGCCACGTCTGAATCAGGACAGTGGAAGTAGTGGGCTCTTAGGAACATCCACCCTTTCCGAATGTCCGTGGCCTTATCTAAGCCGAGGGCTGGGGGACTAACCATGTGGATACTGGCTCAGGGTGGGCTCGCTCCGTGGGGTCTGGAGCATGTAGTTGAGATAGCTGGCCAGGTCCTTCAGCCACACAGAGGGGTTCCCAGTGAAGACGCTCTGGCTTTTGTCCAGTTCCTTCTGCAGAGCGGCTACATCCAGCTGTCAGGGAGAGAGACGTCTATGGTGAGTGGGAAGGGGCAGGGAGGGACAGGCGTAGGGAAGCAGCTGGAGGAGGTTTTCCTGTGCGGACGCTACGATTTTTGCCACACCCAGACCCCAAGAAAGAAGGACAGGGCAGGGCAGCTGAGAATGCTGATCTCAACGCCACACACTTGTAGGCCCGTCACATGTTCAAGGGCAAGAAGAAGAGGGCAAGATGGGAAGTGAAAGACCACTCCTGTACAGGGACAGAGAACCCGAACCAGCATCTGTCACCTCCACCTTGTTCTCAGGATTTCCACCACTCTCCTCACCTACGTTTCTTACGAACATCCCACTTCCTTTCTATTCGAAGTGCCAACTTTCTGTCCCCTGGCATTTCCATCTTTTCAGGAACTCCTCTCATCTGGGCGTCCTAAATCCCGCACCCCAAGCCTAGGCACACTTACGGCTTTCAGCGCATCCTCCAGGCTGCGGAACGGGCCCTGCTTCTGGTTCTGGCTAGCGACAGCTGTCACCTTCTTTGGTGGCTTCTTGTTTGCTGGTTTCTTGGACTCCACCGCAGGGGGTGGAACCTGTTCTTTATTCTGCCGCTTCATGATTTTCTCAAAGCCACGCTCATAGAGAGTGCTTGTGGTCTGGATTGGAGCTGGACCGGAAACAGGCAGAAAGAAAACAGCAGGCCACTCTCAAGCCCCCAGGACTCACAGCACAGTGGTCCCTTCTCTGCGGGGGCACCTAAGTCATTTACAGTGAGATGCTGTCCCCAGCGCCTCCTCGTTCCTTGGGAGCTTTCGAAGCACAGCATAGAGACCTCCCGGTGGCTGACTTCAGTCACCACCAGCAGGTCCCTGGCTCTGCCAGCTCTTTATCAGACAAATCAAAGCATGTGGGAGCACAGCCAGACTCGTGTGCGGAGAGAGGGTGGGCTTCACTGTTTCTGGCTGCTAGTCTGCAAGGGCAGAATTTTCCCAGCACGGTTTCTCCTCCCAACTCTCGTTGGCTCTGAAACGACATCTCTAATCTCAACAAGTGACAAGGAGATTAACTCCTGGTTGGAAGTGTGGGTGGGGTCATGCCTCCCAGTGCTGGCCTTCTCATCCACCCCTCCCCGACCTGCCGGTTACTTTGGAAGGGGGCACCGTGCAGGGTCCCGGATGCCTCTGCCCAGTCGCTCAGACCCCCGGCCCCGGGACAGCTGAGAGGGCTGTGTGCAAAGGCCCGAACAGATGGAGATCGGAACTCCGGTCTCTCTCGGCTCGAGATCTGCTTCGCTGGGGCTCCGCTTCCCGACCTGTCCAGTGGGGACGGTCACCTCTCTCTGCGCTAGCAGCCACCCGGGGTGGCCGGGGTCCCGCGGATCCGCTCCCGGCTTCCGCAGCTGCTCCGCCGCGCCCCTGCCCCACAGGCCCAGGTGGGCGGCGGCGGCGGGTACTCACAGCTCAGGTCGTATTTCCACACTCCGTTCGCCTCCCCGAGCGCTCGGCGGTCAGCGCCGCCGCCGCCGCCTCGTCCACCGCCGCTGGCTCCAGGTCGCCGGCCCTTCTTCACCACCTCCCAGCCCCCGCTGCCCGCTGCCTTGGCCGCCATGACTTCGGCTCCGCCAGCTCCCGGCTTTCCAGTTCGCACGGCCTTCGCGCCGTGCCACGTCGGCGCTGCCGCCGCCGCCGCAAGGCAGCCTGGGACTCGTAGTCCACCCGCGCCACCGAGGGCCGGGGCGGGGCTGGGGAGGGGCGGCGGCGGGCAGGCCCCGCCCCTGTGGCGCAAAAATCCCCCCACCCTTACATCTGACACGCGCACCCGCGGGCTGGCACTGGCCAGCTTGGAAATGGGACTAGTCCCGTTTTTTCTTGTCTTGCCCTCCCTCTTTCTCTTCCTCCTCCTTTGGGTTTTTCGAGACAGGGTTTCTCTGTGCAGCTCTGGCTGTCCTGGAACTCACTCTGTAGATCAGGCTGGCCTTGCGCTCACAGAGATCCTCCTGCCTCTGCCTCCTGAGTGCTGGGATCAAAGGCAGTACATATTCTTGCAGGATGTGCAGTTCAGCTGTGGGACGAAGGAAGCCCCAGGAGGATGACGGAAGGGTTCCTGAAACAAGTGGCAGTTGAGATGGCTCCTAGGAAGGGAGAATTTTCATTGGTTGGGGATCGCGGCTACTTCACTTGTATGGCTTTGTTAATTTAGGCAAAGGTCTAGGGTTCGACCTGACAGGACTTGGTAAGATTGGAAAAGGATCTTGGTTGCCAAATCTAGACTTTATTCTCTAGACCTTAGAAAACAGTGGAAAGGTGACATGACCCTTATAAAAGCAGGACATGGGGCTGTGTGAAGGATGGTCTCAGAGGGAGAGAACGGGTGAGGGATGACCAACCCCTGCCACCTCTTCTGGGGCCCTCCATCCCCTTTAGGCCTGAGCATGGCTGACTGTCTCAGGGAGCTCTGAGATGGAACGTCTTTGACCTGATCATCAGTATGTTAATTTCTCAGATCCCTGTTTACCTCTATTCAGACACCAACCATGCTTTTTTTTTTTTTTTTTTTTTTTAAATTCCTGCTGTCACATGTATGGTCGCAGAAGAGGCTCTATTTTGTGATTAGAAACAACTGGCTTTTCCACTACAGCTCCAGGTAATCTGATGAAGTATGGGCACATACCCACACATACACACATTACATAAATAAAAATCATAGTAAATATTTAAAAGAGTCTGAACTCTAACCAAGATTTCTACCACCTTAAACAAGCCTTGTTAGGCACGGTCTAGGTCAATGGTTCTCAACCTTCCTATATGACCCCCGAAAACAATTCCTCATGTTGTGATAAAATTATTTTTGTTGCTACTTCATAACTGTAATTTTGCTGTTATGAACCATAATGTAAATATCTGTATTTTATGATGGTCTTGGACGATCCCTGTGAAAAGGTCATTTGACCCCCAAAGGGGTCATGACCCCCAGATTGAGAACCACTGGCCTCAGCGATTCCCAAGAGGCTTGCATTCACTTCAGTCTTCTTGTTCTTTGCTGGGCTTCCAGGGCCTTGGCTATCAAGGCTCTTTGAAAAACACGCTCCAGGAGTGTAGGGCTGTGTGGATGATGTGGAGTGTTTCTGAGTCCTTCCTCCCATTACATTTTGCTCTACAGAACAACCCACTTGGGAGCTGGGGTGTAAGATGAGTGCTTGGGTACTTGCTCTGGTTTCCACCCCCAATGTACACACCCACCCCCCCCCCCCCCCACACACAATTAATAAAGAGGGACCATGTAGACACTACTGTCCTCTGGGCTCCAGGCTTGTTTGTTCCATGGCTGCTGTGAGGTGTGAGCATTCTAACAAGCAGTTCAGGGCTATCCTGTAGTCCAGCCTACAGGAGACCAGAATGAAACCTTCCTTGGCCAAGTATACCCTCATCACCGCACAGCCACTTTCTGGGCTGCTCATCTTACAGCCACAGCTCCAGACTCCCTCCTCCCTCCTGAGGGTCCCCTGTTGTGGTGAGATCTTTCCAAATCCTCACTGGAGTAACTGCCTTGCAGCAAGACAAGCCATCCTTTACTTTATCCATTACTTCAACTGGATGGTGTGTGCTGGAACTGGTTCAGTTCCTGACGAGGACAAGGCTTGAGTACATGTAAACACAATTTCCTCGTTGTCTACTCTGGTGCTTTAACACTAAGTAATGCTCTGAGCCCAGGTTTGCATCAGTTCTGCTCTGGACACAAGAACCGCATAAAACTACATGGTAAGGTGCTGTGGAATAATACTTTTGTACACTGTGAAGATATTTTGCTCTCATTGGTTTAATAAAGAGCCAACTGGCCAATGGCTAGGCAGAAAGAAGTTAGGTGGGAGAACCAGACTGAGAGAACACTGGGAAAGAGGGTGGAGCTGCTAGCAGATACGAGGAAACAGGAGATGAACATGCCATGTTGGAAAAGGTACTGCCATATGGTAGAGCGTAGATAAGACATATGGGTTAATTTAAGTTGAAAGAGCTAGTTAGTAACAAGCCTAAGCTACCAGCTGACCATTTATAATTAATAAGTCTCTGTGTGGTTATTTGGGGAGCCACTGGTACCAACAAAAAACTCTGCCTACAACTGGCACCCAACACCTGGCACCTACATCCACATAAGGCCTGAGAAAGCTTTAAAAAACACTTCAGAACACAAAGTCAAATGTGGCTTCCTGGTGACAGCCTTCCCTCAGGTAGGCTTGGTGTGCTAGTGGCAAGTGCTACTGAGCACTTGTATGAGGTTTATGAGCAGTGGGCAAGATGCTATTTGATGAGACTAGGTTAAAACACCTACTGCAGCAGTGTAGAACCAAAAACTTCCAAGAGCTGGGGCGTTAAATGTGGCTCCTATTTGCCATGAGGCTAGGCTCTCAGAGAACTGAGGTGGGAGGAACCAGCCACCAGCATGCCATGAGCTAAGCAAGGCAGTCATGTAAGGTTTTGCTCATGCAGACAGAAAAGGTTACAGATATGCAGTAAACACAGATCCAGACAGAAAAAAAATCTTCTAGACAGGTTACAGTGTGTTTAAAAATGTACATAGGCTTGGGAGAGAAAAGAAAAAGAGTATAGAGAGTCATAGAAAAAATTTTTTAAAAAGTGTTTAAAGAAAAAGCAATATAAAGGGAAAAAAGCTATGTAAAGATGAAAAATACACAGGGAGTCTGGATCCTGTATGTTATTATGTTGTTTTGAAGTTTTTGATTGTAATGAACAAACAATAGCTGCTGAGAGACATTGGATTGTGAAGGCTGCTGGATTAAACCAACCTAAGTATTTAAAAAATGTCTTGACTTCAAAATGGAAGTCAAAAGATGTATTGCTTTTGAGGAAGAAGTTATGCTTTTGTTCCCATAGAAAATGAAAGGCTATGGATTCATTCAGGGTTAAAGAAGATCAAGTTTGATTGAAGAAGACCCCCTGAAAATCCTGGCTATAGACATAAAGAAATAAACCTAGAAAAACTACAAGACACATAATATATATTTGTCTACTCAAACATAAAAAGTCATCTTTGGCTAACTTAGGTACAATGCACAATCTATACTTGTATTAATACAGATGTAACACACACACATACACACACATATACATACGTATATATTTACCTTTGAAAGTGTATGTATTTTCAGAGCAAGGGGACCAGACACCAATAAAAATGAATGGCCCAGGTGATCCAGCATCTCAGAATGCCTCTGTTGTAGTTTCTTCAGAGTTCTGCATCCAGAACAACTTTAAGGCTCCTGGCTGAAATGGTCCAGCCTCTAGCCAAGAGGCTCCAGAATACTCTAGCCAAGACTTAATCATTATCCTGATTTTCTCAAGGTTCCTCCAAAGATGCCAGTGCCCCCCAAACAACAGGAAGCAGTCTGGAGAAAACAATGTCTGCATTTAAAAAAATGGATTATGGATATTTGTCGTCATTTAAAGGGGGTTGGTTACAAGTTGTTATTGGTTATAGTCAGGAAAAAAGCTAAACAAAAGAGTTAAATTCAAAGATCTCTCTCTTTTTTAAAAACAGATTTATTTAAGCTAGGTGGTGGTGGTGGTGGTGATGGTGGCAGCGGTGGTGCACACCTTTAATACCAGCACACATGAGGCAGAAGCAGGTGGATCTCTGTGAGTTCCAGGCCAGCGCCTGGGCTACAGAGTGAGTTCCAGGAAAGGTGCCAAAGCTACACAAAGAAACCCTGTCTCAAAACAAACAAACAAACAAACAAACAAAAACAAAAAATGGGATTAATTTATTTATTTTATGTATATGAGTGCTCTACTGACTTTATGCCAGAAGCAGGCATCAGATCCCACTATAGATGGTTGTGAGCCACCATGTGTGTACTGGGAATTGAACTCAGGACCTCTGGAAGAGCAGCCAGTGTTCTTGGTTGCTGAGCCATCTTTCCAGCCCTCAAAGATCTCTTTCAAAAAAAAAAGGGGGGGGGGATATGAAACAGAAATGATGAGATAAAAGGGTAGATTATTGAATCTACTTTAATCCAAAAAAACAACTATCAATCTTAAATATATTACATTGGTATGGATTTTGGTTTATTGATACAAATTTAAAGTCATTTTTGTTACACTGTATGTATGTTTCTACTCTTGTTTGGGGTATTGTGCCTGTACAGCTCATTTAAAAATGTAATGTATAATTAAGAAATACAGGCTACTAGTTATCTATAAAGATCAAACTTGTAGTCATGTTAAGTATGTTTTCAAGGTTAAACAGATATATTTAGATAGACAGGTGATCTTTAAACACTTCAAAGACCTACAGAATATGGCATATAAAATATTTTACTAACCTAAGGCTTTTCTTGACAATAAGACACATCTGCTCCTGGCAGCATTAATCTACTTCAGAGAAGATGATGGGCATCAAAGAAACTCCATATGGACTTTACTTTCTTTGTGGCAAATGCTAGCCACTGGGCAAAGAAACTGCCCTTACCTCAACTGCTGACCGTATACTGTCCAAACTGGACCAGCAGGATGCAAACGAAAGTAACTGTCAAACTTTGCCAAGACAAGGTAGGACAGTCCTTCAAAGTCCCTGCTTCTCAGACAGGTCTGTCAGATAGACCAGGCCTGCAGGCCAAAGATGGCTTCAGTGTTACAGAGGAACTTTGGGTGACTGTCCAGGCAGCCAGATGTCCCTGTCATAAGTTAATATTACACCCTTCTGAGGTCTTTGATGGAGTTAAAGACTACATAGTTAGACTTACAGTTTTTCTTAGTTATGATAAAAAATTAATTAGGTATAAAACTTTAGATTCACAAAGATAAGATAGCTAATAGAGTATTTTTTTTTAATTTGACAAATACAATGGACTGGATATTGTAACTAATTCCTATTTGATAACTGTTTTTGTTGTATATAACTTTACTGTGTTAAAGTTAAAGCCTTCCTTTTTAATTAGACAAAAGGGGGGAAATGCTATCGAATAATTCTTTTATACACTGTGAAGATGTTTTGCTCTCATTGGTTTAATAAAGAGCCAACTGGCCAATAGCTAGGCAGAAAGAAGTTAGGTGGGAGAGCCAGACTGAGAGAACGCTGGGAGGAAGGAGGGTGGAGTTGCCAGCAGATGCAGAGGAAACAGGGGATGACATGCTGTGCTGAAAAAGGTACCACCATGTGGTGGAGCACAGATAATAAATATTGGTTAAGTTGAAAGAGCTAGTCAGTAACAAGCCTAAGCTATTGGCCAAGCATTTATAATTAATAATAAGTCTCTGTGTGGTTATTTGAGGAGCCAGAGGTCCTGACAAAAAGCTCCACCTATAGTAGGGTTGTGTGTAGAGAGGTGTTTTTTGTCATCCACTGGCCTGTAAGGCATCCCTAATAAACTCATGTTACTTATCAAGATAATATGATGATAATGATAATAATAATAATAATAATAATAATAATAATATGAGTAACTCATGTTACTCATCAACTTGAACAAGTCATTTTTAGGCCTGCTGGTGCCATCCCATTTTGGGAGGCAATCCTACATCTCCCTGAAAAAGTACATAAAACCTGCCTTAAGAGCAGTCACCAGCCTTGGGAGTTGGTCTAGGTCAGAGCCTAGTGCCAATGGTGGCTTCTGATAATGGGAGGCTGTGCTGCATGGCTGTCCCCTCAGGAGAGAGGAGGACAGAGGGCGATGTGCTCTGATCCCTGGCTCTGGCTTAGTCGAGGGAAACATGGCAAGGATGTTTACCACACAAATTTATTTAAATAAAAGTGAACACATAATGCAGGCTAGTGCCCAAGGGGCAAAGGTCGGGAGGTGGGAGAATGGGGGACAGACAGAAAATGGGGGCCAGGCAGAGTCTGTGTGGTATAACCAGGCTGCAGGAGGAAGGGGGTAGGAAGCCTCGGGGCAGTGCTGCGCTTCGGTGCAGAGGCAGGGGCCTTGGGTGGGTGAGCCCAGTGCCAGGAGGTCAGTTCTATCCCTCACATGCTCCCTTCTCTCTCCCTGATCCCTGGGCTTGCAGCACTGCCTCTTCAGCCCCCCACCCCTTCCTCATATCAGCCTTCCCTCCAACTACTGCGAGAGAAGTCAAAAGACAAAATAAATAAGAGTTGGTGAGTCCTGCCCCAGTCTCGGCTGTAGGGAAGGGGAGCCAAGCCGGGACGAGTGCCCCCAGCCCTGCTGCCAGACCTGGAAAGGAACAGGAAAGTGCAAGGGCAATCCCATAAGTAAAAATATACCCATGACTTTGTCACATACCCAGCTGCTGGCTGTCAGGGGAGCAGGTGGCGGGCTTGTGGGTGACAGAAGCACCCTGGAAAGTGTTGGCCAGCACAGCATAGAGACAACGGGAATAAATAGGAGTGGGGAGTGGACAGGGGTCCTGGACGTCCCCTGGGCCAGTGCCACTTGAGGGACCCGACATGGCCTTGTCCTCTCACCAGCCCCAACCTCCCAACCCCCACTTGCCCGGCTCCCCAGTGCGGTGGCACTGACACAAAGCACCCGGCTGGCTGGCTGGCTGGCAGGAAAGGACTTATAATGTGGGCTGGGCAGAGGGAAGGGGCAGGGAAGCCACAGTCAGTCAGGGCTGGCGCCGCCATGCTGCCCTCAGTACTCGTCCTGGTCTTCTGGTTGGTGTTCTTCAATCTCATCGTCCTCAGGGGGTGCAAATCCCTCCTGGAGGGGAGGAGACAGAAATGAGCCAGCTGGCGGGGCTGAGGGATTGGGCCGGGCCGAGTGGCCGCAGGTTCAGAGGTCTAGCCCGCTTTCTGGTCTTGGCGGAGTGGTGGGAGGGAGGTGAGGGGGGCTCACCTCCGTGGCGTAGAGAATAGCAATGATGCCTGAGATGACAGGGCTGTTTTCACTTTCGTGCTCTTGGCAGATCAGCTCGATGTCGCGCAATTTGCTGAAATAGAAGTCGCGTTCTTTCTCCAGCCCATCCACCGTCAGCTTCAAGTCCAGTAGCTGTTGAGGCAGAAAGAAGTGTTTACGCCAGGTGTTCCCGCCTCCGAGGCTTCTGCCCGCCTTCCTGCCCCCAGGATCAACGACCCTTTCCCATCCCACTCACTTGCTGGTTGAGCTCGAGAATCTGAGCATCAGCCTCATGCCCACCATTTCGGGCTGACGGGGGATTCTTGCGAAGGATGCAGGGTGGGGCCACGTTGCTGAGTCGGCCAGAGGTCTGCATGTTCTTGGGGCCTGTGGGGGACGTCCTCTGTGGAACTGTCCAGAGGACAAGAGTCAGAAGAGGCGACACAGCACAAGAGAGCCTGGTATGCGGACCATGCAAAAGGCAGGCACGCTCCCTCAGGATCAGAGCATCTACATCTAGGCCTCAAGCCTCGGCCACAGGTGACATAACAGCAACTGGCCAGCCCTTTGGCCAGCCCTTTGGCCAGCCTGGAAGCGTCAGTGCCACGGGAAGCTAAAGGAAAGGCCATCTCAATACCGGGACCTGAGGGAAGCTGGCCTGAGGGAGGGATGCAGGACACGGGGATGGTGAATTTGATGAAGTGGAGCTGGGAGGGTTCAGGGCCTTCTGTACTGACAGACAGATGAGACCCAGGAGAGCAGTTGATGGCAGTCTGTCCTAGCAGAAGCCAAAGCCACCCTCAGTGAAACTCAGCCCCACCCCTCCAGCTCCCTCTCAGGTTGGGCTCTGTTGCCCCCTGCTGGGCTGGACAAGTATCTAAGCAGTGGGGGAGGACTCAGGCTCCTCCCTAGCACAGCCTGCATGCTGTGGCTACTTGCTCTTTAGCGACGGGCACCTCCCTAGGCAGCTTCTAATGCAAAGCAAGCGGCTGGGTGGGGACAGGCCCCGGCAGACAGCAGCGCAAACGGGGACGTGCTATGACGGGTCAGATGCGGCGGGAGCTGCTCCCCCTTCTGGCCACAGCCTCGCTGTCACCACAGGCCTCACTGCTTCTCTCACTGCCCCTAGCAACCATTTCTGGACACGCGTCTCTGGGGGACGGGATTTTGGAAGAGATACAAGGCAGGATCAAGCTTGGCAAACTCTTGCTTTTGAGTATCCAGTGGGCAGGGATACATAAGGGGCTTGGATCCTGGCTCCAGGAGCTCAGCCTGGATACTGATCTGGGTAGGTCAGATCTGGATAGTGGACCCATCCAGTTTGAGGCAAGCTAGCTCATGTTAAGACAAAGCATCCTGGGTCTCACTAAGCTGCTCCCATACCTAGTGCAGGTGGTTCCCCTCTTAGAACAACTTTTGGAGCCCTCTCACCCCAAAATAGGACTCCCCATCTAGGTAAGCAGCAGGTGATGTCATCTGAACTCCGTGATAACAGTCTCCTCCAGGCTGGCAGGGCTGGGCCGGTATCCCAGGGGCCACTCCTGGCTGGAGAGCCCTGCCGGCCCAGCCCCCCAAACTCCTTCCACCAGCTTGGGCATGTTACCTGCTGTGCCAATGAGTTTCTTGGATTTGTTGAAGATCTGATCACCTGGGTTAGGAGGTGGCGCTACGTCCTGGCCCTGCCGTGCCAGCAGAGGGTTGTAATCCTTTCCATCATAGTTTGCGTCAAAGAATTTCTTAAACCACTGAATAAACTCAAAATTATCTTGGAATTTTCCTTTTACTAATTTCTCTACAGGAATGATCTGAAATAGACCACAGAAGCGGATCATTTTAACCACCTGCTGGGTAGGACTGCCTTCCGCTGTGAGTACAGGAAAGCCAGCCCCTAGACTACAACCATGTCTACCTTCTCCGTCTGCACCCCCTCCCATGGCACCAGAGTAGACAAGCAGGCTGGCAGGCCCCACCAGGGAGGAACTCGGGACATTCCTTTCCTACAGACACAGGAAAAATTGTGTGGGAGGTGACCCTGTTGCCTGCATGCGGACTGGAGGCTCAGGATCCACACAGGCAGGACAGTCAGCTGATGTGTTGGGGGGCCTCTGGAGAGACATGGCAGGGGTAATACACAGAGCCTTAACATC
Organism: Onychomys torridus; assembly: GCF_903995425.1. NCBI lineage: Eukaryota > Metazoa > Chordata > Mammalia > Rodentia > Cricetidae > Onychomys > Onychomys torridus. Next base: position 33,453,848 of record NC_050463.1, read on the forward strand.
CAGAGTGGGGTGGGTCCACAGAGGAGAAAGGGAAGGAAGTGTTGTCTCAGTGGGATCTTGGGGTTAAGTGCATTCACTGTGCCCCGAGCTGGGTGGACAGCACCCCCTTTGGAGGCCAGGGGTAGGAAGACATGGTGGAATGAACTGAGTAGCCCTTGTCACCCTGGCTGGGTCATCTTCTTCCCCAGGGACACACAGCTCCTCATGGACCCCAGGGGTCCAGACACCTACTTTATCGACACCCATCTTCTTGAAAGCTGCTTGCAGCACCTTGAAGTTGTGGATGTACTCGTGTTCTAGCTTGGCCTGGAACTTGACCTTCCTCAGGTGCACACAACCAGGGAAGAGCATATCCATGAACTGGCAGTAGGCTGCCCCTGTGAGGAGGCTTGGCTGACACAGGCCATTCAGCGACCACCCAGGCCCCCTGCTGCTCTACCCCCCAAAGCCTCGCCCTGTGTCCTACAGCTAGGGCCAGTCCAACGGTCATGTTAGGTAGGGCTAGGTTCCCCTTGGCTTTACAAGAGTATCATCCATGATTATGATTTACTATTTCCCTGTTGGCAGTGCTAAGGAATGAACCCAGGGCCTTGCAAATTTGGAACAGGCACTGTACCACTAAGCTACCTGCCCAGCCCCCAAAGGACCACATATTGATCCGAACCATGTACCAGTGCCATTTCAAGCCCTCATATGTAGGGTAGCCCTATAGCTACCTGACATAGACAGGCGATGCCTCTCTGTCTGGATGGGAACCCTGGCACCCCCAAGGGCAGCAGCAGCAGAGAACAAAGAGTTGGGCCCAGAGTGGCCCCATGGGACCCCATGCTGTTAACTCATGGCTGCGCGGTCTGTCCTGGCTCTGGTCACGCAGGAATGCCCCATCTGCTTTCCACTTTTCTAGCCTGTTTCCTGATTTCAACTCTAAGCACTGGAGTATCGCATGCTCTTCCTGCCCTTCCTCTTCCTGTTAATCACAGTCACGTGAGTCTTTCCCGCCTTTCCCTCGGGCAACCCCATTGCAGCCGCCCGCCTACCTGAACAGAGCTGTTCGATCTTTGTATAGTTGAGGTGCAGGGAGTCATTGACCCACGCAAGCATATCATGGCGACTCAGATTCTCACTGGTCACAGATGTGGAGTACACATTGACGGCCATACCCCAGCTGCAAAGAAAGAAAAGAGATGTTGTCAGCACCAGGGCTTCCAGCTGTTCTCCAGCCTGGTTGGGTCCTGGGGACATAAGCAGCATTCCCTTCATACCAGTCTTGCAATTCCTGTAGGGAATAGGTTTATGTTCATTCCTTAGACATATTAACTAGTGTCTATTATACCTAGGCAGCTCTAGGAGCCGGTGAGTGATACAAAGTTAACTAAGTTTCTACCTTCAGGAGACAGGCAAATCTCAGCACAGTGAGATGAACAGCTGATGAACACATGTAATTCAAGGATGGCAAAACAATACGTGTGTGTGTGTGTGTGTGTGTGTGTGTGTGTGTGTGTGTGTGTGTGAGAGAGAGAGAGAGAGGGGGGGGTATCTTTGGCTTGGCAGGGTTGTGAAGGCTCAGAGCAGAGATGGGAAGAGTAGGGATTTTCTGGACAGAGCAAGGAATGGGGTGAAGGGGCCCAGTAGCCCAAGACCTGGCCAGAACAAAGCCATGGCTCATTTCAAGAGCTCTGAGTTGCTAGGCAGGCCTGGGGCATAGGTTTCTGTGTTGAGGCATGATGCAATGAGATTAGCAGGGACAGATTTGGAAGGGTTTTGTTTACCCCTGGGGAAATTCTATTTAGTCAATGAGAAGTCACTAGGAGATTTTAAACAGACAGTAAGTAACCTGACCAGATTTATGTTCTAAAGCCAATTAACCATTGCTTTCTCTCTGCTTTTACAGTCCCCGTTCCTGTGGCCAGTGGTCTGCTGGATGACCCCAAGTCAACTAACTTCTATTTTTCCAGAACTGTCCCATAAAACATGTTTCGGTATTTATAGTTGCAGTTGTATTTATATAGCACCAGCCCTGAATCACTCTCATTATAAACCTGTGAGGTCTCCTAGCCCATCAACTCTGTCTTCTGCCATCTTCCGGCATGCCTCATTCCTAAGCTCCCCCTCCTCAGTGGTCCAGGCTCTTCCCTCCCCCTGACTGATCTCATAGTTTCTGGCAGCCACAGCTACCAGGAACCTCCCACAATGCCTTCCAGCCTCCAGTCCTTCTCCCACATCCATTCCAGTACCCCTGAATTTATCTAACAGCAGGCCTGGACACCCATAGGCCAACTTCAAGCCAGCAGTGGTGAATAAGGTGCCCAAGGTTGTATTTGCCTTGTAAACTTGAACGGTTCAGCAATGGGAATATTGGAAACATCTGTGAGTTAGTGCTCAGTATTTAAGGGCTAGGATGCTTTGCACAGACCACTCAGGTGCTGAGCAGAGGCATCCAGGTCCTTCTAGGAGACAGGCACCAGCACTGTGTTACCCACTACTCCACACAGAAGTCAGGTATCAGCTGTGCTCTGTTGTTGCTGAGAGCAGAGGGGAGATTTTTTTTATACCTTGGTCTTGATCAGAAATGGAGAAACAAGTGAGATAAACATACTATGTGTCCCAGGAATTGAAAAGCTCCTATTTCTGGAGTATGCTCCCAGGCTTTTTTGTTAGTTAGCTTGTTTTTCGAGACAGGGTTTCTCTGTGTAACCCTGGCTGTCCTGGAATCAGCTCTATTGACCAGGCTGGCCTCAAACTCACAGATATCCACCCACCTCTGCCTCCGGAGTGCTTGGATTAAAGACGTGTGCTGCCATCCCTGGCTGTTTTTCTAGGTTTAATATGCAGTGTCTTTGTGAAGGAAGACAATGCCATCCCAAGTCCTAGTTCCCTGTAGGCAGCCGCCCCCTCCCACAACCATCCCCAACTTGATACGTAGTGATGTGCAAGGACTAGCATTTCTAATTGGATGGTGTCCATGTAGCCCCAGTGCTGTGGGGTCAGGGATGACATGTTGTGAACCACTGAAGAGTAAAGAATGGACTTAGGGATTGGGGACAGATTGCCATAAACAGGGTGAGTAAAGAGCTACCTGGCTCCTGGCTGGATGAATTTAGAGGTAAGGTTGGAGAGACAGGGTCTGTTTAGGGTAGAATGAGTAGCAGAAAGGAGGTCATACTCAAATATCATTTCCAGAGCTAGCACACATGAAGCCCTGGGTTTGAGCTGCATAAAGAACCAGATGTGGCAGCACATGACCTGCTATCAGCTTCCGTCACAACAAACCTGGAGAAATCCTCTTTACTAGCGAGACCTGGCTAGACCTGCTGAATCAGAATCTGACTTTGATCAGGCCACTCGCTCTAGGCCAGGCAGATGTGACAGATGTAAAACAGGGCTCAGCTCAACTTTGTCTGGGTTGGCTCCCCTCACACTTCCGTCCCTGACCCTACACATCGCTATCTCATAGACCCTTGTGACATGCATCTTTCACTTAAATGAATGTTTCTTTTGGCATAAAGACCACTGAAGAAAAATCCTGTTATTTGTTCCTAGTTCTTCCTCTTTTTAAAAATAAACCTTGTCCTTCATTGTCTGGGGCAATGGAGCCCAAGTGGGGCTCAGAAGCCAAGAAAAACAAAAATTATTATCTTAGGACTTTTTAAAGACTCGGGACCTGGCAATTTCAGAGGTTTCCCAGGATAATTTTGACTGGGTTTGAGCCCGCTGCCCTGTACCTGACCCCTAAACTCACCACTGACATGTTTCTATGCCTGGCTCTCCTGCTGGAAGTGCCTGGAAACATGGTCTGCCACTTAGGAAAGTTGCTGAAGGATGGGGTGACACCTACTCACACCCGTTCTCGGGGTCTTCCATCACTTTCTGGCAATGGGTCCCCAGATCCACTCCTTGGGTCTGGTGTCAGCATCCTCTACAGAGAACTTTCTTAGAAGCTCACAACGGGACCCTATGGAACTCTGGGCAAAGCTAACAATGGCGTCCTTGTGCTCACAAAATCATCAGTGTGCCTTATCCCTTCTACTTGACGGAGCTCCTCGGGGCCAGGCTGTGTGATCTACCTCTGGATTCCAACACTTGTTCTTGGTGAGAAGTAATGGCCTAACCACACTGGAGAAAGGAAATGGTGGAGGCTGGAGTCAGGAGTTTCTGAATCTCTAAGGGACTCCCCTGAAGTACCGGCAGGGGTGGTGGACAGCGTGGATAGATAAGCTTTTCAAGAGGCAGAATGGGAAAGAGTCAAGGATGAAATTTTATTCCCATATGCTATGGTCTGTGAGGGTTGGGGAGATAAAGAGCAGAATCAAATGCCCTAATATGTGGTAAAAACAAAGGCACTACAGGAACTCAAGTAAGGCATGCAATTCAGAGAGGTGGACAGACAGAATGGACCCACGTATGATGGTCAGATTCTGGGTGTGGTCTGCTGGGCTGCGTGTAGTGGGCATAAGCCATTCTGGTGGCTGTCAAAATGAACCTTTCCTACATGGGGCTCATTTCTCTAGGAGGTCCCTGAGCTCATTAGCAAGGACGACTCTGGTCCACTGACACTCTGAGACACCCTGAAAGGGTCTGGGTTTGTGGGGCAGTTCTTGTTGTTAGTTTTGCCCTGGTAATTCTTCAGGCAAATTAGGGATTTTATTCTGTGTTATGGGTGAGACTTTTGAAAGCTGATCATTCACATAAGCAGAGGCAATGGTCCTATACTCCACTCCTCAGTCTATGACCTCCAAAGGGTTTCCTAGCCTGAGGAAGGCCTTTCTGGGCATCTATGGAACTCGTTGAAGGTTTAGGTCCATTCCATGCTTTCCAGAGGCTCCATACTAGGAGAAGCCAAGCATGTGTGTATATGTGCCTGTGTGTGCATGTGTTTCTGTTATATACACACACTATCTGTCTGTGTCTCTCCATCCATCCACCCATCATCTACCTGTCCATCCATCCATCCATCTACACACACACATTAAAAAAAAAAAAAAAACAAAACCCAGGTGATTCTGCTGTATAGCCACCAGGTCTGAGAACCACGGCCCTCAGCAATGGTGTAGGCTGGGGCAGTGAGATTTATTTATTTTTGCTACCTCTCTTGAGGGAAAATGTTAGCCCCCTCTTCCCTGGCATCAAGATAAATCTCTAGTTTCCCTAGAGTTTGGGATACACCGGTGCTCAGGAGTCACCAAGAGCTACAAGACTACTTGAAAAATGCCCAAGTCTCCTCAGCTTGGTCAGACACCTCCTGTATGATGGGGGAGCATTTCCCAGACTTCTCAGGAATGGGAATCTAGGTTTCTCAAGAGGTAGTACTTGTAAGGAAAGGCCTGAAAAAACAACACAACACAGAGCCACACAACAACAAAAACCCTGCTCCTTTCAGGGCCAAGTAACCAATCATGCCATCTCCCCCATTGGCTTTTGTGGGAGGGCAATACCAGAACCAGAGTGCTTCTTGCAAGTGGGGTGCTCTTTGCCCTGGCTGGGTCCATCTTGGTTCAGGAGGACTCATCTGACGGGACCTATGGGGATCTTCTATACAACTCCATGGCACCATGAAGAAGTCAGCTTTTTAATCCCTTGTTAGGCTGGGGTAGGGTGGGGGAACAGGTTCCCCTTAGTTTCCCTGACCTGAGTCTGCATGGAAAGAGACATGCCAGCAGGTGGCACCCAGGTCCTTGAACTGCCTCTCCCAGCCAAGGCCCTCTCCCTAGTTCAGTTCAGAGAGAGAGAGAGAGAGAGAGAGAATGAATATTGATCCTGTAACTTGGATCTGAGCTTCCCTTCCCCCTAAAGAAAGCTAATTTCCACCCAAATCTGGTAACAACATGGAAACAGATAGAATGAGATGCCTGTCCCCTCAGAGCCAGCTGAGGTGGTCTAGTGTGGGTTACACTTGGAGATTCTGGGCTGAGTCCAGCTTTCCCTTCTAAAGCCACATTAAACCCATTAACTGGTTCAGTTTGTGATAGTCTTTGAGCTGAGAAGCCAGCTGCTGGGGCAAAGGTGTATAAAGTTCTGGCCCAAACATCTGGTTCCCATTGGGACAGCTGCCTGAATGACGGCAGAGTCACAGTCTGCAAAAACTTGTAAAGGTGACACACTTGTCACCAAGAGCTTTTGACTCCTGGGAGAGGATGGCAGGTAACCTCCCTGGAGCTACACCAGCCAGCAGGACTGTCTAATGTCCTCATCTGTCCACTATTATTCTAGTCACCTAGTGACTGTCCGGAGAAACATCCTCTGATTGGGTGATAGCATCTTTCCGTCCAGGTTAGCTAGGGACTCGAGAGTCAGATCAGGATGTGGTCTTGGGACAAGCCTGCTTTCCAGGGCCTTGACTCCTGTTACTAGCTCTAGTGTCAGAAAGGAAAGTGCCAGGATGTATAATCCTGTGACTTTGCTAAGTCATTACCTGAGCCAGGGTCCTCAGAGTCTGGGCGCCCACCGCTCTGGATAGGAGGGGACCTGCTGCTTATTCTGCTGGCTGAGGCCTTGAAAAATGGCTACCAAGAGCAAATCTTGAAATACTGTGGTCAGAAGGGTTTCTAGAGGGCTGGTGAATGGTTCAGTGAGTAAAGGCCCTTGATGCCATGCCTGATAACCTGAGTTTTATTGATCCCTGGGACCCGCGTGGTAGAAAAAAATGAAGTTGTCCCCTGACTTCCACACATGGACTGTAGTGTGCACACGCAAGTAAACAAGTCTTTTAGAGGGTTTCTGTAGACTCCCAGTCCCTTCTCAGAGCCCCTGGCCTCTCCTGCTGGTACTTCCACTCTTAAATCAGAGACAGTCAGTATGTCTAAAGCCCTCTCAGATCTCACAGTCTAACGTTTAACTGCCTCATTGCCATCCTAACTCCATTTCACTTTGGCTTCAAATCTTTAGTCGACATCTACCTTCTACATATGTCTCAAGGACAATCCAGGGGCTCCAGTCTTCTCTAATCTCTAGGAATTCCTTTCTCTCAGGTTCAGCTCTGTTCTGGATGGTTCTGGAGAATTCTCTGCAGGTCTCAGCCCATGATCTCTGCTCAACATAGCTATGAACTACACACAGCTTCTATCCCCACAGTTTGGGACTGACATCCCATCGTGTCAGCTCCAAAAACTTTGTTGAAAGAGTCCTGGATCTCTAGTCAGACCACCTGGGTTCAAGTCCAGTCTCTTCCATGTCCTATTCTACTTTTGGCCTCACTTTTCCTTATTTATAAATGGGTGGTTCCACCAGACAGAGCTGTTGGAGGCGAAGTGAACTATGTCTATACCTACTGGGCACCGGGCACATACAAAGCCTGGTGCCCCGTATTTGCTAAGTGTCACCTTAGTCGAGTCCAAGAGCATTCAGGTGAGAGCAGGCCCCTGGCACACAGCTACTGTTAGGTTTCAGAGACCCTAACAGCGGTTCAGAAGTTACCCCAAAACTGTCCTGTCCTCTACCCTTCTACCTGGGATAGCCATCAGGGCCTCTGATTCAATCCCTTCCCAGCTCCAAGTTTCCCCATATAGCTGCCTTTTGTTGCTGTTGTTGAGACAGGGTCTCACTATATAACCCTGGCTGGCCTGGAACTCACTATGTAGATCAAGCTGGCTTTGAACTCAGAGATTCACCTGCCTCTGCCTCCCAAATGCTGGGATTAAAGGTGTGCGCCACTAGGCCCAGCTCCATATGCCTGCTTTCAGATGGCATCCTACCTTGAAGGAAAGCCGGAACAGAGGCTGTGAGACTTGAGAAGAGAGAACTCTGTGGATCCTGCCAAAATCTCTCCGCTCCTGACATGGGGCTATGCCCATTGTCCCTGGGCTACCCCTTCCTGCCAGGCCCTGGGGGCTGAAGTTGCCTGTCTGGAAACACTGCAGAACTGCTACTCGTTACCCGTTTGGCTCACACACCCGTGCTATTCTGGAGATACATGGAGGCAGTATGTGACAGCAGGGATTACAGGCTCTGAGGGGCTGGCAGAGACAGAGGGTTCTGCCAGCGGGTCACAAAGCCCTGGCATGCCTAGCCAATCACCTTCCTCTCATGGCTGAGTGAAGACCTGACTCACACAGAGGCTCAGTGGCAAAAACCTGGTTTAGTCAAAGCAGAGATGGGAAGGTGAGTGGTTTAAGGGTCTGCCAGGGGACACACATGCACCCACTCTGGCAGATCCAGCACAAGATCTGGATGGTGGCAGAGGCCCAGAGGGACCAGGGCTGCTTCAGGGATCTGCCCTCACAACACTCCTAAATCTCAGAGCTCTTTCCCTGCCAGTGAGCCCTGCTGAGGTCTCAGTGCTGGGTAATGAGCCTGTCTTGCCAAACAGGATTTTAATTCTTACAGAGGTTTCCCTGGGCTGGCCACTGTCTAGGGAAAGGTGTCTTTGGGGGAGTCACAGTGAGTCCGCTCTATTTGACCATAACTCATTGGGTTAAGGGAGAGCTAGGCATTCAGAAACAGCTCTCATTGCTAAAAGTAGCCCTTTAAAAAAAGTAAAACCCATCTGTGTGGGCAGGAAGAAAGACAATCATTTCTTCTAAAGGCTTTTCTCTGGATATCTTTTTTTTTTTTTTTTTCTTTCTGAGACAGGGTTTCTCTGTGTAGCCCTGGCTGTCCTGGAACTCACTCTATAGACCAGGCTGGCCTCGAACTCAAGATCTGCCTGCCTTTGCCTCCCAAATGCTGGGATTAAATGCAGTAAAGGTATGTATCACCACACCAGGCTACTTTTTTATTTTTTTGAGGCAAGATCTTTTTTTTTTTTTTTCCTAGACAGGGTTTCTCTGCAGTTTTGGTGCCTGTCCTGGATCTCACTCTGTAGACCATGCTGGCCTTGAACTCACAGAGATCTGCCTGGCTCTGCCTCCCGAGTGCTGGGATTAAAGGCGTGTGCTACCACTGCCCGGCAAGACAAGATCTTTTAAAATTTTACGTGGACGAATATTTTGCCTGTGTGTAAAAATGTGTACCATGTGCATGCCTAGTGGCAGGGGAGACCAGAAGACAGTGTCAGTTTCCTTGGAACTGGAGTTAGTCTGTTGTGAGTCACCATGTCAGTTCTGGGAACTGAACTGGGGTCCTTTGCAAGAGCAGCAAATGCTCTGAACCACTGAGCCATTTCTCCAGCCCCATGAACACTTACTTTTTAAAGCTAATAAAGCTCCATGGAACCATCAGCAAACCAAGGCTCCTGGAGGCTGTGGTGCAGAGAGTCTGTGGTGCAGTGAGGATGTGTGCAGTGAGGATGTGTGCACTGAGGATGTGTGCAGTGAGGATGTGACGCAGTGAGGATGTGTGCACTGAGGATGTGTGCAGTGAGGATGTGGTGCAGTGAGGATGTATGCAGTGAGGGTGTGATGCATTGAGGATGTGTGCAGTGAGGATGTGACGCAGTGAGGATGTGGTGCAGAGATGATGTGGTACAGTGAGGATGTAATGCAGTGAGGATGTGTGCATTGAAGATGTGTGCATTGAGGATGTGGTGCAGTAAGGATTGTGCAGTGAAGATATGTGCATTGAGGATGTGGTACAGTGAGGATGTGTGCAGAGAGGATATGTGCAGTGAGGATGTGTGCATTGAGGATGTGGTGCAGTGAGGATGTGGTGTAGTGAGGATGTATGCAGTGAAGATGTGTGCATTGAGGATGTGGTGCAGTGAGGATGTGTGCAGCGAGGATATGTGCATTGAGGATGTGGTACAGTGAGGATGTAATGCGGTGAGGATGTGGTGCAGTCAGAATGTGGTGCAGTGAGGATGTGTGCAGTGAGAGTGTGGTACAACTAGAATGTGGTACAGTAAGAATGTGTGCAGTGGTACTGGTGCAGTGAGAAAGAATGCACATTGAGAATGTGGTACAGTCTGAATGTGTGCAGTGAGAACGTGGTGCAGTGAGACCGAGGTGCAGTGAGAATGTGTTCAGTGAGAATGTGGTGCAGTGAGAACGTGGTGCAGTGAGAGTGTGTGACAATGTGTGCAGTGAGAGTGTGTGAGAATGTGGTGCAGTGAGAACGTGGTGCAGTGAGAACATGGTGCAGTGAGAACATGGTGCAGTGAGAATGTGTTCAGTGAGAATGTGTGCAGAAGAAATGCATCTTCCTGCCTGGAGAGCCCAGGCAAGAGGCTTGGGTTTTCATGACCGAAGAACCAGACTTGTGACAATATGGGTGTGGGGATGGTTGCAGGGGAAGGGGAGACACTGCTGTGAGGACCAAAGGCTGCATCGCCTTGCGGGCTGAGCAACTCTGAGAATTGTCAACCTATTCAATTCCTTTCCTTCTTTCCTGACTCAGGGTCTGAGCAGGCAGAGGGCAGGGACGGGCTTGTCTTTCGGTTCTCTGCTGCCTGGTTGCCAAGGCTCTTGGCAGGAAGACAGGGGCATCTTGGGAGCTGGGTACCCTTCTCTTCCTTCAGTTAGTGTGGGCTTAGGATCCTGGATGCAACAGCTGCAAAGTGGTAAGAGAGGTATCGCCAGGATGCAGGAGTCAGACGCAGAGGCGGAGCTGGGAAAGATGGTTTTCTGTTCTTGTTGTATGTGTTCACCCCAAGCCAGTGCTGCTGGCGACAGGGAAAGAGGAAATGCCAGCTTGGCATCTGGCTACACATACAGTATGGAGCCTTGGGAAGAGACTTAAGTCTCTTCTCTAGCAGCAGACAACAGTTCTCCAGGTTACTCAGAGAAGGATTTCAGGATGGTTCCAGAGAAGGACCTGGCTGGCCACATTCCAGGAGCGTCTTTCCCCCTAGTATGGTCAGGGGAACAGTGAGCCGCCCATTGCAGATGGCCCAGGGACAGGGAATGGAGCTGTAGGAGCTGCTGGGACATGTTGGGAAGAGAACGTTCCTGTTTCCAGGGCCCTATTGGGTCTGGCATCTCCTTTGTGGTTCTCCATGCTCCCAAAGCCTCTCTGTGTCTCTGGGGACACATACAAACCATGTTACTTTATGTTCCTTTAAAACTACATTTGGGCTTGCAATATGGCTCAGTTACTCAAGGTGCTTGCGGCAAAACCTGATGTCCTGAGTTCAATCCCTAGGACCCACATGGTGGAAGAAGAGAACAGACTCCTTCAAATTACCTTCTGACTTCTACATAGACACACGACTGCACACATGTGCACACACACACACACACACACACACACACACACACACACACACGCACACACACACTAAAGCAGAGCTGCATCTCTTCTGACCTGAAGCTTAGTGTGGTAATCTAGAACAGTGGCTGGATGGACTAGTATGTTTCCTCTGGCCTTAGCCTCAACCCTTGCTCTGTTTCCTTCCTTCCCTCCCTCCATTCAGCGTCCCCTTTGGATCCTCCCAGTTTTAGCCCCTTGCCCTTTTGACAGAGCGCAGACTGCTCATTTACCCTCCAGCCCCCTGCCAGCCTGCCTGCCATAAAGCTGTCCAGAACAAACTTAGGGTTCTGTGTTGTCTGATTCTCTGTTTAGCCAACCCACGTACCCAGCACTCCGCCGTCCCTGCCCACCTTACAGGATTAGTCTCAAATGGAGACAGACCCTACCTTAAGAGTGCACACTGGTGAGGTCCCAGAAGGCCTGCCTACCTTCCGGTAGCCTCTCTTCTGGCCCATTCCAGGCCCTGAAATGCCTCCTGGGCGCATCCCTCATGGAGGTCAGAGCATTCATCCCCCACTCTCCCCAGGCTTTTATCACCAACTCAGTTCTGCATAAGAGGAAGGCTCTGGTTTCAGGTGATTTGCCCAGGTTCATGGTCAGCCACTGGCAAAGTTAGAGCTGAGCCCAGGCCTCCTGAACCCAGCTCAGCTCCTTCCAACACCATCGCACTGACTGGGAGAGATGGTTGATGTCTGCACTCTTTCATCCTCTGAGTGAGAGAAGAGAAAAGATTCTAGAGGTTTCCTCGGTCTGTCTGTCTGTCTGTCTGTCTATACCCCACTGTTTCAATCAGCCCCACTTGCAACCAGCAAGTATTTGCTGACCACTGACTCATGTGTTCACACAGTGAGGCACCTCGTAGCCCTAGCATCATTTTATAGCCTAGTCTTGCCTTTAAGGAGTCTTTTGTTTGGCTGAAGACATAAAGTCATTCATAAAAGAGCCAGGGACCTCATCACTAGAACAGGACATCTGGCTTTCCGGCACCCCAGTGGCCTGCAAAGGATGAGTTGGGGCTCAGTAAGTAGGCAGGCAATTCTGGGGGAAGGTGGTCCCTGGTTTGGAACTGTAAAGATAACAGGATGTCAGAGAGCGGTGAAAATAGGGAACTTGGGTATGGGAAGTGTGTTCACTGTCACTTTTATTTGACAAAGTAAGCACAGACCTGTGACTAAGTCCTGGAGGAATGTTAGGGTGTACCATCAAAGGCGAGGAGGCTGGGCCAGGTGGGCAAGTCCCGGGAGCCAAGGGAGGGGCTGGTTCCAGAGGAGGGTGGCAGTCCAGTTAATGGTATGACCAGAACTGAATGGAGCGGCCATTGGAGTGCACAAGAAGGTTTGAAGGAACCCTGAGTCATTCTGTTGGCGTGTGGGTACGGAAGCTAGACTTGCAAGTGACTGGGGAGTCACAGCCAGAAGAATGCTAAGGAAGGAATTCAGGAGTTTGTCACGGAGGCCACTTGTGTCTGAGGCAGACAGGGAATAGCAATTGCCTGTTAGAGCAGTGAGCTCAGATTCCTTTAGTTAAAACTTGAAGTGCAATATAGCTTCAACACAGACTCTTTGGCTGATAGCCTCCACATTCCTTCAGATCTCACGGTCTGCCCACCCCAGTCAGTTCTAGATCTTATCTGCGCAACGAGGCTCAGGAGTGGGAGCATATCCCCATGCTTAAAACACTGGATCAAAAGAGAAGAGCGGGAAGGGTCACAAGTTCAAGGCTTGCTTGGGCAACTTAGTGAAACTCTGTCTCCAAATATTTGAGACAAAAAGAGAAAGGAGGGAAAGAAGGAAGGAAGGAAGGAAGGGAGGGAGGAAGGAAGGGGCAGGGCTGAGGATACAGCTAAGCTACAGGGCCAGCTTAGCTGGGTAAGGCCCGGGTTTAGTTGCCTGTACCCCAAAAGAATGAGGGGAAATGTTAATAAAATCTACATGGAGTTGACTATTTAGAAAAGAATGTTTTGTTTAATATTTATTTTTTCTTTACGTGTATGTATGTGTCTTGTGTATGCTGCCTGGGGAGGTCTGAGAGGGTGTCAGATGCCCTGGTGCTGCAGTTATAGGTGGCTACGAACCACCTGATGTGGGTGCTGGGAACTAAATGAGGGTCCTCAAGTATTCTTAGTCACTGAACCATCTCTCCAGCCCAGAAAAGAATGTTTTGTGTATTAATTCAGTGTTTAGTGGAGGTGTGGTCCCTTAGAAGCCCCTTTGACCTTTCAGGAAAATGAATGTAGGAAGACACGGGATAAATATAGGGATTGCCAGAGACACTCAAGAGACTCTGCCATACTTCCCACTTATCCACTCCGCCCACTGCAACTGAAGTATGTGCTCCACACACAGTACTGCAGGCTAGCCACTGTGCAAGGCATGCGGCCTACAGGAAACCATGAGACCCAACCTGGTGCCGGAGCACACCAAGGTGATGGGGCGGAGCACACCAAGGTGAGAGAAGCCACCAGAGGTGACTCAGCTGATGGAGCTGCTCTGCTTTTCCCCGCTAGGAGGCTCTGTAGGAACAGCAGAGCCTGAGTTGAGAGTGAAGGGGAAGGAAGAAGGGAGGGTGGCCAAGAGCCAGAACGCAAGTGTGGGCCAAAGACTTGACTACAAAGGGGCAGAAGCCACATCACCAGCAGCTCTGGTGCCATGGGGGGAGGTCTCCAAAGAGTGTTTTTCTTGTGAACACACGATATCTGCATCACTACAAAAGTACTGGTAACAGGACTATAGTTAAAACAGCAGTGCCATTTCTGAAATGAAGTCGGTACGAGTGACAGCATTTAGAAACGTGCTTCAGTGCACAACTTTCAGTGGTCCTCCTTTCTATTACCTTTCCTATGAAATACTGAAGAGAATTAATCCAAGGGCTGCTGCAGAAGACAGACCCGCTCCCATTTTTGCAAGTTTTTCATTTTAAAGTGATCTGAGACTGAAAATCCCAATAAAAATGAAGAGTTCTCGGGTGTCCATATCCAGATTCCCCAGCTATATGACAATGGCTAAAACCAGGAAATGGACGTTTGTGGTGTTATCTTAGTTCCTGTGATAAAATAGCTCGTCAAAAGCAACTTCAAGAAGAACGTGTTTATTTGGCTCACAGTGGCAGGCCCCAGGAACAGCTAGTTACATCCACAGTCAAGAGCACAAACTGATGGATGCAAGCATGCTTGTGCTCAGCCTGATTTCCTTCACTCAGACAGTTCAAGATCCCAGGGAACGGTGCCACCCATCATGGGTAATCAAGATAAACCCCTATAGACATGCCCATAGGGCAGCTCCATCTAGATAATCCCTCATTGAGATACTCTGCCCAGGTAATTCTAGACTGTGTCAAGCTGACAATTAAAACCGATCATCACGTATATCATTAATTAAACTACAAGCTGGAAATGTGACACACTCTTGTAATCACAGTACTTCCGAGACAGAGGCACAATGATTAGAAGCATAATGAGTTTATGGTTAGCCTGAGCTATGTGAGACCTTATCTCAAAAAAAAAAAAAAAAAAAAAAAAAACCCAAAAACCAAACCAAAAACCAAACCAGGAAACCTCCAAAACAACAACCAAAACAAACAAGCAAGCAAAGAAACTAGAGAGACTTTTGTTTGTATTTTGGTTCTAATGAGGAAGCAACTTCTTAGAGTTCCAGGGCTCTGAGCAAATCTGTAATCCCACCATTGGCGTGCTTCCAAGGAGTGTCAGGGTCTTTCAAAGAGCACACAGTCTTTTCTCATCACGCTTTTGACTGTCCCCCTTTGTTCTGACTTAAGAGGGTATTGGACACGTTTGTGTGGAAATTGATCGGCAGGTCATTCCGAACCTCCTCAGATCCAGTCCTAAGAATTCAAGGAGTAACTAACTGGTCCTCCTAACTCTTCAAAGGTGTCTCCCAAAACATTTGGTTCATGTCCAAGACCCCTGAACTAAACAGGATAATTTTAAATATTCTTGGTAAAATCATGCCCAGTCCCTGAGTATTATTGTTTTGTTACGTGATAAAATTGATACTTTTTTTATTCTTCTAATTTTTTTTGATGACTAGTAAAGGTGAACTTATTTTCATGTTTATTGCCCACACACATTTACTCTTCTGTGAACTGTTTCTGGCTGTAGCATTTGAGAGATGGTAATATCTAGGGACCATTTGGAAATCTGTGGTCATGCATGTTTAACATCTGAAAGTCCTGATGATTAATTTTTACAGACATGCTTCCTGAAACAAATCTGTACTGCCTTCAGACATATCCACAATACTTAATTTTAATTAATTAATTTGTTTTTTGTTTTTTGAGACAGGATTTCTCTGTGTAGCTTTGGAGCCTGTTCTGGAACTCACTCTGTAGCCCAGGCTGACCTTGAACTCCCAGAGATCCACCTGCCTCTGCCTCCCAAGTGCTGGGACTAAAGGCATGTGCCACCACTTCACGGCTTAATTTTATTTTTTAAAATAAAATACTCACTAGTCTATGCGTTTTATTTGAAGTACATGACACTAGAGGTATCCTTACTAAAGGTTTTTGAAGATCCACAGAAGGCAATTATTTAAACAGACAGAATGTTCCGCTATACTGAAAAACGGGGAAATTTGGTGCCAAAAGGAAAACACAAATTACCAGGGGACCAAGCAAAAGCTGAAGCTCACTCAAGATGCTCCCCTCTTAAATTTCTGTCGAGGGAGAAAAAAAGTTGCATGGACTTGTTCAAAAAGAGAAAACGACGTAGGATTTCCTAAGTGTTGCTGTGAGTAGGGAATGCAGAACCCAGGGAACCAACTTTAACTGAAAACTAACCAAAACAGCCTTGTGGTCTGGTGTATGTACCAAGGAATATTTAGTACATTCAGCTATGCAGACAGGCAGTGTGGTGCATGGAAAGAAAAGCCATGACAGGGTGCGTGGAATATTAAGATGTGTTACATTTGTTTATGCTGTGGAAAATCCATTTAATGATGCACAGATGTGTTGCATCTTTTATATTGCATTTGTTTAACTCTGGGAAGCTGTGTACTGTGCCTGTATAATACACCTGATTGGTCTAATAAAGAGCTGAACAGCCAATAGCGAGGCAGGAGAGAGGATAGGTGGGGCTGCCGAGCAGAGAGGACAGATAGAAGGAGAAAAAGAGCGACCAGGAAGCAAGAGAGAAGAAGGAGCAAGAACACCGAGCCAGCCATAAAGTAAGAGAGAAAGTGAGATACACAGAAGTAAGAGAAGGAAAAAGCTCAGAGGCAAAAGGTAGACGAGATAATTTAAGAAAGGCTGGATAGAAACAAGCCAAGCTAAGACCAGGCATTTATAAGTAAGAATAAGACTCCGTGTGTGATTTATTTTTGGACCTGGGTGTTGGGCCCCCCAAAAGAGGAAGGAATAAAAACATGAGGGGGCTGCAGAGATGGCTCAGTGGTTAAGAGGTCTGGCTGTTCTTCTAGAACCTGGGTTCAATTCCTAGCACCCACATGGTTGCCCACAAATGTCTGTAACTCCAGCTCAAGGGGATCTGACGCCTCACATACATGAAGGTAAAACACCCAGTGCACAGGAAATAAAAATAAATACGTTTGAAAAAAAGGAAAGAAGCCAGGTGGTAGTGGTGTAAGCCTGTAATTCCAGCACTTGGGAGGCAGAGGCAGGCCTGGTCTACAGAGTGAGTTCCAGGACAGGCTCCAAAGCTACATAAAGAAACCCTGTCTTGAAAAACAACAACAACAACAAATTTAAAAAGAAAAGAAAATCTGTTAGAAAAAGTCCACATACCCTCCTGCTCTGCCCCTCAGGACAGTCAATGCCCTGGACGAAGGTAGCCTCTCCAGAGTGGGAGTTCTCACTATAAACCCAGTGCCTTTCAGTCATCACTGGGGGGTGCGAAACAAGGTTACAGGTACAGACAATTCACAGAAGAGGGAGCATAAGTGGCTAATTTAGGATACAAACTCAACTTTAACATAAGTCAAAGTCAACAGACTTTATGAGGGGCAAAGTTCAGGAAGTGTGGGAGTCACACAGGACTCGACTTTGGCCAGTGGGTTAGTAATGGTTACAGCTCAGAGGTTGTTAATGCCGTTCTGACTGCAAGAGAATTTTAGGAAGCCTAACATGGGGCGAGGAATGGGCTACCTGGGTAGGGAGCAGGAGACTGGAGGCTGTGATGGCTAAAGTTGTGTGTGACCTGAAGCCACATTCAATGGTGGAGACAGAGATTTGGGAAGAAACCATGAGCTGGGAGTCGGGACATAGAGACAGCACATGGCACCGGGTCTGTGAGCTGGCAGTCAGGACATAGAGACAGCACATGGTATCGGGTCTGTGAGCTGGCAGTCAGGACATAGAGACAGCACATGGTATCGGGTCTGTGAGCTGGGAGTCAGGACATAGAGACAGCACATGGCACCAGTCCTGCGTTAGATGCATTCACAACAGACACTTCATGGATTTTAGTTTTCCTGTCTCTTCTCCAGGGGTAGTAATAATGAACAAGGGAGTAAAATCACACCCCAAGAAGGCATCTAGAGAGCCCACTTTCCTTAAGACAGGGCCTCTCACACTCTGCAGTCGCTCCTTAGGTCTGGGTAAGGTCCTGAAGGACCACTGAAATGGGATCTCTGTCACCCCCACACCCCGTCGGGATTCTGGAATGTTCTTCCTCTTGTTTCAGAGGGTTGCTGGATGGTGCTGGTGTTTGACCTGGCTGCCTTGCTTGGCTCTCCATCCTCCTCTGCTGACACAGGATGATGACGCCTGCAGGTGTGGACATCTTAGAGCAGCTGCGTGCACAGAGACTCCACCATGGGCATTACAGCACAGGCATTACGGCATCGTGTGGCTGACTCCTCACTGGAGGACTACACACAGCGGCTAAGTGCTCACTAGTTAATAAGTATTTTGAATAGTGGTGATGCCCAGAGTAGCGTGACTTTTGACTACTCCCCAGGAAATTGCAGCATGTCATAGCACAGTATGATTAAGACAGCCTTGGAATCTCCTGACACGATCTTCTCAGCCTTCCGTCTGGAGTCAGGCTACATTGCCTGTTCCCTCACCCAGCCATCCCCACTGCCTGTTCCCGCTCTCAGAAACCTGTCCGGTCACCTTCCTGAGGTGCTGTGACAGGAGATGGGGGCAGCTGTTTCGGATTAGACCAGATTCCGGGTACAGACCCATCTAGACAAGTCGGGATGACCTTGAATGGGGACTAAGGTTAGATGACGCAGAAGACTTATGTTAGCATCCAGCCTATAATCTCAGTACTTAGGAGGCAAGAGGACTGCTGTGATTTGAGGCCAGCCTGGTCTACAAAGTGAGTTCGAGGCCAGCCAGGACTATGTAGAAGACCAAGTTCAAAAAAGGAAAACAAAAGGATTTTCAACACAGGGGCAGGTGAGTGAGGCAGGGGCCTGTGAGTTCACACGATGCACCTGAAGTCCCACTTCCAGACGGCAATGGGCCAGAGGGAGGACTGGCCCAGGGCTTCCAAGGTCCCTGGCTCTGGGTTCTAAGAGACCAGTGGGCATTCAGAGTGTGGTCAGGGCTAAGGCAAAATGAATTTACAGTTAACAGTCATAGGACTTGATGACAGCATTTAAAAATCTAACGCTGGTCTGAGGAGATGGCTCTTAAACACACTGGTAAGAGGACTGGTACACCCTCGCCTTTAAAATTCCTATTTATCTCTCTTGTTTGTGCATGGGTATAGGCGCACGAGCATGGTGTGTGTGTGTGTGTGTGTGTGTGTGTGTGTGTGTGACATTCAAAGGACACTATGAGGAGTTGGTTCTGGATCCACCCATGTGCGGGTGTCGCAGGGCTTGAACTCAGGCCATCAAGCTTGGCAGAATGCCTCTACCAGGTGAGCCAGCTCACTGGCTTACTCTTGCCTTGCCCGGTGGGCAATTTGGTTAAAGAAAGAAAGAGAAGGAAGGAAGGAAAGGAAGAAAGAAGAAAAAATCAAATGTCTTTACATTTTCAGTACCTTGACCTTAACTCCATGTCTAGGAATTCTATAATAAATCAATAACTATGGATATGTCCAAACTTAGGCGTTTATTTATTTACTTGTTTCAAAACATGGTTTCATACAGTTCCTTCTGGCCTTCACTATGTAGCCGAGGCTGGCTTTGACCTCCTCACCCTCTTTCTTCCACCTCTGGAGTGCCCCACCATACCCGGCTTTAGGCATAAGCCTATCTGTAATCACGGAAAGGTAGCAATGGAAAACTCAATAACAAACTGTTGAACACACTTCAGTATTTCTAAGCTACACTACGTAAGAGAACCACTCCAGACATATGTGTGACGCTTTAGCCCCAGGAGCTGCTGATCCAGCACCTGTCTTTCTTTCCTGCGTGTCTCCACAGAGGTCAGGCCTGGAGAGCCTTGCCTCCCAGCCTCCCTTAGAGCTGAGTCACCCTGAGACCAGGAGGCAGCTCAGCAGCCTAAGGGAGCTGGCAGACCCTTACGTTTTGACCAGCCTGGACCTCTTCCTTCTTCCAGATTCCATTATGTGAGCAAAACACCCCCAACACACACACACACACACACACACACACACACACACACACACACACACCAAACACCACACACATCACGCACACACACCACACACATACCAAACACCACACACACACACACACCAAACACCCCCCCTACACACACTACACACATCACACCACACACATCACACCATCACACCACACATACCACACAATGCACCACACACATACATACACACCACAGGTTCAGGTGACCAGAGCTTCCCCAGCACACACAGCGACAGTTCACAACTGCCTGTAACTCAAAGTCTAGGAAATCCAGCATCATCTTTTGGCCTCCTGGGGTACCACATATACTCTGCATATTTAATGCACATTAACACAAGTAAAAAATAATCTTTCTTTCTTTCTTTCTTTCTTTCTTTCTTTCTTTCGTTTTTTGAGGCAGGGTTTCTCTGTGTAGCTTTGTGCCTTTCCTGGATCTCACTCTGTAGACCAGGCTGGCCTCGAACTCACAAGATTCGCCTGCCTCTGCCTCCCGAGTGCTGGGATTACAGGTGTGCGCTACCACCGCCCAGCAAAATAAATCTTAAAGTCCACAAAGCAATCCTGACAGGCTGAGGAGACTCGGTGGGTAAAGGCACTTGCCTCCAGACCCTACAGCCTGAGTCTGTTCTGCAGGACCCTCATGCTAGAAGGAGAGAATGACTTCCGCCAGCTGTCCTCTGACCTCTCCACACACATGCTGGGGCGTGTGTATGCCACCCAGTAAATATTCACATGTTTGTTTAAAGTCCGGAAAGACAGGTGAAGATGCTTGTAACACATTTTAAGGGGGTGGATTACAGAACCAAACAACAAATAGGCTCAGAAGAATAATATAAGGATATAGCCATATGTAATTATATATAATAATATAAGGATATAGACATACATAATTATATATAATAGAAGGATATATACATTCAATAGTTCTATGTTGAAGTTATAGCGGACTTTTTAAAAAGATTTACTCATTTATTATGTAATAAATAACAGAAGAGGGCACCAGATCTCATTACAGATGGTTGTGAGCCACCATGTGGGTGCTGGGAATTGAACTCAGGACCTCTGGAAGAGCAGTTGGTGCTCTTAACCTCTGAGCCATCTCTCCAGCCCATTATAGGGGATTTTTACTTTATCCTTTAGATTTATCTGGATTTAAAAATTTTTCTACAATAGTGGGGTGGTGGTGGCGCATGCCTTTAACTCCAGCACTCAGGAGGCAGAGGCAGGTGGATCTCTGTGAGTTCGAGGCCAGCCTGGTTGGTAGAGCAAATTTCAAGATGGCCAGGACTATACAGAGAAACCTTGTCTTGAAAAACCAAAAAATAAACCAGAAGAAAACAAGAGAAGTACGTGTGTGTGTGTGTGTGTGTGTGTGTGTGTGTTTGTGGTGTGTCTCTGTGTGTGTGCCTGTGTCTCTGTGTGTCTGCCTGTGTCTGTGTGTGTGTGTCTCTGTGTGTGTGTGTGTGTGTGTGTGTGTGTGTGTGTGTGTGTGTCTGTGTCTGTGTGTGTGTCTGTCTGTGTCTGTGTCTGTGTGTGTAGGGGAGCCTCTGCTACTGAAGAAGACTTCAGCCTCTGGCCTCTCCTTTGGCTCTCAGAGCTGTTCAAGAACCCCAGAGGCAGGAGCTCTAGCTTTGGACCTCCGGGTTCAAGAGGATCAAACACACTAACAGGAAGTGCAGACAATACAGAGGTGACAGGCAGGAAGAATGGGTCAGGAAGGCTTACGATGACACCCTTCCCATGGCATGTCCCCCGTCCTCTGTCTTCTGTGATCTGGGTATCAGTGGTCTCCAGCGGGCCTCCTGAGCCTCACCAGGGGAGCTTTTCTACTGCACACATACCCTCTAGCAAGAGGCTCAGTGCTTGAAAAGGCCGGATTCTGCCTTACCTCTACTCTACTGGACAGCCACATTTTTATTTCTAAGACAGGGTTTCTCTGTGTGGCCTCTGGCTGTCCCGGAACTCACTCTGTAGACCAGGCCGGCTTTGAACTCACAGAGATCCGCCTGCTTCTACCTTCTGAGTGCTGGGATCAAAGGCGTGCGCCGCCACCTGGCTTGGATAGCCATTCTTTCCCCTAATCTCACAACCTAGAAAGAACTTTGGCTTCCTATTATTAAGATTGCTGTAAGCATGGAGACTTATTTTATCTGAGGGGATCTGACACATTGATATCATTTACGTTGATGCTCTGTCCCAGTAAGACCCAGGGAAACAGCTGATCCACGAGGAATCCAGCTGCTTGCGGGCTTTTAGACACACCTCACCATTCTTCAAGAAGGTGCTCAATTTCTTTCTTTTTTCTTTTAAAGATTAATTTTTGGCTGGGTGGTAGTGGTACACACCTTTGATCCCAACACTCAGGAGGTAGAGGCAGGTAGATCCCTGAGTTTGAGGTCAGCCTACAGAGTTCCAGGATAGCCAGGGCCATATAGAGAAACCCTGTCTTGACTGCCCCCACCCCAAGATGTTGTCATGTACATCGGTGTTTTGCCTGCATGTGTGTCTGTGTGAGGACACCATATCCCTGGAAATGGAGATACAGGCAAGTGTGAGCTACCATGTGGGTGCTGGGAATTGAACTCGGGTCCTCTGGAAGAGCAGTGCTCTTAAATGCTGAGCCATCTCTCCAGTCCCCGAGGCCTCAATTTCTGATGTTCCAGGCCAACGGAGTCTCCCAGTCCCAGTCTTGAGCATGCCACTTCCAGATTCCTGGACTTGGGGGAGGCAGCTGGAATCCAGTTTAAAGGTGTAAGCCAATATTTCAGAGGCCTATGGCAAAGCCGGGAAGAGCCTCCTCTGAGACTGTGACTCACAAGCAGGTGGAGCTCTCTGCCTCTGTTTAGCAGCCCCAGGGATCCAGACACGCCCCTCATTTACCTGTTGTGAGCAGCTGATACCATTTGGCAAGAGCAGAGTCGAGTAGTTGTGACTGAAATCATCTGGCCTGCCAAGGTACAATTTTCAGTAACTGGCCCTTAGAGCCAGTGCATGTTAAGTCCCCACTAAGAAGTAGTTACTCGTATGCACAGGGTCACCCATCAGGGGAAACAGTGCAGTGTGTACTATAAATATGGCCGGTATTGTTTCCCATACGTCATCAGGCAACAGTGATTCCACTCACCAATGCAAAACAATCTACAGGCTTGGAAAACTGATACAGCACCGTGTGGAATCTGGTTTCTAGGACAGTTTTGAACAGAAGTGAGTTATTATAGAATCTAGAAAAGGCAACAGGAGAGGGAAGCTATACCAGAGAAATTCCGACATTGTCTACAGTGTAGCATCCTTTTCAGCTGGGATTGATATTCTGCTCACCATGGTGATGGCGGAGGGGCCTGGACTAACCACGGTGTGGACAACACACCATTTCTTAGCGCCCCCCAACACCAGGTGCTCTTGTCTCATGCTTACAAAGCAAGCTCTGATTACTTTTCTGGTTTCCAAGGCACCACAGACTAGGAAGCAGCACGTCCCTGCCACATTAAACTGAATCTCTGGCATCTATGAGCCTGGGAAATAACTGCAGACAGTGTCCTCAGGGTCCTTGACCTTCAGAACTGATCATGAAGTTGTTAGACCTAAAAACCAGTTTGCAACACACCACACAACAAACAATACATTTTAAAATTACATTTATTTATTTGTGTGTGTGCGCACACACACACACACACCATAGTAAGCTATGGCAGCCAGAGGACAAGCTTGATGGACTCGGTTCTTTCCTTCCATCACAAGGGTCCTGGGATTGAATTCAGATAGTCAGGTTTGGTTGCTGAGCTGGCTAGTCATAGGTCAACTTGACACACAAACTAGTTACTTGAAACTAGTTATTTCTTAACTGAGAAAATGCCTCCAAAAGATCAGGCTGTAGAGTAATTTCTTAATTACTGATTGATGGGGGAGGGCCCAGCCCATTGTAAATGGTGCCATCCCTGGGCTCATGGTCCTGGGTTCTATAAGAAAGCAGACTGAGCAAGCCATGAGGAGCAAGCCAGTAAGCAGCACCCCTCCATGGCCTCTGCATCAGCTCCTGCCTCCAGGTTCCTGCCCTGTTTGAGTTCCTGTCCTGACTTCCTTCAGTGATGAACAGTGATAGGGCAGTGTGAGCCAAATGAACCCTTTCCTCCCCGACTTGCTTTCTGATCCTGGTGGTTTTTGTCACAGCAATAGAAACAGTAACTGCGACAGTTGCAGATGCCTTTACCCACAGAGTCATCTTGCTGACCCCCAACAGTCAAGATGGCCCAAGCAATCCATTCCTTCCAGCAGCCAGATGTAAAAGCAGGCTGAAATGCTGGACAGCTCCCACCTGTCTGCTGCCAACCCCTGGGGTATTCGGGAGGCATTCCTTAAGTCAATGTTAGTCTGTCTTGCTTGTTATGTGACCTTGGCTTTCCAGGCAAACACAAACTTTCAGATTCATCCAGTGGTCACTACCAAGCTGGCCCTATCAACTGTAGAAGGATCAAGGATCAGAACTAGTTCCTGAACCAGCAAGCATCAGTGTCGGTAAGGCTGAGAATGGAGCAGAGGGTTCCTCAGCTGACTTCCAGCTGGCAGACCCACAATGCAGCAAGTCACATTCATAAGACTAAGATCCTGGTCGGCACCCACAGTGGCTCCATACATCGGCAGTGTCTCCTATCCTAGCGAACGTTCAACTCTAACGCATACTTAAAGTAGATGCAGAATGTCTACTGATGAGCCTGTCTTCCGTCCCCTCCTCACACACCACTCCTAACTCTCACAATGTGTCAGCAAGCTACATTAAGTCAAGCAGGCCCCTCATTTCCTCCTGGTCACCCTAGCACTTTCCCATTAGACAAAGATCTCCCGTCCCCGGGAACAACTTGTATCTTAGAGGGGGACTTAGGTTGTGACTACAAAAACTGATGTAATCTGGTGGGATGCTCAGCCAACTTGACACTAGACAGCCTAAATTGACTCACACTTAGGCTTAAAGGGGGCCCAGAGAGGAGCACAGTGAATCAGTCCTAACGCTATACTTGGCCACGTCTTCCATTGCCACATGCACAGTGTCTGCAGAGAAAATCAGGTAGGAGCTGTCTGTCCTCACAGCCGCTCCGAGGTTAGCCCCACCAGAGCAAACACAACAGGGGAAGAAGGCCGTGAAGGTACATGTGTGCAGGGGATAAAGCAGAAGCCTGGCATCCCTGGGCAGAAATGACATGGTATGCAGCAGACTCAACCTCCACACAGGGACGTGGAGGGCTCCTAGCCACCTCCCCACTTCTGGCCCACGCAGTGTCTTAACGAGGCTGTCGATGAGTAATATCAATCAATTTCCATTCAGTTCCAGTTTTAGGACTTATGCAACACTTTCAAGATTATGGCAGAGTATATTAAAACCAAAGCACGGATTCAAGGACAGGAACGGGGTAGCGTTGCCTAATATCTGTCTTTTCATTTTAATACACAGCCCAAGTCGATTTGTAAATGTTTATGGGGTGACTATCTTCCCTTCCCCCACACATCATCCAACTCTTACAATAAGTCAGCATTAAAACAATTACCCAAGAACAATTCTTAAGGAGACCAAGTGTTATGATTCCTCTAAAACTTGAAAATCATCACTTTTTAGCGGGATAGTGAGACTGTGCAGTGGGTAAGGATGTCTGCCACCAAGGTTGATGACCTGAGTTTGACCCCCAGAATCTAGGTGGATGGAGAGAACAGACCTCCACAAATTGTCCTCTGATCTCTCCACATGCATCATGGCAGGGTGACCTCAATCCTAAAATAAATGCCAAAAAAATGCACTTAAAAATGTGTGTGTATGTGTGCATGCACACACGCATGTGAATACAGGTACCTTTGGAGGTCAGAAGCATTGGATTCCCCCAGAGCTTGAGTTACAGGCAATTGTGAGATGCCTGATGTGGGTACTGGGAATAGAAATTGGGTCCTCTGCAAGAGCAGTATGCATTCTTAACCACAGAGCCATCTTTCCAGCCCTAAAGTTACCTTTTTTTTTTTTTTTTTTTTTTTTAAATAGCATTGGGGATTGAATCCAAGGCCTTGAGTATGCTAGGCAGATACTCTAGCATTAAGCTACATCCTCAGTTCTAAAATTACACGTTACATGTATAGCGTTAGCTTTTGGGTGGAAACACTAAATATTAAATTTGTTGTTCTTTCCTAGTTATAGCCATCATTATAGCTTCTGATTTCTCCAAATGGTGAGACTGAGCAGTTTTAGACATATCCAGTTTCTACTAGTGGGTTGGCACAGAGCACGTGTCTGGCTTTGGTAGCGAAGGGCGGGAACTCAGCCCTCATGCAGGTGGCTGGGGGGTCAAGGTGATGAGCCTGGCCAGAGTGATAGCTGCTTCAGAACGGAAAGCACATGGGTGGTGGCACCTGTTTGTAACCGTCTGCACTTAGAGTCTGAGAAGCTGACTGTGAACGTGAGACAGGGGGATGCCCAGAAGGTGGCCCTCCTGAGAGACCACCAAGGAGGCAGTTTCATGATGGAGGATTCTGGACGGGGAAAGAATGAGGACGCTAAAGACACTGTTGACCCTTTCTTTTCACCCCACAAAGGAACAGCGTGTTTTAGTGTATCTTGAAAGAGTAGCGGTTTTTTGAGCAGACGTGGGCTACAGAACAGAGGAGTCACCCCTTTACAGAGCGAGCGGCGGTGACCACCCACACAGACCATGTGTAGCCAACTCAAGTCCTCTCCTTTCTCCCACCACTGCCAAACCCTTTCTGTGGTGAGGGGAAATAGTGGTCCACACACCGCTTCCTTCCTGCTACAGTCCTATATGTGCTAAACACTACTGACCATCCGCTGCTCATCAGTGCTGACCTGACCCCTCCCGAGATGACCATGTGAGACTCCCAGAAGGTGTTTTAATTCTTCTCCTTCCTTCCCTCTTTCTCTTCAAGAGGTACCCAGGTTAGTTTCAGACTCACACTCCCGCTGCCTCAGCCTTTTCAATGCTGGGATTATAGGCATTCAACACCAGGTCCATCTGTTTAGATCTCTGAAACCCAATAAATATGTATTCCACATCCAGGAAGTGTCAGGGACAGTGCTGAGCACTGGTGACAGGCAGACGCACAGCACAATGGTGGAAAGTCACAAGCAAAAAGATGACACACTATACAAGGCCTATAAAGTCAACCGACTCTTCCCTGGTAACTATGCAAGCAGTTACTCTCTTATTGAGTACTGTTATTAAGCTTGAAAAATTACATAAAGAGTATGCAACCACAGATTCATAAACTACTCTGTTAATAGGTACATGTTTTCTTTGAACCTTTATATAAGCTAAACTATATGCACACATATTCTTTATCAATATTTAGAGAGCACAGAATCAGAATACAGTGTGACTTTTTCCCTCTAAAAGCCTCATGATCATGTTTCTATGTAGGTATGGAAAAGCTCCCCACTCTCCTGGTTGTATGTTATTCTTTCATTTTTTAAAAAAGATTTATTTATTATGTATACCGTATTCTGCCAGCATGTGTCCCTGCAGGCCAGAAGAGGACACCAGATCTCATTACAAGTGGTTGTGAGCCACCATGTGGTTGCTGGGAATTGAACTCAGGACCTCTGGAACAGCAGTTGGTGCTCTTAACCACTGAGCCATCTCTCCAGCCCCTATTCTTTCATTTTTGAGAGTAATTCAGCCTGAATGGCTTGGGGCAACGGGTTATGTGCGACCTGGTCTTGAAAGAAGTTGGTACATCAGCAGTGAGCCATCTGATTCATGTGTGATAAATGAGATACTTGCACAGAAGGGGCTGAGTGGGAATGTTGGTGTGTGTGTGTGTGTGTGTGTGTGTGTGTGTGTGTGTGTATGTGTGTATTTTTGGGGAAGTGTGTAAATGCATGCTGATGAGGCAGAGATGCTCCCAAACTTTGGGGTGCATCAGAATCATCTTAGGAATGTGCTCTGCCTCCATCTCCAAAAATTCTGATTCAGACCCCAGGCTTTGCAAGTGCTGCCTCTTTTTGTGACACTGGGTATCCTATCCTTCATTAGACAAGCATGGGACAAATGTCCCCAGAGCCCCCATGGCAGCAGAGGACATCCTGACATCCTGCAGCTGTGCTCTGTACCCTCCTCTGCAGCCATCCAGCACCTGGTCCTGCAGCCAGCTCCTCACTTTGGAGTTTGATATCATCTTTCATCTGAAAAATTCAAAGTCTTCTCAATACTGCCTTGCGATCAATGGGAACCGACAGTACCCTCATTTTCTATGTTCTAGAAGGATGTGCAGAGGCACGAGGAGCTGACTCTCCCAGCACAGCATGCCAACAAGACTGAAACCGAGAGCATAGTCGAGCCTGTCTATCATCCTGTTCACATTACTGTCCTTCCCCCTGAGTTACAAGATGAAGGACGACTTTCACGATCAATTAAGGTGTGCGTGCAGAGCTTTCCGCACGGTGCCCAGCTCAGCAAAGCACCCATTTCTCTCTTGGACCAAATCAGGGAGGGGTTTCCTGGGCTCTGGAGATGAGAGGATGTTGCCTGATGTCCGATAAGCCAGAAAGTCTTCACAGCCCTTTCTTCTTAGGGGGAAAGAAAAACTCAAGAATGCCCTCATGCAGAGAAAAAAGTGAAGACAGTAACATCCCAAGACGTGGCTTCTATATCTATTCTGAACACAAAAACGCTAGAATTGTAGGCTACTTAGGAAGAGTCGAGTGTGTGGTAATGAGTGATAAAGCCCGGGCTTCCCTGCAGACAATGCTGAGTCAGCACACAGCTCTCTCCCGGGCCAAAGACAAAAACAGGATCCTTTTCTGCTAAGGATTGGCAGGATTCCTTTTGGCTTTGGATGAACCTCTTCAGGCCAAGACTGACCTAACGAAGTTCCTTAGGGCAACGTCCTCAGAACTTAGAGTGAGGATGGATGGATGGACTGGATTATGACTACCAAGGATCCCGAGGCCAGCACGGAGAAGGAAGGATACGTGTGGGCTAGGGCTCAGGGCGGTGTTTCCACAGGCTCGCCTGGTGACTCAGCACTAGGGTTATGTCTGAGTAGGTCAACTCCAGAGATTACATGCAAAGTCCCCAGCTACTGGCCCTGTTCCTGTCCCTGCTGGTCAGCCAGCAGCCTGACAGTAAGCAGCTGAGTCACTGCAAGACATGGTGTCTTACATGGCTGTTCCCTCCATCTCTAGAAGCCCCGGTTCCAGAACGTTGTGATGGGGTAAATGCAATGTGAAGAACTTTTTTTTTAAGTGCTCCCTTCTTATATAGATGTTAACAAAAACAAAAATCCCATCCATGATCAGGGGTCACAGGTCATTGCTATTAGCTGACTGGTTTCTTCTGCCAACTATTCTGAAGCAATAATGTATGCAATGTTCTTTCTTGATGATCAGATGTGTACATTTTAAAAATTAGGAGGATAAATATTATCTTACACTAGCACAGAATGCTGAGATGGGGCAATGGCCTTGAATTTAAAAGCCATCAAATCAGGAAGCTGGTCCATGAGTGACATTACTGTGGCACAGGCCAGTGGGTTAGGAGGTACACCCAGGGGCTGGGAATATTGATTGGCAGTGGGCTTGTCTAGCGTGCACAAAGCCCCAGGCTTGATCAGTACTGTATAAACATAGTGTGGTGGTGCACACCAGTGATCCCAGCATTAGGGAGGTGTAATCAGGAGGACCAGCTATTCTCGGCTACACAGTAAGTTCTAGGCCAGCCTACATGAGACTGTTGGGAGTGTGTGTCAGATGGGACTGTTGTCTGTGTAAAGGTGGCTCCAGGATGAGTCCTTTTGGTGTCTTTTACCTTAAACCATCAGTTCTCAACCTGTGGGGTCATATATCAGATACCCTGCATATCAGATATTTACATTACAATTCATAACAGTAGCAAAACTGTTATGAAGTAGCAACAAAAATAATTTTATAGTTGGAGGGTCACTATAACATGAGGAACTGTATTAAAGGGTCATAGCATTAGGAAGGTTGAGAACCACTGCCTTAAACTTTGTATTCTAAACCAGAGTAAGTATTCAAAAAGCTCTTCTTAAAAGGGAAATTCATCAACTAGAATTCCAAACCTTTGTATTATGACAGAAGTAGACCCCTATGGGTCAGGCATGGTGGCACACACCTTTAATCCCAGAACTCAGAAGGCAGAGGCAGGTGGATCTCTGTGAGTTTCAGGCCAGCCAGGGCTACAGAGTGAGACCTTCCATAAGTGGGGCGGTGGCACAGCAGAGAGCCTGTGAGAACTGTCCCCAGCAGGCCTGATGTGGCTGTCTGCTGTCACCACTGTCTGAGGCCTTGTCCTAGAAAGGAGTCTGGGTGCCTAGGAACTCGAACACTTCAGTCCTAATAAACTGTTCACTTCTATTGGTTGTCAAATCTCCTTTTGAAATTCTCAACTTTATATTCAACCATGAGAAGCCTTTTCAAAACAGGTGTGAGTGTTTTTGAGCAGATAATTTGAACATCAAGAATGAATTCACTTTCCCAGTCCCAATCTATGGCTTTGAAGTCAGTGTGCCTTTCATCTGTAAATGTGAAAATAAACATTAATAATGAATGCCTTCTTATCCTCTCCAAGCAGGAAGTTTTATTTACTTCTGAGGAAGAAATTATTTTCCAGAGCTGGAGAGACAAACAGGAACAGAATGGGGACTCTGCTTTTGATGGCTGATGTATTTTCAAACGGCCTCGAATAACAGCAACGTCAATGGCCACTTGGTCCCAAGCTGTCTTCCCTCTAGGAGGAAGTCTCCACCGCAGCTCCTCAGCCCTTCATTCTCCCTTCTGACCAGCACCCCACGGGCTAGCTCCCTCTTTTGCCAGCTCAGCACCTGCCACTGCGCTTGCCGCTCTCAGTATGAGAACTTGTCCCTCGCCTCTAGCCCTCACACTAGGTACTCTGCTTGTGACGTGTCTCAGGTGGCCAGTATCTCCACACCAGCTTTATAACTGGTGGCCGCACGAAACGTCCTCACTTAGATGAGCCAAAGATCCCTTTAGCTCTGTCTGCCTGGGGAGCACCAAAGGTGAGTGCTGTGGGGACATCTCTCTGCTCCGCTGTCACCTCAAAATCTTCAAGGGAGCACTAATCTAAGCCAGGCCACATCCATGCCCTCATCTATGATTTTATTTTATTTTTTGGCTGTGTGTGTGTAGATGCTGTGTGTACCATGGCATGCACGTGGAGGTCAGACAACACTCTTGGGATTGAACTCATGTCATAGGGCCAGTGGGCAAGTGCCTCTACCTAGTGAGCCACACAGCCAGCCCTTCACCTTTCCAATCACTGCTCATCTAGACCTATGTTTTGTTGCCTAAAGGACCAGGGAGAGTAATGTGGTCCACACAACCCCAGTGCTCGCCTCCATCCTGCCTTTCTCAAGCTTTAAGAACTGGCTTCTTGGGTTGGGGATTTAGCTCAGTGGTAGAGCGCTTGCCTAGCAAGCACAAGGCCCTGGGTTCGATCCTCAGCTCAAAAACAACAACAACAAAAACAAACAAACAAAAAACTGGCTTCTCCTGAGAACACCCTGATGTGGTAAAAAAAACCCACCTTTCCTTCCCACACCTTTCAGGATTATAGATTGTGTTAAGCCCCCCCAAGAATCCACGCCCTCACGCTAGGAACTGTTGAATCTGTTACTTTAAGTGGCAAAAAGGACAATGTACTGTGGGAAGGCTGAGCACCCAGGAAGGGAAAGGCTTCTGGATTATTGAGGTGGATAATAAGGAAAGCTGCAGGGTCAGGGCGGGTGGTGATGGGACAGAGTGACTCAGAAGGAACACCCTGTCAGCACCTGGACTTTGACCCACGGAGCGTACCATGGCTACACCACCAAACTGTCACATGCTGGGTGGCTAAGACAACAGACATTTATTCCTTATTATCCCAGAGACCAGAAGCCCCACAACAAAATGTTGGCCCGGCTGCAGCCTTCCCTCTAAAGACTCTGTGGATCCGCTCCCAGCTTCTTGGGGCTTCAGGCATCCCTGGGTTTATAGCCACGCCACTCCAATCTCTGCCTCTGAGGCTCAGTCCCCTCTTCTTTCACAAAATCCCTCTGTCTCTCCAACAAGGAGTGTGTGTGCGTGTGCATGTGCGTGTGTGTCTTACACAGCTGGGTAAGTGCTCTACCACTGAGCTCCTGAGCTACATCTCATCCCCAGGACTGAGACATGACTGCATTTAGGGAACACCAAGATAACCCAGGCTCAAGATATTTACTTTTTTGTTGTTTGTTTTTGAGGCAGGGTCTCTCTACATAACCCTGGCTGTCCTGGAACTTACTATGTTGATGAGGTTGGCCTTGAACCTACAGAGATCTGTCTGCCTCTGCTTCTCTATGTGTGCATCATCAGATCTTTAATTTAGCTACACCTTTTGTCATACAAAGTAATTTTCAATCTTTTGTCATATGAAGTAGTGGTATCAAGTTCTGGGATTTAGGACATTTTGGGAGGCACCATTCAGCCTACTAAACCCACTGACAAAGATTTTGGATTTCCAGCTTCCGGAGCCCTAAGATGATGTGCTATTCTAAGCCAATATATTTGTAAGTTGTTAGAAGTGCAATTGAAAATCACCGCACAAATCCTATCTCCTGTCATTTGGACCCACAAAACTGAAGAATGTCTGGCCTTGTAGAGCTTGCTCCGGTTCTGATGGTTGTCCCACTGGCTGTAGCTGGCACTGGTCTGCTGTGGTGCTCCCCAGAGCCTATGTCTGCCATGTTCTTGCTAAAGGAATAGCTTCACCTGCTCAGCCCGACTCTCTCAGAAGTCCCTCTGGAAAGGTGTGTGCTCATGGAGAAATGACGCACAAAAGAGGACCTTGTGAAATTCTGTGGGCAAGAGGACCATGGAGCAGCTCAGTGGCCAGGAACATGGCCAGGTGGTACCTGGCAGACTCTGGCAACAACCTTCCACAAAAGAGGAGAAAGTCTTTGAGCAGCAATGTCTTTAACAGCCTTTCCAAAGCAGAAGCACATCTGGGCAGCATCTAGCACAAAGCAGCTGGTATCCAGGCTCAAAGAATGAAGTCAGGACATAGGAAGTCCCCACTGCTCCTGCGCATTCTGACACCAGAGTCCCGCTAAGACAGAGCAAGCCAATGACTGCCATATATGTTTAGCTCTTCAGCAAGCACAGCGGAAGCATCTCACAGAGTGTGCTGCTTAGTTTTATCTCAGCTTGACACAAGCAGAAATCATCATCTAAGAGGAGGGACCTTAACTGAGAAAACGCTTCTTTCTACCAGACTGGCCTGCAGGCAGGCCTGTAGGGCATTTTCTTAATTAGTGATGGATGGCGGAGGGCCCGGCCATTGTGCCTGGGACCATCCCTGGGCTGGTGGTCCTGGATTCTATATAAAAGCAGACTGAGCAAGCCATGAGGAGGAAGTCAGCAAGCAGCACCCCTCCATGGCCTCTGCATCAGCTCCTGCCTC
This sequence comes from Onychomys torridus, assembly GCF_903995425.1. Classification (NCBI taxonomy): domain Eukaryota; kingdom Metazoa; phylum Chordata; class Mammalia; order Rodentia; family Cricetidae; genus Onychomys; species Onychomys torridus. The sequence goes on from NC_050463.1 coordinate 33,486,948, forward strand.
CAGGCTCCTGCCCTGTGTGAGTTCTTTTCCTGACTTCCTTCAGTGATGGAGTGTGATTTGGAAGTGTAAGCCAAATAAACCCTCTCCTTTCCAAGTTGCTTTGGTCAAGGTGTTTCATCAGAGCAAAAGTGACCCTGGCTAGGACACAGTGAATTCAGAACAAAGTTCCTGATGTTTTATCCCTGCCTGTTTGAAATAATGCAAAAACCACAGCCAGAGCTGGGGAAGCCACCAGCAGTGATCCCTACAGGACTCTGCCCTGGGACTGGAACATGACTGCTGGAACCCAGGGACAGATGGTTCTAATTTAGTTAGAGGACATGCAAGAAAATGCATCCCATGTCTACCCAGGTACACAGTTCAGCGGCAAGAAGTCTTCTGTAGGAGGGGCTTGTGGAGGGTCACCTGGAGGGCCTTGAAACTGAGTACAACGTGTGAGTGCGCGTGCGCACGCACACACCCCTGTATCATGTCTACTTGGGGCTGCTTGAAGAGACCGGGTAGTGCTGAAGTGTACTTAAACCACCCCTTAGGACGACTTCTCAGTAGTATAATAAAAATGGTTTTCTTTTCTTCCTAATTTTTGACACATGACAATTTTTTTCTACATGTGTAGCCCAGGCTGGCCTAGATCACAATCCTCCAGCCTCAGCTTCTGAAGTGCTGGGACCCACCCAGCCTAAGCAGCCTTACTTCTCCCACTCACCCTCTTCTAACTCTCTCAATTCTTCCTCAAATGGGAATCAACACGACCTCAATTTGTCTCTTTTTAATTTAAGTATTTATTGTTATTTAATTGTTTAAGAGTGTGTGTGTGTGTGTGTGTGTGTGTGTTTGTGTGTGTGTGTGTGTGTGCCACACTCAAGTCTAGTACCTGTGGAACCCAGAAAGGGCAGAGATTCCTGGGAACTGGAGTTACAGGTAATCGGGAGCGGCCATGTGGGTTCTAGGAACTGAGCCTGGATCCACTGCAGGAGCAGCAGGTGCGCTCATCCTCTGAGCCATCTCTCCAGTCCCTCAAGATGTTGCTTTGTTTGTTTAAAAAAACCTTAGAGCCAGGCATGGTGGCGCATGCCTTTAATCCCAGCACTGGTGAGGCAGAGGCAGGCAGGTCTACAGAGTGAGTTCCAGGATAGCCAGGGCTACATAATGAGATGCTGCCTTGAAAATAAACACACACACACACACACACACACACACACACACACACACACAAATAGTATCAGTGTGTAGTAAAGGGGACTGTTCACCTAAATGGTGGCAATGACTCTTGGGGACAAGGTGATGGAGAACTTTCCCTTCAAACATTTGTCGTGCTTGAAGTTTCTCTCCAAACATGGGCAAGGTCACAGTGCTTCTGGGAACAACCTTTTTCCTCCTTCCACTCCTGAAAAAGCAGACCCATGGATGTAAACGTCACCAGGACACAGGAGAAATAAAGGTGCAAAGGTGGAGTTCTCGAAAGGAGAAGCTCCACGTGTGGCAGACCCCGATGAATGCCTCAGTCCTCAAGACCCCAGCAGCGGGCAGTCTTGAAGAGAAGGGAGCTGCTGCTCTGGAAAACCTGGACCTGAGGTGCTCAGGGGTGTCCTATCTTGCCTCCTGCCACCTTTCTGGGTGACCTTTCCAGTGTCATTGCTGACCCAGGATGGAGAGGCGAAACAATGGCTCTTCCTGGTGGTATTCCGTCCATCAGCTCATGGTGAGGTTTTCTTTTCCTCATCGAAGTCACTAAGGATGACCACACAACACCCTGAAAACAGAAGGCACTGACTCACTGGTCCCAAAGTATCACCAGGTGACAGGGGAGTCCTTGCTGTGTAAATATAAGGACCTGAGTTTGAATCCCCAGACCCCAGCGCTGTGTCAGGCAGAGACAGGAGGCTTGCTGGGGCTTGCTGGGGCTTGCTGCGGCCTGTCTGGTTCCGGGTTCAGTGAAAGACTCTGTCGCAAGGGAAAAAGGTGAAGAACAATAGAGGAGACCGACATGCTCCCCAGGCCCTGCACATATGTATTCAGATGTGTACACACACCACATACATGCAGACCACACACACACACACATATATATACACACATACACAAATAAGGACACATCCAAATTCTCATCAGTTCTTATGTGGATGAGTGAGTCAGTCTTGGTCCTTGCCTCAAGGAGCCTGTTAGTTATGTATAAATCATACTCATAGCTATAGGTAATTATAAGCTGTTGCTATGGCACGTTAAATATTACAAAGGACAAATACTGGGAAAGAAGTTTTTAAAGCAGAGGCCTTTAATCTACTTATGAAAATACATTTTATAATTTAACATGTATACAAACATATGGGCAGAGATGTATGCAGTAACAAATGGTTCATTAAAGCACTCTCATGCAAATCATAAGCAATTGCTGTTGGTATTTTCTGATCTGTTCCTTCTTGGGGGAGGTGGGGGAACATGTCTCATGTAGCCCAGGCTGGCCTCAGACAAGGATGACCTTAACCTTCTGATCCTCCTGCCTCTGCACCTCCTCAGCATTAGGATGACCAGCATGTACCACCATGCCCAGCTTCCGTGGTGCTGGGGATGGAACCCAGGACTTGAGCATTCTAAGGAAGCACTCTGTCAGCTGAGTTACATGCCCAGTCCCTGGCTTGTTCATTTTAAAAACAATGGCATCAAAACCCAATGAACTGCCCTCCGCTTGTTAATGACTGTGGTCCACAAGCTGGAAAAGCCTGTGATGGAAGCTACTATAGTTTGGATCTGGGTCTCCCCCAAAGTCCCATGGACTAAAGGCCTGGCTGTCAAACTAGGGTCCCATTGGGAGGTGATGGAACCCTTAGGTGGTGGGATCTATCAGGAGGAGGTTGGGTCACTAGGTGTAATTCTCTCTCCTCCCTTCCCTCTCTCTCTCCCTTTCCCTCTTTCTTTCTCTCTCCTCCTCCCTCTCTCCTCCTCTCCCTCCCTGCCCTTCCCCTCTCCCCCTCCTTCTCTCCTTTCTTCCTGGCCACCAGAAGGTGAGCATCTCTCTCTGCTCTACTACATACCTTCCCACAGTGATCCTCTTCTTGCCACAGGCCCAGAGCAACAAAGACAGTTGACAACAGACCCAAACTTCTGGAACCCATGAGCCAAAAACTGTCTTTCCTCTTTCTAAGGTGATTTTCAGAGGTAGTCTGTCACAGTGACAGAAAGATGACACAGGGTCCTAAATGACAGTGGAACAGGGTGGAAGTCATAGAATGCTTCTTAGGCCGAGACAGAGGAGGTTAAAGCAGCCAGGGAAGGATGCTTCATGTAAAGGGCACAGCACACACAGAGCGCCCTCATGTTACAGGAGGAGAAACTGAGAGCTGACTTTCTCAGTCCCACAACGCCCGGCTCAACTCTCCTAACTCCATTCCGAGGTTCTTCACTGAAGTCCATCAGCTGTATATAGTCTCCCCTTGATTTTAGCCAATCAGGAGCCGCGCACTAATGACTCTCCGCCAGGCAGGGCAGGAGAAAGGGGAAGAGGGTGGGCACAAGGCTGTTTACAAAGCGTCCATTTGATTCTCCGTGTAAGACAATGCGCCTCCGCTCTACCCCACCTGGCTGGAGGCCTGTGCAGGGCTGTTTGTTCCTTCCTGTGGGGACTGGCTGGGGGCCAGGCTGCTGCTTGGGTCCTGGCTTTCAGGAAGGGGCATGGACGCAGCATCCAGGCAAGGGTTAGGTTAGGTTTAGGGCCCAGGAACGGAGGCAGCCCTGCCTTTCCCAGCTCCCCACACTCACACCTGACCCCCTCAGGTTTCCATCCCCGTGTGTCCAGGGTCATCAGCCCTGGGACTGCTTTGGAGCAGTAGCTGGGCAAACGCCTTCCGTTCTCCAGCCTGAGAGTCATTCGAGTCTAGCAGGTGAAAGGCCACAAGCCAGGGTGTCAGTCAGGGTCAGGGTCAAAGCAGGTGGTGTGGGAGGATATTAGGACAGAGGGGTCGGGGGAGGCAAGGGCCTTCAGGCAAGCTTGAAAACAGGTGAGAAAAAAGATTGCTACATACAATTGTACAGGTTACACACTGCGCAGGGCACTTAGCTCAGGGGATGGGCAAGAAAGGAACCCACTCACAAAACTGCACTTCTAGCCAGGGGTGGGATCAGTCTTGAGGACTCAGAGGTGGTCCTCTTTCCTGACAAAGGCCAGGAAGGACTGACTTGGAAGAGTGAGTATGTGGGCAGAGGTCGGGGAAACAGCCCGGCCCACACAACTGCACGTCTAAGATACAGCTCCGGAGCCTCCAGGAGGGTCAGTGCCTTAAGCTTAACCTCTGCGTGCGGGCAGAGAAGGGCTCCTGGCCAGGCGCCTCTGGAGTGGTGACAAGCTGGGACCGAAGAGCAACTGGCTGATGAGAAGAGCCCCTCCCCGTTCCAGGCCTGCCTCCATGTCCCCATCAGTGTCAAAGCACGTCAGCAGCACCATAACGCCCCAGCTCCTCTCTTGAGATTTTAGCGTTTAAAGATGTGGCTGGTTAGGTACGCCCACTCCACACAACTCCAGGTACCTCACGAAGGTCAACAAAGGTCAAGGCAGCTACAGCTAGAACCTGCAACTCCAGTGAAGACCTCCTCCTGTGGCTAACCTCCTGTGGCTCAGTCCTCACTCCAAACCTGTCTTCTGGTGTCATTGGGACCCCTCATTCTGGTGGGCAGCCAGCTTTGCTTAAATCTGGATCCCTCCTTCACTTCGGACCTTAGGGCCGGCGGCTTCACAGCTGTCTAAACTCTGCCTCCTCTGAATCCCTGCCTAGAAAATGTCAAACAGCCCCGATCCTGGGGCCCCCTTCCCCTTGCTGTGTCTCTGGGCCAGCACGGAGACCTGGCCCATTATGAATTCATACGCCCAAACAGGCCCTTGGCCCTGAACAATAAGACTTTTATTCATCTCCAAATGCCCAGGCTAACTCCTCTCTGTGGTTAATTCAGGTCTTCGAGACTCAGTCTCCCACCACCGTCCCGTTCCCTCCTCCTGAGCAGGCAGCCCTGGCTGCTTCAGAAGTGAGGGTCATTTCTCACCAGGAAGCCAGCCACCTTTATCCCCTCCACCAGTCTCAGGGGGAGAAGAACCCCTGCCTGTGAAGGCACCCCTTCCCCGATGTCTCCTTTGCACTGGATGACTGTCTCCAAATACAACGGTCTCTTGGTACATAACCTCATAGGCGATTGGCTCCAGGATCTGCCCAAGTCTTTTTGTGTTCGGTTCTCCTATAAGATAGCCTAGGACCTGCATACAGCCTAGGCACGGCCTCCCCTGTACTTCAAATCAGGGTCGGGTCAAGCGGATGATCCAGGAGGGCACGAGAGGATTACCTGTAATACCTAATGCAACGGCCACATGTCACCTCACATGGATTCAGCACAGGACTCTCAGCATGTGCCAAATTCAAGTTTTGCTTTTTGGTTGGTTAAATCCATAGACATGGGGGAGGGGGTGACTCTAGCTCTTCTTCCTTATGCCATTAAATATGTGAAGACCTCTTCAAAATCACTGAAATACTGAACTCTAACTGAAATCCAGCTAGATCACCATCAATACATAGCAATCATGTATACAAGTCAGAGAAAACACTTGGCAATACCTGCTGACTCTCCTTACGACAAGGCCTCATGAAGACAACATGCATATTCGTAAGAATAACCTATAAAACTGGACACTCTACTTCCTGGGGAATACAGGTCTTATGGAGTTGTCTCAAAACACTGCAGCTTGCTATTTTGGGGCCAGCACATCACATCTCCGTACATAGCAGTGGTCCCGTCACTTAGGGGTGTTAATATGATGGCCCAAGTGTGAGCTTTCAGCTGCGAACCCCACCTATCTAAAATCAGAACAAATCAGAGACAAAATCAGAGGCCTTGACAAATGGTAATAACCTACAAGGAAGGAGGTGAGGGCTGGCTAGCGGCCAAGAGTCTGGTGCTACAGGGAAATCTGGCTACAAGGTACATTTTACACCCCTGGAGATAAGCCCTTAGCACAACACTCCTCATATGGGAAGGGATATTGAATTTCATCTAGTGGCCCGAGACCTGCCTCTTCCACATGGCAACACACACATCAACTCCAAGATCTTGCTGACTCAAAAGCAGCTAAGATATCACCTCTTACCAGCCAGGAAACACCACTACAAGGTCACCAGGACATTATATTATAATCATATCATGTTACAAGGTGACCAGGACAACAATGCCCTCAAGATAAGGTGACTGCTTGTTCAACAATCACTTGGTCATGGAGCCTTGCCAGCTAGACATAACCGAAGACTTGTTCACTAATAATGCCAGACAGCAGGGCTTGCATCTGCCCCATCTGGGATGAGTGTCTGGGTAGTCAGAACCACTTCGAAGCAGAGACAGACCCCGCTTAGCAAACATTTATTGCAGCACAGGCCAAGCTGTGTGCCGGGCCATATGTCCCTCGACTCCACGTGGGCCCTGGATCCTCAGGAGGAGGTTAGAAATATCCCTCCCCAGCATTTCAAGTGGAAGAGACTCCACTACTGGCAAATGCCTAACCTAGACAACCACATCCATTTCTGGAGAAAAAGGATCTGTGGGCTGATGGGCAAACAAAATGGGACCAAGGACAGAGAAAAGGAGGAGGCTATGGAGTCCTGAGCACAGACTGAAAACAATTAACAGGAATATGTACATCCAATGCAAGGTGAAGCCTACAGGAAGGCCCCAGAGCACTGGGGGTCTGACAATTCAGAGAATCTGGAAAGGCATAGGAGGAAGGCAGGTCACCCAAAACAGGAGCTATGGCAGCTGATAAATCTCAACAGCAAAATTAAGAGGCAAATAAGGATATTTTAAGACCCACTTTAAAAAAGGTTTATTTTTATTTTCTGTGCATAAGTGCCTTATCTGCATGTATGTATGTGTATGTTCCACATGTGTGCAGTGTCCAAGGAGGCCAGGGCTTTGTGTACAGCCCAGGCTAGCCTTGCACTCAGATCTCCCTGCCTCAGGCTCTTGAGTGCTAGGATTATAGACATGTGCCACTATTCCTGGATTCAATAATATTATTAGACAAATGTTTTAATGCCTATGCAGTATTTTATTTCTGACCAGCCCTAGTGTCTAACACTTCTGGTTGTTTTACTTAAATTTAGGGGGTGAGGGAGATTGAGACAAGGTCACATTATAGTACTGGCTAGCCTGGAGCCATGTACAGACCAGAACATAGAACAGGCTGGCCTTGATCTCACAAAGATCTGCTTAGCACTGCTTCCCAAATGCTGGGATTAAAGGTGTGGGACACCGTGCCCAGTAGTTCCGGCCCAACAGTTCTGGCTATTTTAAATATTTTATATTATTAATAATGTGTTAATACAAATACATGTTTGTTTGTTTGTTTGTTTTTTGTTTTTGTTTTTTTTTGTTTTGTTTTTGAGACAGGGTTTCTTTGTGTAGCTTTGCGCCTTTCCTGGAACTGACTTTGGAGACCAGGCTGGCCTTGAACTCACAGAGATCCGCCTGCCTCTGCCTCCCGAGTGCTGGGATTAAAGGCGTGTGCCACCACCGCCTGGCCAAATCTGTGTATTTTTAAATACACTTTTAACCAAAGGTCCTAAATAGCCTGAAAATGGCAATTTATGGTCTAAGGATATGTGTCCTTTTAAGGCTATATGTGTGTGTTAGTGTATACATATGTATGTATGCGTGTGTGTATATATATGTGTGTGTGTGTGTATAATCTGAACTACTAGGCAGATTTGGTGTCATGATTCTTGCTCAGCTATTTTAATCATATCATACAAGTGGTATGTACTTCCTATATATAGGAAATAGTTTCATGAAAAACATCATTTTGTGTGGAGTCAAAACATTCCAGGCGGGCTAAGGCCTTATTTACTTGAGGGAAATGAAGCATCCAGAGCTAGAACACTGATGTTATGATAAGAAGTTGGGAAACAACAGCTAGTCAGCTCAGCAAAGTTGGTAGGGCATGGTGCTACTGAAAACATGACCTAGCATGTGGCAAGAACTGGCCAGCCAACTTCACGCTGGGGAAATCCACCCTTGGCTGCAAGATGTCTCACCAGCCCTGGCCAGCTACCACGCGGATTTGTCCTCTTAGCCAAAGGAAAGACTGGGTGACGGATTGTAAATTACCCAGCATAATCCATGTAGCTTCTGGGTAAGTACCCAAAGCACATGCCCAAGTGCTAAGTGTGTCATCTTTCTATAATCAACAGGACACCCGGTTAAGGGAGGCCACGGGCCAATCGATGACAAGATTAAAACTTCAACATCACTTAGTGAATTCTCATCACACTGTATGTTTTTTCTTTTTAGATTTACTTGTTTTATGTGCTTGAGTGTTTTGCCCGCATGCATATGCACCATGTGAGTGTCTACAGATGGTCACGAGCCAACATGCGGGTGCTAGGAACTGAGCCCAGGTCAGCACGTGCTCGCTGAGCCATCTCTCCAGCCCATTGTTAGTCATTTCTAACAGAATCTGTCAATATTGTGTCAAAGGACCAGCCAGACCTGATTGAGATCACAGCAGCTCCCATCACAGAGTGTACCCACACTTCAGGTTGGTCCCTTAAGCTTCAAGCTCTTTTCATGTAAGAAGCACAGGATTTAGTATGTTGTCATTTTCTGACACTCAGATTCACTATGTAGCCCTGGTCGTCCCAAGGGCTGGGATTCCACGTGTGGCAGTACATCCACCTCACAGACTTCGTTGTAAAGGTCACGTGGGCAGATGCCACTTTCGTCACTAGTTGAAATTAAGTTAGCCTCTGAGGAAATAATTGCTTCAGATGGTCAAGAAGAGGGGACCAGCCTCAAAAAAAAAGGGGACAAAAGGTCAAGAAAACCGATGGCGTGGGTGTTTCATTAAGTATTTGGGCTGCCAGGGAAGCAGCCACTTCAGAGGGCCTTCCTCCCTCAAGAGTGGGATTGGACACTGGCTTGGTCTGAGGAAGGAAGCACTGAACACTCCAAGTGGGGTTTATATTAAAATGTGTTTACTGAGCTACATGCACTATCCATTGGTCCTCTCTAAGTTTCAAAACAGCGTGTCTTCCAACAGGTCAGATACTGAAGCAGAGAGAGTAAAAGCCCCCCTTGAGGCCCCTTTCCCCTTCTCTGCACCCAAATCCTGCTTCCCACAGGGAGGTATTTCCCCAGTTTATTTGTGATGCTGGGGATCAAAGCAGAAGCTGCATGTGCTAGGGGTCCTACTATGGAGCTCGTCTCTGGAGGCCTGTAGATGGATACGAACTTGATCTAGGGATTTAGATCCCCTGTGTTCGGCCACCTGACTGACATGCCCTGGCAAAGGTCCTGAGCCTTTCTGTAATTGCTCCATCCAGAATGGCTCACCTTTCCTCTCCTCACTCAGGGTGGAGGTTTCCCTTCTGGGAGGAGGGGCTCCTGTCCCATGACCTCGCTATCCTACAAGTATGAAAACTAATCTGAGCCAAGTCCTGGTTCAAGGTGCACCTCTAACAGTGGAGGAAGTGAACGAGGGCCCTGGGAGGTTTACTAACTAGCCAGCACTCAGAGGCTTTTCTATTTCAAATTAAGATCATTCCTTGGACTAGCTCCCCAGCAGAAGGACTGAGCACCCCCACAACACACCAAGCCTGTGCTCTGCTCCAGTCAACTGCTCATGCCTGGCCATTTTGTCAGACAACCAAGTCAGCTGATTGCATGGAGACAAAGGAACATTTCATAGACACACTCTTCTCGTTTGGCAGTTGGAAGAATACTGCAAGTCTCAGGTTTTCACGGGACAAGTCTTTGTTCCCACTGAAAACACTGGGAAGGCTCCTGAGGAATGGGGGCTTTGGATTAGTTCAGGATGGACTTGTCACGACAAACTTTGAGACATTATTTTCAAACTTACAGCACCAGTGAACACAAATAACAATTGCAACCTGCTGCCAACCAGCTACTCTGCAAGTTTTGTTTACGTGCATCCTCTAACAGCCCTGTGGGACAGCCATCGTCCAGGCTGACAGACGAGAAAATTAACACTCAGCAGTTACATAACCTGCCCAATGTCACACAGCCGGGAAGCAGAAGGACAGGATTTGTGCTCAGATATATCTGTTCTGAGAGGCCAGATCAACTCAGTTTCCAAAGGATGGGAAGGAGAACCCCACGTGGTTCCCAATACCTACGCAACGTTGTTGAGAGCTGGAGGTAACTGAAGCTGCCCCTCACGCTTTCTCCCACCCTCAGCCCATTTCTGCTCTCTCCTCGCTCTCCAGAATGCAGCGCCCTCACAGATAAGCCAAGAAGACTTCGACACCCAACTTCACATTTGCTGTTAGGTGATGCATATTTTTTTAAAAAAGGAGACCTCTCGAAGTTGCAGTGTGTGAGGAAAAATTATTATTTTTAAGGTGGCAAGGATAAATATTTAATTAGACACGTTGGCATTAAATTTTGCCTGGCCTTGCAACATCTCAGACAATAAAAGAAGCCTTTGTCTACAGGGCTAATTAGAGACTACTAGATTATTTTTATTAAAGCCCTTTGGACTATCAAGTGTGACAAATGCAGCAGTGTGGTGGTGTAGAATAGCACTAGTCTGGAAATGTGAGTTCTAATCCTGACTCAGACATGACTAGCCACCAACAGTCATTTGCATACTGTGTACAGATGACAGTGTTTTCACATACTTTTTACATGAGCTCAATCACCTTGGGGCAAATCACTTAACGCTTAGGGTCTCTTGTCAAAACCTGGAAATAACATTATGACACCTTATGTCCTGTCAGTTCTAACTAACACACTACAAGGAGAAGAACACGTGTCTGGGATCCTCACAAACGTGTCTATAAATGAACTAGAGCACATGCGTTTTAGTCTGAACATTTACATTTTCTACTCAGCTGACAAATGCAACAAATAAGATGTTTGCTTCCAGCTGTTTGCTACATTTCTGGAAAGTACCATGTTACCGCCCTCAGTTGGACTGCCATATGGGAACTCTGTTTTCTTCAACAGCCACTAGCATGCCTAAGTCTGGTTAGTCATCTAAACCCACAAAGAGCATGGGCTTGGAGACATCCACCTTGACAATGGATGCACTCTTAGGTGAGGTAGTCCTGGTATCTTCACAGAAATGAAACACCATTCTAACTCTAAGACACACAACTATCTCCTTCAAGGCTTGCTAATTCCTGCTTCTGAAACTAGGATGTAGCTCAGAATACACACACACACACACACACACACACACACACACACACACACTTTACCAAAAAGCTGTCGGTAAATTACAGGTTTGTCTCAAGATCAAGGAAATACAGTCCTATAAAACTATATAACATCTGTCACACAGCTTTAGGTCTGACTTGGTCCAAATCATGCCTCTCTCCCTGATCTTAACAATGACCTTCAATAGCAGCTGGATAGGTGTACGGCAGGTCTCAGTCATGTTTCTTAAGAGGACCAGTTTATAAAGCATTCAATCATTATCTCATAAAACACTGCTGTGGATTTCAAAGGCAAATTAACCCATATAAACGCCACTCTGATGTTCTGAAAAGGTACCATCCCATGGCAGACTGCAAAGGGAACATTTGCACCTCACACTCCCCTGATCTCTCTTGACACATTTTCTTGCTTAATTCAGCACGGTCCACCCCAGTAATAACACTGCTTCCCAAAATACACTCAGTCCAGGAAGAGCGGCCCTCCAGCACAGCTGTCTCCTCCTGCCCTCTTTGGGTATTTGGGAGAGCTATGTGACACGGAGAGGGACCAGAAGAAGGAATGTAACTCTGTGGCCCCAGAGTTCCCACTGCACCACCGGCAGGTGCATCCCGCCAAACCCCAGACTGGCATCTGAAAGAGAGCAAACTCCACTGTTGGATGGGGGCTGTCATGTTCCTGAACTCCATCTCTATGTTTAAAACTAGGGCGACAGCCGTGTTTGCTACTGTAAATGAATCTGATGGGCATGGGGGCAGGGAGTGGCCCTGAGGAGGCTGCCAATGGGCCATGAGTGAGCAAAGCCGAGGAGCGAAATCACTGTTTGCAACTCCAGAAACTCCTGATGAGTTTTAGGAGTGGACCGTGCCCTTTGTAGCCTGGAATTTAAAAAAGAAAAGAAAGAAATCTTTTATTCTTATTCATTAGAACTGCCTTCTATTTACACATATTTTCTAACACTGCATAGAAATCTGGGAGAGCAAAAAAAAACAAGGACTCAAAGGAAGCTGGCAATGAGGTACACACAGTAGTTAGGAGCCCTCGAGTTGAGGCATGTCTATGGAGAACTTTCTGGCTACGAGCACAAACGCACTTCAGCTGAGTTTCTCACTGGCAAAAAGAAAATAGCTTTCTCTTTCAACACTAGGTACGACAAGCTGGGCAAGTGGGTGGGCAAAGGCAACCCTGGGAATCCTACCAGGCAACAGTCTCCACCAAGACTCAGAGCTGCAGGAGGCAGGGATACAGGTCTCAGAGCTACTCCATGAGCACTCTTAACCGCCCCTCCTCCCCACTCTGCTCATCCCGTCAAAATCCACTATGGCCCGGTTGGTTACTTCACCAAATTTTTACAGGTATCGGAAAATCAAGCCCTGCCAAAACCCCTCATACAGACAGTAAGCACTTGCTGTAACCCTTACAGGTCGGTCTTCAAACTTCACATATACCGAGGATGTAATGGGACTCCTTAAAGAATCCTGCAGGATGCTTATTCACAAAAAACGCACCGGAAGCACACGAACCGAAGCTCCCAAACCAACCATGCCCCCCGTCCCTCCACTCCCTTCGCTTCCCTGTGGCCAGGGCAGTGGCTCAGCACACTGGAAGGCCACCATGCACGAGCCCTGAGCACCCAACAGTAGCTGATCACAACGCAGCTCGACCCCTCTTGGCAAAAAAACCCCCCAAAAAACCTCTTCGGAAAGCCGCGCCGGCTCTCTGCAGCTACTTAGAACTATCCACGGAGGCCTGCTTTCCTAAACCAATCGCGTCAGGAGCGGGTAGGAGGGAAGTTGGTCCCTTAGGGTCCCAAGGTTTGGACGGCTACAATGTCCCCCTCCCCCAGGTCTCCACCGACGGCCTCCCTACCCTGCCACTCTTTTCCTCTGGCATATCACTTGGGGAAACTAGAGGCCCGGAGATGCCAGGCGCCGGAGTAAAGAGAAGGGACAAGGGCAGGCAGGAGGGAGTTTGGAGGAAAAATACAAGGCCGTGGGCAGAGGTGCGACGGCGCCACATCTAGAGGGGAAGAACCCCAAGGTGGGTCGGCAGGGAGGGAGGGAGGGAGGAGGGCAGGGGAGGAGGAGTGGCTGGGGCGGCCTGGCCCCGGAGGCCCCCGAGGGCCGCAGACCGGCGGAATGGGGCACGGGCGGGGGCGGGGGCGGGGGCCGGCGGAGATGGGGGAGCCCGGTTCCCCTCCCCCAGCCCGGCCCGGGCCTCCCGCTGACTCAGCCCCACGGCGACCGTGGCCTCGGCCCCGACTCACAGTGCGCGAGGCGGCTCCGGCGGAGGCGGCAGGGGAGGGGACGGGCGGCGGCGGGGGCGCTGCGGCAGCGGCTGCGGCTCCGGCCGGAGGCTCCGGGGCGGAGGGTCCTAGCAGAGGCCGCCGCGGTCTCCGGCTTCAACGCACAGAGACTGCGGGGGGACGGGAGCACTGCGCAGGCGCGATGCGGCCGCCGCTGTCAGCCCGAGCGGGGCGGGGCCAGGGCACCCGCCGTCTCCACGGCAACCGGGCGGCGAGAGGCGGACAACCCCTACCTCTACCTCGTCCTAGCAACGGCGGCGGCGGGAGGTGCGGGAGACGAGAACAATCCCTCTGGATCGCCATGGCAACGAGGAGACGAAACCGCCTGGTAAACGTGCGGCGGTACCGAGGGGAACGCTCTTACCTTGTCGCCATGGCAACTGGGAACAGCCCCCTTCCTTTTTCCTTAGCAACAGGGTAACAATTCCTCCGCCCTGACTCGTCCAAGAAGGAACCAGCCTTTACTTACGATCCCCCGTCGTAGCGGGATGATGGGGACTCTCTGACCATTTCAGCAAAGGCAAAAGAAGAGACTATTTCTTCTCTCTCGCTGACATGGAAGGACCGAAGCCGGGTTTGATGCCTTTTCTTGCTTTACGGCGTCCAGTTGCAGTCTGTTACTTGAATCTTTACCTCAGTCAAACATCCCTTTTAGCCTCCCGCGAGGAAGCCTGCACCTTTACCCCGAAGCCGAGCTAACAGAATGGGCATTGATACTCATATTTGAGGGTTTTGTTTATTTGCCGATGTTGTTTGAGACAGGTCCTCCGAGCAGCCTGGTAAATTATAGGCTCACACCTATAATTCTAGAACTTGGGAGGTGGAATCAGGACTTGCCAAAAGTTCAAGGTCATTCCTGGGCTACAGAGTGACATCCTCTCTCAGCAACAACAAAACCAAACCAAAAGACAGGGACTCTTTTCTGTAGCCTGGTGGCCTTGAACTCACCATCTTTCATCTGCTCTCCTTGAGTATTTGCCGACCATAGAGTCCCTTTCCCAGTGCATTTGCTGACAGTTCCTTCCTCTGGCCCACTGGTTGGTGTAGATTCTATTCTTCACAGCCTTCTTTGACATACCCATTCACGTTCCCAAATTCCTTGTTCCAAGTCTGCTTTGATGGAGCTCCTCAGTTTTGGATACATCTCCTTCCTCCCAGTGCCTGCAGTCCTTGGCCCACACTGCTCTCTCCAGGGCCTTGTTATACTCAACATCATTGAGATTTCATGGTTCTCTTTGTGTGTGTGGGGGGGGGGTCTTCTGTCTCCCCTCCACTCAGCCCTGACTCCCGTGGATGTCTTGTGGTCACCTCTGAACCCACCTCGTATGCACCTTCTTGGTTACTCAAATCTTTCAGTAGCATCCTTTGTTTACACTTCTGTCGCCCTAGCCAGACTATGCATCCTGGTGGGCAGGAATTCTGTCTTATTCATCAGCCTCCTCAGCATCTCACACGCATGGAATGTGACACATAGAAGAGTCCCACTAACTGTGTATGTAATTGACTCCAGCAAAGACAAAGGTTTCACTTTTCCCTCACTTTCTCTGACCTAACTCCCTCAGACTCTCAGTCCACATCTTCCTCATTGTCTATGCACATATTTTGTTGACTATGGCTGCTACTGTTTTAGCTGGCCCACACCCTTATCTTTTGATCTCCGTGCCAAGGCTCTAGTCATCCATTAACCAAGACTCTTGCATTTTGTGTATCCTGGTTCCTCCCTTCTTCAGTCACAAGTGTTTCCAGTGGGGTGTATGTTCCTACTGTCTGGAGACACCCCCCCCACTCCCGTTTAGTCACCCTCTGTATGAACATAAGCATATTCTGATTATACCCCTTTGGTGAACATCACTGGATTCTTCTGGACATGCTGACATGCCAGAGATGTTATATTCTCTTTGAGTGACTTAAAAGTTAGCCTTCAAGGTCTAATTTCTCCTCCAAGTTTCCCTGTCTTGCTCCCCTAAACCCCACCCAGGACTACCCAAAGACTACTGCTATCAAAGCACCCCAAAGAGGTCCATTTTCTCAGGGAAAAGAGGAGGCAGATTAGAGAGAAGGAAAAAAAAAACAAAAAGAAACCCAAAACCTGCCCAAAACATGCCAATGTAGTGACCAATTCCCCCACCCCCACCCCATCTACAGCAATTTTCAGGAAAAAGTTCTGTTTGACAAATAATTCCCGAGAGAAATAGTTAGAAATGTAGGTACGAGTTTTCATTTGCCCCTGGCCACAGAACCGGAAACCCAAAGTGGTTCCTGTCCTGACTCTACTTACAAGGTGTCTGGATGCTACAAAAATAAGGGTGAGATCAGATCTCAGGCTTAGTTTACTTTTCTTTCCTGTGAAGTTCCAGCTCAGCTCTGTGTTTGCAGGTGTAGACCTGAGTGGTGTAGACAACCCCTGAGTAATCCTGAGATGAAAGATTGTAACCTCATCCCACATGACCTATAAAGCATGCTACTTACCCCGTCTCCCAGATTCTCTTGTGTTAACATTTGAAGGTTTGCTTTTTAATCTGCTTTCTCACAGCGAATCACCATAACTTTTATGGTGTAAGCAGTCATTTCTTAATTTCTGTGGGCTAGGAGTTTAGGTTGAGCTCGTTTGGGTGGTTCTGGTGTCCTTGCAGTCAAATGGTGGCTGGGGCTTAAACATCACAGGCTTTCTGGACATCCTCCTGCCTTCATGGTATCTCATAGGTAGCTTTTTGGTTTTCCTACCACCTGGTACCTTCAGGGCAACTGGGCTGTTCACATGGTAGTTGAAGGTTCCAAAGGCAGATGTTCCAATGCACAGAAAAAACGAAATCCCTTTTTATAAATTCGCTTCAAAATCCTGCTGGCTTAAAAAACAAAACAAACAAACAAACAAACAAACAAACCCAAAACCCTCTTGCAAGATGGGGAGCATAGATCCCATGTCTCAATGGGAGGAAGGTCAAAGCCATATAACAAAAGTATGGAATTGTGTGTGTGTGTGTGTGTGTGTGTGTGTGTGTAAGCCTGGGGTCAATATCAGTTGTCTTCTTTAATTGCCTCCTTCCTTCATTCGTTCGTTCCTTCCTTCCTATTTATTTGGGACGGGTTTCACTACGTAGCTCTGACTAGCCTAGAACTTATTATGTAGATCAGGCTGACCTCAGATGTGTAGAAATCTACAATGCCTCTGCTCCCAAGTGCTGGGATTAAAGGTTTGGACTGCCGGGCGGTGGTGGCCCACGCCTTTAATCCCAGCACTTAGGAGGCAGAGGCAGGTGGATCTCTGTGAGTTTGAGGCCTGGTCTATAGAGCTAGTCCAGGACAGGCTCCAAAGCTACAGAGAAACCCTGTCTCGAAAAACCAAAAAAAAAAAAAAAAAAAAAAAAAAGGTTTGAATCACCACATCCAGCCCCTACCTTATTTTTTGAGGCAGGATCTCTCTCTGGCCCCACTAGAGCTCACTGATTGACTAAGCTAATTCTCCAATGAGCTTTAGGGATCCATGTCTCCACCACCCCCAGCACTGGAATTACAGACTCATGCCACCATGCCCAGTATTTACTTGGGTATTGGAGATCAAACCCAGATCTCCATGCTTGTGTGGGGATCACACAGTTTATCAACTAAAGCCCAATAAATATATATGAATGGGAGCTATGTTGAGACCAATAACTTGGGTGATGTTATTTGCCACATCTTGACATCTGTTCGCAAAATACATTCATCTCTGCTGTGGATATCGCTCTGTGTAAATAAAGTTCTGATTGGCCAGTGGCCAGGCAGGAAGTATAGGCGGGACAAAAGAGAAGAGAATTCTGGGAGGTGGAAGGCTGGGTGAAGAAAGACACTGCCAGCCGCCGCCATGACAAGATGTAAGGTACTGGTAAGCCACGAGCCATATGGCAAAGTATAGATTAATAGAAATGGGTTAATTTAAGATAGAAGAAGTAGATAACAAGAAGCCTGCCATGGCCATACAGTTTGTAAACAATATAAGTTTCTGTGTGTTTACTTGGTTGGTTCTGAGCATCTATGGGCCTGGCGGGTGAGAGAGATTTGTCCTGACTGGGCCAGGCAGAAAAACTCTAACTACACATCTCTTCCCTCAAGACCTTCAAATCTGATTCCATCAGCCCAATGACAGATCTCATCTGAATCAGGTCCCAATGTGTATATGGCTCTGGTCCTGTCTCCTGGGTACAAATCCAGGGTACCAGTCCATCCATCAGTTGGACAAGCTGTGAGGTCAAAACCTCACCATCTGCCTCTTGCATAGTCAACATACAGTAGTGGTCTAGACATGGGATTATTGATACAGACACCCTCATTTCAAAAAGAAAGAAAAGTGGTGTTCACTGTAGTTACTAGCTCATAGTGATTGAAATACAGTCTCTATGAATACACTGGCCAGTTCAGTATTAATCCATTTACTTATATAAATGTGAATATGGATTTTTCCCAATGGGTTATAATTCTTTCCTAAGATGTGTGTGTGTGTGTGTGTGTGTGTGTAGAGGACAACCCTGGATGTTGTTCCCTAGGCATGGTGGACATTTTTTAATATTTCAAAGACATGGTGTTTCCCTGGCCTAGAACTTGACACGTAGGCTGGCTGATTGGTGACCCACAGGGATCCACTTACCTTTGCCTCCTCAGCACTGGGGTTATACATGTGAACCACCACATCTGTTTTTGTTGTTGTTTTGTTTTGTTTTGTTTTAATGTGGGTTCTGGGTATGGAATTCAGGTTCTTGTCAGACTAGGCAGGCACTTTCCTGATTGAGAGCTCAGCCCAGATAATTTATCTTGATGCTCAACATATGACAGATATGTCCTTCTATTTGTTGATTTATTTATTTGGAAATAAGGTTTTAAGTAGCCAGATTAAACTCACTGTGTACTTGAAGCTGGCCTTGAACTCTTGATCCTCCTGCCTCTGCCTCCCAAGTGTTGGGTTACAGGTGTGTGCCACACCTGACTTCCTTCCTTATAAAGGTTGAATGATATGGCATTGTGTGTTCATATCACACTTCACTTATCCATTTGCCCGTCAGTGAACAGTTGGCTTGTACCCACCTTTTGAATATTGAACTATATGCTACTGTAACCACAGGCACACAAACATCTCTTTGAGACCTTGTTTTAAATTATCTGGGGTATATTCTCAGAAGTGGGATTGTTGAAACACAGGGTAGTTCTGTTTTTATGTTTTCAGAGGAAACATTGCTAGTTTCTGGTTTTTGATAGTGGTCATAATGTCTGTGAGCTGCAATCTCATTATAATTTGATTTTGTCTTTAACTTTGAGACTATTTCATATGCTATTGGCTACTTGTACATTTGGGGGTGGGGGCGGGGGAATGTCTCTTAGAATTCTTTTTCCCATTTTTGAATTGTGATTCCCCCGCCTCCCCCCATTGTTCAGTGTTCAGAGTGTTTTCTGGCAATTAGTTCTTATCAGATATATAAATTGCAAATAATTTCTCTCATTCTGTGGGTTCCTTTTCACTCTGTTGATGCTGGGTTGTTTTTTTTTTTTTTTTTTTTTTAATGCACCAGTTTAAAAAAAATGTTCGTGGAATGCAATGTGTCCATGTTTTCTTCCATTGCTGGTTTGTTTGATGCTCTATCATGACATTTTTGACATTTCTTTTTCTGTTCTACCTTGTTCTATAATGTAACCTCAAACACTGGGTGGGGTCCCCCCGGTTCCATCACCACCCTTCATCTGAAGAACCCTTTCATCTTGTAAAACTGAAGCTCTGCCCTCCTCCAACAATAATTCCCCTTGTTCCAGACTACCGTTCTATCTGCTTTCTTCTCTCCCTACACGTTCCCTGAATGGTCTCATCGTTTCCTGTGACCTCTGGACCTGTGCATCTCCACTGTACGCGTTCTCACGGGTCTTAGACTCTCTAGGCAGCCCCGACATCAAAAGCTCAGTGTGCCTAAGTAGATTTCCCCTCCCACCCATGATACCCATTCTGTAGTCCTCATGTTGTTGTTGGTGTCAAAAAGCCTGGGTGTGATCCTAATCCACCCTTCTCCCTAACCCCCAGGATGATTTTGTGTTATAATCAATTCTACTTATGAAATGTCACCCATCTCTGTTTCTCCTTTATCTCTCTCTCCATGACCATCTCCGACCTCAGATACTGTATTATCTCACACCCGTCCTCCCTGTCAGCCTCTCCATTCTGATCCACCCTCAACACCATCCACGGCCTTAGGGCTCTTTCTACAGCTTGGCCTTTCACATAGCCCCAGGCTTACCTCCCCACGGCTTTCCCTCACAAACTGGCTTATGGGAAATTCATATAATTCCCCCAGGTGGAAGAGATATAGAAGGGATACCTGTTCTCCAGGGTTTTGTTTTGTCTATAGAGTAAGGACAACAACATCCTTTTGTTTGTTTGTTTGTGTAACTCTGGCTATCCTGGAACTCGCTCTATAGACCAGGCTGGCCTCGAACTCACAGAGATCCGCCTGCCTCTGCCTCCCGAGTGCTGGGATTAAAGGTGTGCGCCACCACCTGCTGGCTAATGATATCTTTTACATTGAAATGACATATGGATTAAAAAGCAAAACCAGAAGATTTATGAAGATCTGGGGTTCCAGCTAAGATGTTCTTCACACAACACTGCCCTGTCTTTAGGGGTACTTTAATGATAGAGTTTAGGAGGCACTTGCTTAAAGAGAGAAGTTCAGGCTTCTTCATACAGTAGACACACGATTTGATCCTTAGCAGCCGTTTTTATTTACACTCTTTTTATGGCCTTCCCATGTCGATGCTGCCCAACACCTGTGAAAATACTACTTGGAGTTTGCTGGAGTAAGCAGCTGTCTCTCGGCTGAGACCTAAGCTGTGGGGTGCTCTCTCCTCAGGTAAACACCCACCCACTGCTCAACACCAGTTTCAGGGGTCCCTCCTCTGGCTCTGCCATGGCAGCATCCTTCCAATAGTGATGATGACGCTCCCGTCTTCACATCAAAGGCCCGGAGAAGTTGATCACTTGCCTAAGATCACATGGCTAGTGGACGGCAGAAGTAGGTCCTGAACTCGCAGCCAGCGCCAGAACCTACACTTCCCCTCCATGCCATGCGTGCTGTCCTCTCTGACTACAATCCGTCTGGTCCCCGACACACTTCTAAATGTAGGAGCTGTCCTTGGTTTACTTTTGCACTATCTAATGAAGGCCCAGCAGACGATCTGTAGGCACTTACTAAACGGGAGGTGGAACATTCAGGAAGCCAGACATAAATTGCTAGGTGAATATATGACTCCTTAATTAAATGTGAATTTCTGATTTTTCTTTTCTTCTTTATTTTTGTAGTTTAGCGTGTCACAAACACTGTTTGTGACATACTTATTTTTATGTGAAGTTCAAATTTTAGTGGCTGTCCTCTTTATTCATTGGAGATTGGTTTTGAAAAAGTCTTTTTTTTTTCTTTTCTTTTTTTCTTTTTTTGGTTTTTCAAGACAGGGTTTCTCTGTGTATGTAGCCCTGGCTGTCCTGGAACTCACTCTGTAGTTTAGGCAGGCCTCGGAATCACAGAGATCCGCCAGCCTCTGCCTCCTGAGCGGGACATTTCTCTTAAAAGTTGTCCAGGTAAGGGAAAAACTGCTATGGTCCCTCATTCATTTGCTGGCTGCACCATCTTAAGCCCCTCTGGGGGTCCAGGACCAAACTTAGAAACTGGCTGTTTTTCCTTGAGCCTTACCTGTCCACCTATCGGCCTGTTGCCTAAGCCAAAGTGGTCACGGCTGAGTTTAAAGCGCCCTCTGGAGGTCTTTCCGGGTAGTACTATGGCTGGAGTCCGGCCCACTCAACCTGGAAAAGCCGTGGTAACAAGGAAGGAGGTCCAGGTAGGAGTGGAAGTGGATGGGACAAGACAATTCATCTTTCTAGCAGCCGCTGCTCCAGCCAAGGCTGAAGGCATGCCAATGGAGGTGAATACCACAGGATTTCCTCTCCCAGAATCCCCGGCTTTCTCCTGTTGTTCTCTACACCTTCCAAATCACGAAGTAAGATTCTCTCTCTCTCTCTCTCTCTCTCTCTCTCTCTCTCTCTCTCTCTCTCTCTCTCTGTGTGTGTGTGTGAGCAAGCGAGCGAGCAAGCAAGAGGGCATCTCATTTGACATGTAAATTTTTTTAGATTTCACTGAAATTGTGTATATATATACATACACACACATATGTATGCTTTCCATGTCATATGTACGGATCTGGTACCAAATCAAAGCCATAAAGATTTATCTCTATGCCTTTTTTCTAACAGTTTTGTAGCTTTAGTTCTTAGATTTAAATATTGGGTCCGTTTTGGCTGAGTTTTGCATAGTGTGAGGCAAAATTCCAATTTCAATTCTTTTGCATGTGGATATCCAGGTGTCTAAGCACAATTTGTTGAGAACACTGTTTTTCTCCACGGAATATCTCGATATTGCTACTGAAGTTGTTAAGGTCAGAGCCTGGACCCTGGCAACTCTAACAAGCAAGGCTGGGCCGTCCTCCTCAACAATCAATAACCAAGGCCAATCAACAAGTGAATAATAGTAACAAGCAGAAAAGGATTTATTCAGTGTGTCCATACTGGGAAGAACTATGAGGACCAATGGTGCCCTAAATCCATCTTTGGAGTACTGATGTGGGGTTTAAATAGAGGTCAAGAGCTATACATAGTGGGCATTTCCGGTCAAGATGTAGTCCTGCCCATCACTGACCCATCACTGACTTCTACCGCTTGCTCTCAGTCTGTCCTGCATAGTGTGCAATCTCCTTCCAGGAGACAAGTTCCCTTGTGGCTGATATCAAGGTCTCAGGCTTTTCCTTCCCCAGAATGAGACCCCTGGAGGAAGTGTCAATTCCCTAGAGCTCATTGTCTCAATGGTCTGATAGCTGAAGGGGACCGCACGTGAGTGCGTGCGTGCGTGCGTGCGTGCGTGCGTGCGTGCGTGCGTGCGTGCGCGTGCGTGCGTGTGTGTGTGTGTTTAGGATAGCTCACTCCTGCCATGTGTATCTTGCTATGGTTTCAGTGTATCTCCCAAAGGCTGTTGTGTTGGAAGCTTGGACCTCGGTGTGGCAGGGTTGATGTGGAGGAATGTTTAAGAGGGAAAGCTTCTGAAAGACAATTAGGTCACTGGGGGCTCCATGTTCATAAGGGGTTAATGACGATTTCACCAGCTCCTTTAGGATTCTCTTTAGTTTACTCTTCCAAGTCCTTTGCAGTTTCAAATGAATTTAAAAACCAGGTATCCATTTTTATAGCTGGGATTCTGATGGGGATTACACAGAATCTGAGGATCCATCTTCAGAATATAACCACTTTCATGATAAGAAGTCATCTGCTTCCTGACCACAGAATGACTTTTCATTTATTTAGCTCTTTAGAACATTTTTAACAGTTTCATGGTTTTCAGGGTACAATTGTTGAATTTGTCTTGCTAAATTTATTGCTAAACACTCTGTTCTTTTTAACTTTAAAAACATCACTTTATGTGTGCCTGAGTGTATGTATGTGAATATATGTGCAGGAGCCCGAGACAGTCAGAAGAGGGTATCAGATTCCCCAAAATGCAGCTACCATTGGTTTCAAGCTGCTACATGGGTGCTGGGAACTGAATCTGGATCCTGTCCAAGAGCAGCAAACGCCACGGAGTCTTCTCTCCAGCCCTCCCTTGATTCTTTTTGGTGCTACTGTAACTGGAATTGCTTTCTTAATTTCACATTTGAATTGCACAAGTCTCTCCCTACACCAACAGGAAAGCACTCTGCATATATCCTTCACATGCATCTATGCTTTCACCCTGTATGAAGTTCTGGTGTGTGTACATGTTGCTGCCAAAGTTGGTCCCTCCACCTTAGACAATCTTGCACATAATAGACAACAAGATGTATCCTTTACATCTTAAAAACGTAACGTGGAGAAACAGAGCCAGGACAAAGAGTATGCATTGCATGATTCCATGAATCAGAGTTCAAAACTAGACAACACTCATTTGCCAGGGAAGTAGTTATCCATGGGTGTGTGTGTGTGTGTGTGTGTGTGTGTGTGTGTGTGTGTGTGTGTGCTCGCGCATGCGCACACATGTGTGATATGACACTGATTTGGCAGCAAAAGTTCACAAGCAGATCCATAGGGGAGGGGGCACTGGTAGTACAGGAAAGATCACAAAGCAGATTGCTCAGGTCCTGGCAATGTTCTGTCTCCATCTACACATTCCTTTTATCTAGATTTATCAAGCTGGACATTTAGATCATGGAAGTTGTTTGTCTGCCTTAGACTTAAACGTTTGAGAAAAAGATGTCGAGGAAACAGGTCAGACTCTACTGGATACATGGTGTGTAGTGTGTCACCCTTTCATGTACTCTGTTTGTTCGTTTGTTTGTTTTTCGAGACAGGGTTTCTCTGTATAGCTTTGCACCTTTCCTGGAACTCACTTGGTAGCCCAGGCTGGCCTCGAACTCACAGCGATCTGCCTGCCTCTGCCTCCCAAGTGCTGGGATTACAGGCGTGCGCCACCACCGCCTGGCTCACGTACTCTTTTTGAATTTTGCTTTAGCCATAATGCCCAGTTCCCTCTCCCAAGCACCCTTCCTTGAGTTTCAGAAGGGTCCTTTCCCCTACGGACCACAAGACATTTCCTGGAGGGGGGCGCTTAGTTGACACCAGGTATAAAAGAAAGTCTATAGATGTCATGGTTGAGGAATTGAGATGTGACAACGGTCAGGCTGCCATGTGCCATGTCACCTCTCTCCGTACTTAGAACCTCACTCAGCTCTTCACATGCAGCCCTCTGTTTCCCAGAGCACTGCACAGCGGCTAGGCGGGACCTGTACAACATGGTTCCTGATCTTGGTGGCAGAGGACTGACAGGTAAAGCCGTGGAAAAGAACATGGTAGGACTCTCTGGGGTCCTATCTCTGACTGCAAACTGGGATGCTGTGGTCCAGCTCTCTTCATGATGGGTTTTGTTTTTTTTATTTTGTCCAGAATGTCTTGTATACAGGATTGAGTCATAAACTTGTCTGCCTCCTTCCTCCTTCTTAAATTTCCTCGTACAGTTTTCTAAGGCAATGATCTCATTTCATCGTTAAACTAGACCAGAGTTGCTCCAGCTTAGTGCTATCGACATTTCAGTTGAACAATTCCTCTTGTGGTGGCTGCTCTGAGTACCTCCCGAGTAGGATGCTCAGCAGTGTCCTGGAGCGGTATCCACAAGGTCCCCTAAGTGGTGACAGCCGAAAGGGCGTCCAAATATTCCCTACTCTTATCTCCTGGAGGACATAACTGACCCTGACTGAGAGCCACTGGGCTGGATGAGCAACTACAGTCTAAGGGTCTAGAAGGGAACCCCACTTGGCTCACCCCAAGTAATCCAGTATGATTCCCCAACGTATTGGCTTTGCTTAATGAACAGAACTGGGATACCAGTTCTCAGGACCGTGCCGCCAGATGAATGTGTTGTATCTGAAGAACAGAATTACAAGTGGAAGGCAGCATTCTTTTATTGTCTCTGGCACCAATTCCTGGGAGTTTCACAACCACAATGCAGGCATCAAGGAGGAATTACAAAGCGTTCTGAGGAAAGACATCACTAGGCCACGGTGCAGATGGTTTACTCATGGAGACCTGTTGAACATCAGAACAGCAGTCCTCACATAGTAACTCTTTTTAAGATACCCACGATGGGCCTGACGTTCCTCTTCTGAGCCACCAGGAATTCTTTCAGGTGACCCACTGCACAAGAGCAGGTATGTAAGGCCTTGCCTCTGAAAGATCTTGTCCTTGGGACTCAAAACACGCCTGGTCGTCTTGGGAGTTGTACCCAGTAGCTTGGGTTCCCTCAGGGATGAAGGGTGAGACCTTTATTGAGAAGTCTGTTAGTGAAGTTAACCCCTCAGGTGCCTTGGAATGTGGCATGGCCGGTGCCGCTGGGCGCTGATTAAGAGAGGAACTCCAGGGTCATCAATCCCGCCAAACTCAGGCAGTTTACAATGAAGAATTCCGGCAACTGAAGAGACACTGGCCAGCCGGTGTCACCAAAGCACGTCGAGTGGCATGCGGCAGTCAGCTTTCAGTTCGGTGACCGTGGATTTACAGGGAATTTCCTCTCAGAGGGACTTGGAGGGCCTTAATTCTTATAACCATGTTGTTAGTCTGTCCAATGAGAAACAATGCACAGAAACCCCAGTCTCAAAAGGAGTTTCCTTCTAATAAAAAAGTGAAAATTTTGAATTTCAAGGATGCATTTTGCATCCATGTGTCTAGCCAGGAAGCAATGCTCATACAGGATGAGTATATCACTCTAAAGGTAGACACTGAGAAGAGCAAGGTGTTTTTAATGCAAACTTTAAACTTTTTTTTTTTGAATGGATTGATTTTTTTAAAAAAATTATCATTATGTATACAGTGTTCTGTCTGCATGTATCCCTGCAGGCCAGAACTCATTACAGATGGTTGTCAGCCACCATGTGGTTGCTGGGACTTGAACTCATGACCTTTGGAAGAGCAATCAGTGTTCTTAACCTCTGAGCCATCTCTTCAGCCCCATAAATGTTAAACTTTTAAACGTGTTAAGTTCAATGTGTTGCTTGTTGGCTCAATGTTGTGTGAAAGCTTCTCATTGCCAGGTATAGTGGTGCATATCTTTAATCTCTGTGGGTTCAGAGCCAGCCTGGTCTACATGGTTCCAGGCCTGCCTGGGCTACACAGTGAGATGCTGTCTAAAAAAAAAAAAAAAAAAAAAAAAAAAGAAGAAGAAGAAGAAGAAGAAGGAAATAAAACAAGTCCTTTTTTTTTTTTTTTTTTTTTTTTTTTTTTTTTAAATCATTTAGGACAATGATGCCTACCCTTTCTGGTATCATAGGGTTTCTTTTTCAAACCCAGGGTTTCCATGAGCCCCTCCCACAGTCCTTAATGTCACTTGTACCTGTATTCCCATAACCTGGGATTCCAAATTAAGAGATCATGGCTGATGGCTGTATAGCACTGACTGGATGGAGTCTCTCCAGACTGTAGATCCTCCTGCCTGATTCCAATTTCCAAGTCCAAACCTGGGGTCCTCTTCTTTCTTTCTTTCTTTTTTTAAAGATTTACTTATTTATTTATTATACAGTGAGTATTCGGCCTGCAGGCCAGAAGAGGGCGCCAGATCTCGTTACAGATGGCTGTGAGCCACCATGTGGTTGCTGGGAATTGAACTCAGGACCTCTGGAAGAACAGCCAGTGCTCTTAACCTCTGAGCCATCTCTCCAGCCCCTCCTTTTCCAACTGTACACATACTGAGGTATCCAGGTCTTCCTAAGTGTGTATCTGTACACTGCCTCATGCCATGCAAACGGCCTATAACCCGTGAGGGTGCCTTTTCTTTTTGTTGAAACAGGGTCTGTTGCTCTGCCTGCCTTTGGGTGCTGGGACTAAAGGTTGTGTCTTTTCCCCAACCCTTATATTTGCTATAGTTTGGGGACAGTTAGGTAGAATCGACCAAGCTCCCAGTGTGCAGTGCAGACTTCCTCCACTATCTAGAATTATTTCTTCATTAGAGTTGTCTTTGGGGGTTAAGAAATCAGCACAAGGTGCCCCACAGTACTCTTTGAGACAAGGTCTGCTTATATGTGACCCAGGCTGGCCTCATACTCATGATCCACCTGCCAAAACCGTCCAAATGCTGAGACTATAGCTCACACCTCATCCATTTCAATGCGAGTTTAATGGGATAATCCCTCCCAGCATCCAAGGGTTTGGAGGGCCCAGTGGCCAGACTCAAAGGTGGGGTTCTAGAAAGCTAGTGAGCAGGCAAAAGCCCTTCAAAGACACACTGGGGTCTGGGGATGACCGTGTCATGTCTTTGT
Organism: Onychomys torridus; assembly: GCF_903995425.1. NCBI lineage: Eukaryota > Metazoa > Chordata > Mammalia > Rodentia > Cricetidae > Onychomys > Onychomys torridus. Next base: position 33,514,288 of record NC_050463.1, read on the forward strand.
GAGGATACAGTCCGTCATCTTCAGCTGAATGGAATGGAGGTTGTAGGCTTTCAAAATGGTAGCCAGAAACGTAAGTGCCAAAGGTTAGGTGGGGGAGTTCTAGATCCTTCTTTTCGTTTCTAATGTCTCCTCAACTGCTTTCCCTTCCTACTTCAGCTAACATGCCAACTGTCCCAGGAAATCTGGCTGCATCTTTGCTTTCCCACCATCAGAAATTCTGGGCTCTTGGGAGAGGGGTGACCCTTAAATCAATTGCTTATTTTTAAACTTTTTTATTTTTCTATCTCCAGACCTTGCCCAGACCTCTTCGGTGAGCTGCCACCGGATCAGAGTGATGGATCAAAGCTGTTCTCAACCATAACGCCACACAGCCGCTGGAGAGGAGACTTTCTGCCAGGCCGCTTCTTGAATAAACACAATGGAGGCTGAGTGAGAAGTAGCTACAGTTTAATACAAACCTGCACCAGAACACAACGTGTTGGGCTGTTTGGGTTTTTTTTTTTTGTTTGTTTGTTTTTGCCTCAAAGCACAGGCCCGTGTGTCATCTTGGGATGGACACAATCTTAGCACCATGGCATTTACAGAGGAGGGAGGAAGTCCCTTGGGTGCTGGGGTGCCGCTGACAGCTCCCTTCTGACCCCGGGCTGCGCCTGCCACCTCAGCAGCGGAGGGGGTTTGGCTTCGGGGTGGTCAGTAGAAGAGATGCCCTCATCATGGCATCGGCTCGACAAGAGACCTACTGAGGACTCCTAGTACTACATACACACGCACACGCACGCGCACACACACACACATGGTAGCACAATTTTCTGGTGAGTTAACCCCACAAACCTAGAGAGCAGCTAAGGCAAGAACAACAGTATTTATTCAGCAAGTACAAGACCAATTTGAGAGCTGCATCCGGCCGCAACCAGAGACCCTTTTCGTTCCAGCCAGCAGCCCCTGGATCTGTGATGGGGTTGGCGGGAGCTCTGCACGGGGCAGGGAGTGGACACTGGGAGGTGAGATGGTTTATTCAGCTCCTTGAACCTCCTGATTCACATCCAGAAGCTCCTGGGTGAGCACACAGTCTATGGAAGGGTGGACTTGGGTCTATAGCAGGGTGGGGGTGGATGAAGTGGAAGGGTCCACAGCAGCCCCTTGAACGTGTACTCTCCCAGCACCCCAGGTCACGCACTTCTCGGGTGGAGGCACTCAGGCCAAGCTTTCCGGGCTCAACCAAGGTGCCCTGCCTCGCTGGCCCTACCACCCCACGGATCTTTGGCATCTTCCCAAGGCCCATGACCAAGCAAGGGCAGAAATAGACAAAGATGACGTATATCTAGGTGTGGTAGCTTGTGCCTGTAATTCCAGTACTTGGGAAACCAAGGCAGGAGGATTGCTGTGGGTTCAAGGCCAGGCTACATAGGCAAGACTTTGTCTCAAAAAGAAGCAGAGGACGAGGAAAGAGAGACTAAGTACTGTACCAGGGATCAGTATCTCTGTTTTTGTTACCCATGAAGGCTTTTCCAGGGTCATTCACTACCTACTGTTTCCCATGGCTACCTCAGTTCTCTAGGTTATCATTTCAGCTCCTAAGTGAGGACAATGAGGATGAGGGTGCAACTGAAACCACACTCCGGTTCCCAACACTTCTCTCGTCCAGGCTCAAGCTGAGGGCATACGTTAGTCTGCTCACAATAAAGATAAAATCAACTTGTGCAAAGCAAGACAGAATGCATCCCCAGGGAGAAAGCATTCTCTCTGGTTAAACTCCTGGTGGGCCTGATGGCTGTTTTCCATAGCTAGGTTAGATAGCCAAGGTCATAAGGGCAGTTGTGAACACTTCTGGGGCTAGCTGGCCTTAACTTTTAGGGATGTAGTGGGTAGCCATCCCAGCCTCGGCCTGGAAGTTCCAACCCCCATTGAGGCTTCGGTAATGGTCACGCCCACAAGGCAGGGCGGAGGAGGAAGCGGAAGACCCAGGATCGAGAGGAGAAGTCTCTCTTGGTTCCGGGACCCTGGACGCTAGAGGTAGACCAAGCAGAGTTCTCCAGAGAACACCACCTGGCTGCGCCATACCTTTGCCAGACCCTGCAACCTATCCCTTCATTTGTAAGTTACCCCACAAAATAAACCTCCCTTTTAACTACGTGGAGTGGCCTTAATAATTTCACCAATATAGGGCCTCTGGGCTTTTTTTGTTTTTCTTTTTGTCTGTACAATGGGGGAGAGTAATAGGCGTTCCAAGCGCTTTGATGCGCCCAAAGCACCCCAAAATGTGCAGGGGTGGATGCCAAGATCTCTGGGGCCTCTGGCAAGTTTGGGGGAGCTCAGACAAAAGGGAGATCACTCCCCAAGAGGAAAATGAGGCTTATCAAAGGCCAACAGCTGGGCCGCTTCTCCGACTGTGTAGCCACGTATAAGAGCCTCCAAGGAGCTTGTGAGACAGGGCAGGCCAAGCCAGTAGTGGTCAGGAGCGCAGTGTTGAGTGCAGGATCCTACAGGACTTGTGCAGTGGGGTGGATTCTACAGCTAGACCTCGTGTGCTGAAGCCCCTTCCCTGGTGGCTGGCTGGTGAAGCCTCCCCTTCTCCCCCTCTCTCAGCAGGTATGGGGCCTCTTGCTAGTCACACAGGAGGAGTAGCTAGGCCTTGACCAGCAGGGGAAAGTTATGGGAAGCTGTGTAGGGGTGTGAGGGTATGGGTGTGGGGTTAGTGCTGGGCATGATCAGGAGCAGAGATGAGAGAGGGGCCACCTAGCTGCCTGAAGGTTCCCAGGGTCAGCACCCAGGACTATTTGAATGCAGGAAGGTAGGAGGGGGCGGTAAGGGGCAGGGATGTGGTACAGGGGAGGCATGGTCCAGGGCTTCCGGTAGCAGAAAGGACCCTGGATTGGAGGGAAGGGGCCAGGGGCACAGCCTGCCCCCGCCGCTGCCCTGTACTGTCTGGTTGGTGGTGAGTGCAGCATCTCCTAAGAACCAAATCTATTCCCGATTCTATGCTATGCTAGTGACACGAAGCACCGTTATTTTCCACAGGGTGCACAAACAAGTCAAACGAAACCACTTCGCAAACCGAACGTGCAAAACAAAACCATTTACACGCGCCTGGCACCAGCCCCATGCCCACCCAGCTACCCTTCTGGGGCCCTGAGACTCCCAGAGGGTGTGGGTGGGAAGTGGAAAGAGGCTAGCGAAGGGCACAGGGTGTCCCAACCACAGCCACATCCAGGGTGTCCCCACTGGACCCACACAGGGCTACGGGTGAGTCGGGAGAGACGGGACATCTTGGGCATGGCTGGGGAGCTGACACCTGTCTGACTTGGGAAATGTCACCATGGGACCTCAGGGGAGAGTGGGGAAGGCCCGCCCTTATAAAAACACATCTGCTAAAGTGCTCTGGACACCTGTCTGGGTGGGCAGCAGGGCAGGGCACTAAAGTCCGGGCCTTCCCAGAGCCAGCACTGGAGGTGGTGGTGAGAGGGGGGGCGGGGCCAGGCGCTATGCATCCGGTGCTGTGCATAGTGTGGTCTCTGGGGCCCAGAGAAAGCCCGGGGGGCCGAGGAAGGAAGGAAGGAAGGAGCAGAGCAGGAAGGGACCGCTCAAAGTGCCGTTAGGGGCGGGTCAAAGCCCCGTGAATCATGTTCAGACAAAGGGGAGGGCTCTCCGCTTCCTGGAGCCCCCACTGCTAGTGCGCTGCCCTGCCCAGCCTCTCCCACCCACTGCAGCCGTGGCCGGAAGGTGCGCAGGTGGGTGATGGTGGAAGAGAGCCTCACTTGGGGGTGCTGGTCAGAGCCTTTACCAAATACCGCTCGACCTGCCGCCAGGGGGCGCGAGGATCCGGGCTGAGGCCCGCTTTGGAACATGGTCATCAATCTGAGAACCTGCAGGAAGGAGGCAGGAAAAGTCAACCACGCAGATGCTGCCTGGGTTAACAGGCCCCCTGTCACCACGGAGGCTCAGACCTCTCCGCCTCTCCCTTAAGAGAAGGCTGTCCGCCTATTTTAAGACGGGCCTGGAGCTGGGCGTGTGCCCGAGGAGGTGCTGGATTCTCCCGGCGGCGCAGGAATTAGGTCGGGGCTGTGAGCGGCTGGATAGCGGACAGTGAATGCTGGGAAACTGGGAACTGAACACAAGTCCTCTGGATGAGCAGTACACGCTCTTCACTGCAGAGCCGGCTCTCCAGCCCCATGCCTAGCTTTTTCAACATGGTTTCTTGGAACTGAACCCAGGTCCTTGTGTTTGCGGACAAGCGCTTTACTGACTGAGCCGTTCCCCTGGTCCCAGGAATTCAGTCGTTTAACCCTGAGGACTCTATTCCAGTGTCTGGATGAGAAAACTAGGGCTCAGGGCCATCATATAATTCCCACATTTTACAGTCTTAAGGGGTTTAAAGAGCCTGGGTTTGAACCTGGGTTTTCCTGACTCAGAGCCGACTTTATGGGCAGCCCCACTCCCTCACATGAACGGCATACATGTGCTGGTAGACCACGGGATTAGCCAGTTACCACACAGACCTTTACACACAGGTCTCAGTGAGTAGGCCAGAGACTAAAACAGGAAACTGGCAACTATTTTGGAAAATGAAATACCCACACTCCAAAGGTCCCACCCTCTGGAATTCTAAGGCTCAGAAGGAAGGGTCTAGTGTCCCAGAGATCACAGGGGAGTATGATTCAGTGCTCCCTATTTCCAACAGATTAAGACTTAGGGCTGGGAGAGAGATGACAAACAACTTGAGGTCTACTGTGTCAAGCTCTTGGACTAGGCCTCTGGCTAGTCTGGATGTTTCTGGGGTGCCCTGTGTGCAATGTCTTCAAGGTGTTTCAAGGGATGAAAACAGCACCTGGGAGAGCATCTGGTGGCCCGTGGCCCATCTAGCAGCTGGTAAACTCTCCCGGTCCTCCCAGCCATCAGCTTACGTCTCTAACAGCACATGCTACATGTCCTCCTGGCTCTACAAAGGACCTACAGGCTGCAGCCCACTGCCCAGGCCTCTCTCTTGCCTGCCAGCTCCCGCCACACCCTCACCCTTACCGGAAAGGCTGAAGCTGGATTCATGAAGGTCCCGCATGCCCCCATGCCGGGTGACTGGCCGTGTGGGAGTGTCTGCCAGGGGCGTTCCCATCTCTTTTTTCCCAGGGTGGACAACAACGGCGACATCCCCTAGGTAGGGAGTGCGGTCCACTCCCCTCACTTTTAAGGTCTGGTGAAGAGAAAAGACAGGGATGTCAGAGCCAAGCACACAGCTGCAGCCTCCTCTACATGACACATGCTATGTATGACACACAGGACCCAAGACACACAGGACAGGCTTCTTGCTTCTGCAGTCCAAGTGCCGTCCTTGCTTCTGCATAAGACGTGTGTGTGTGTGTGTGTTGCATGTATAGGTGCCCGTGTGCAGGAAGTGCCTCCGTCTCTGCCCTCCACTTGGGCAGAATCCTTCCAGGGGAGTTTGGCAGGGATACAGTCCAGGAACTCCTCCATAGTAAACATCCGGGCACATGCAGAGGTGTCCTGACAAGGCCAGGCTCCCAACAAGCCAGACCTTTTTTCACTGTGGTCTGATAGTGCAGTGAAAATTGAGGCTAGTATAGTTGGTTTGGACATGGGACATCACCAGAAGCTGTACTAAACAAACGGTTAGGAGTCACACCGCACAAACCAGACCACCAAGGTTCCAACCTCAGCTCTGTCATTTAGAGCTGTCCTGGGCCAGGTCAGTTATGGGTGACTCACTATATTAAAAAATGCTACTGTGAGGGGAACAAAGTGTGTCGGAGTATGTGCTGGTGGCTGAGGGAGCAGCAGCATTAGCAGAGATGTGAGCACTGTGTTCTTTGCAGCAATCTGGCCAGTCTTATTGAAAGAAACAACAGGCACAGGGGAGTTTTGAAGGCACCCTTAGCATTAGCAAGAGAGGACAGGCACTGAGCCATCAGCCTGTGTATCAGGAGGAGCTCACTGGTCATAGACACATCTACCAGATTCCCTGTGTGCTTTCCCATTTAAATTTTATCTAAACTGGGCGCACGCCTTTAATCCCAGCACTCAGGAGGCAGAGCCAGGCAGATCTCTGCGAGTTCAAGGCCAGCCTGGGCTACCAAGTGAGTTCCAGGACAGGAACCAAAACTACACAGAGAAACCTTGTCTCAAAAACTAAGAAAAAAGGGGCTGGAGAGATGGCTCAGAGGTTAAGCGCGCCAACTGCTCTTCCAGAGGTCCTGAGTTCAATTCCCAGCAACCACATGGTGGCTCACAACCATCTGTGATGAGATCTGGCGCCCTCTTCTGTATACGTAATAAATAAATAAATCTTAAAAAAAAAAAAAACAAGAAAAAAATTTATCTATTGCGATTGTAGTGATGGCTCAGAGGTTAAAGGTGTGTATTGCTCTTGCAGAGGCCATGAGTTCAATTCCCAGTACCCATGTGAGGTGACTCATAATCACTAGTAACTCTGGCCTCCATGGGTACCATGACTCACACACAGGTATATATGTAGTGGGTAGCCATTCCAGCTTTGATATGGAAGTTCCAACCCCCATTGAGGCTTTGGTAATTGTCACGCCCACAAGGCGGGTCTGAGAGAGGACCCTGAAGACCTGAGATCCGGTTGCTCGGCTCTCTTGGTTCCTGGACCCTGGACGCTGGAGGTAGACCGAAGAGAGTTCTTCAGAGAACACTGCTGGATTGTGCTACACCTTTCCCAGACCCTGTAAGCTACTTGTAAGCTACTCCACAAAATAAACCTCCCTTTTAACTATGTGGGGTGGCCTTAATAATTTCACCAATATATGTACATACATGTGTACACAAACACATGCACACATTTATAACAACAACAACAACAACAACAACAACAACAATAGATCTATGCAAAATGGGAAGTGAACCAGCATTCTCCGCCTGCCATATACGCTTCTGAATTGGCGGTGTTAGATAGCATCCAGAGAAAATAGTGTGTTAGGGCTTGAACCTGAAATCCCCCCTGCCCCCAGGTTCACATTCTGAATGTTTATTCCCTGGCTGGAGGCCTGGAACTTCCCTGCCTACTGTTGTGAACAATCACTCTCCCAGTGGTTCTCAACCTGCCTGATGCTGCGACCCTTTATGTTATGGTGACCCCCAGCCATAAAATGACTTCATTGCTACTTCATAATGTCATTTTGCTACTGTTATAAATCATAATGCAAATATCTGATGTGCTGGGAACCACTGCTCTACACACTCCCATTATCATAAACTGCACCAGGTTACGTTAAAACGTCTGAAATCATGCCATCAGTTAACCCTTTCTCCTCTCTCTCTCTCTCTCTCTCTCTCTCTCTCTCTCTCTCTCTCTCTCTCTCTCTGGTTTTTCGAGACAGGGTTTCTCTGTGTAGCTTTGGAGCCTGTCCTGGATCTCACTCTGTAGACCAGGCTGGCCTCGAACTCACAGAGATCCACCTGCCTCTACCTCCCGAGTGCTGGGATTAACGGCGTGTGCCACCACCACCCAACTCCTTTCCTCTCTTAAGGTATTCTGGTCACATTGATTCAAAAATACCATACAACATGAGAGGTAATGGAGGGAAGCAAAGATGCCCCAACAGGGGCCTTGACCTCGTCCTCCACATCCTCCCTCCCTCCCTCCCTCCCTTACCTTCTCTCTCTGCACCAGCTTCTTATAGACAATGTCTGGGAAAGACCGCAGAGGACAGAACTTGCCAGTGCCCTCTGCACACATGAAGACGCCGTTCTCATACACGACACGCCCCCTGCTGATGGTGACCAGTGGTACGCCATGGCAGCGCATGTTCTCATACAGATTGAAGTCTCCACCCTGCACCTGGGTGCTGGCTGAGATGGTCCTGGTGGGAGAGGAAGGCGGGACAAGATCTGAGCACAGGTAACGACAGTACAGTTTGATGCAAAGAGATGCTGCTCCGTGGGAAGGAATGATACCTAGATCTGTCTGATATGGGCTTAATTCATCCCCTCACGATCCTTGGGTTGAAAATGTTTCCCTCAGCATCTCAGAATGGGTCCATATTTGGACCCAGAACCTTTAGAGAATTAATGCAAAAGAAGGTTTTATACTTCTGTATATAAAAAGTGTGGCCTTTCCCCGACCGCCTGGTGTCCTCAGAAGAGGGGACAGAGACACTGGACATGGGTATACAAAGGGATGGTTTATAGATGAGCTGGGGAGGCAGACAATCACCAGCAAGTCACCACACATTCCTCTACACTTCAAATGCTGCAAAGATTATTCGCCTTTGCAGTTCTGTAATACAAATTCTTAAAAATCCCAAGTCCTGCCGGGCGGTCATGGCGCACACTTGTAATCCCAGCACTTGGGAGGCAGAGCCAGGCGGATCTCTGTGAGTTCGAGGCCAGCCTGGGCTACCAAGTGAGTTCCAGGAAAGGCGCAAAACTACACAGAGAAACCCTGTCTCGAAAAACCAAAAAACAAATACACACACAAAAAAAACCCTAAGTCCTCCTAATCCCAGGAGACTAGCGTCAAGCTTTACTTTGTGGCTTCCGGGTCCCACACCACCACATCAGCATCGGCTCCGGGGATGATGCGGCCTTTGCGAGGATACAGGTTGAGAATCTTGGCTGCGTTGGAACTGGTGACAGCTACAAAACGGTTCTCATCCATCTTCCCTCCAACCTGGAAGGAGGTAACAGTGTCAACTCAGCCCGGCTCTGGGTGTGCGGCTCCCTTCCCAGGCACTTGCTACCCAGCCTGTGGTTTTGTGGCTCAGAGGGTCACAGCTGTGGTCCTAAGGCAAACAGCGCTGTTGGTACTGTCCCACCAGGAGTCTACTGGCAGGGCTTGGGGGCCTGCTTGTCCCTTTATCCCTCACCCAGCCACCCTGGTGACTTGTGCCAAAGGCTGCATGCCTGGGACAAACGCATCTCCTAAGACAAGCTCCACTTATACTGATGACTAAGGGGCTTCCCTTCATGTGCAAAAGCTTATGTCCTCTCGTTTGCTGGTATTTTTCCAAGGCCCACACAGAATGCCTGAAACTACAGGGAACTGAGCTCTATTCACACTAGGCTTACTTCATATACGTGCACACCTACAACCAAGTTAACTCCAAAGTTAGGCACGGCAGGAAGCTGACAAGAACTAATAGAATAATTTAACAATAGACAACAACAGAAATTAAATACTGACAGTATAGGCTGTGGTAGCGCATGCCTGTAATTTTAGCTCTGGGAAAGCTGAGGTGGGACTCTTGTGAATTTAAGGCCAGCCTGGGTTACAGAATGAGTTCCAGGCCAGCCTAGGGCACAGTATGAAACCCTGTCTCAAACAAATAAACAACTCCCCCAAACTTACAAACTATTTTTAGAATTTTCCACTTAATGTTTTGTGGACTGTGGACCACCTGACACTGTAGAGAGCTGGGAGAGGCTGCAGTATCTTCTGTTCTCTGACAGAGCCCTGAGCTAGGTCCCAGCCTCCCCCTGAGCAGATAGATGGCTTACAGTTTATGACTTCAAATCTCTTTGAGCTCATATTGAGCGTTGGGAGTTTTCCGTGATAGACCGAGACCAAAAAATACTTACTCTCTCTAGGCAGAACAGGTGGTATTCCAATGAAATTCCAGCCCCTATCCTTTTTGAAATTCAATTAGACAAAATATACCCAGAACTTTATATTCATATCCCTTGACCCAAAAATCCCCTTCTAGAAATCTGTCCTAAGGAAGGAATTAGAAATGGTGACGTTCACAAACAAGGACTCTTCTTCAGCAGCAGTTGAAGTGTGACAACCGGAAATAGCCAAAAGTTTCAAAGGAAGAATTAAATATAGTATTCCCTTGGAGGGAGTATTACATAGCAATTAAAAAAAAAAAAAAGATGCTTTGAGCCTAGAGACGTAGGTAGTGGTGGAGCTCCAGCCTAGTATGTATGAAGAGCTAAGCTAGACCACAAGTACCCGAAATGAGCTTTTTAAAAAGCCCACAACTTTGTAGAGTTCTAGGAAGACATTCACAATGACTTAAAATATGAAGAAAATCAAGATGAATCCAGCTACTAAAACAATGTATGTAGTCAGGCACAGTGGCCTCCACCTAAAATCCTGGCACTTGGGAGGATGAAGCAGGAAAGCCACCGAACACTCAAGGCCAACATGTCTACAGAGCAAGATCTTACCTCCAAAACCAGAAGGAAAGATCCAGTACATGCGCTGAACTGCAGGAGTACACCAAAATGCTAACATGCTGGGTATCAAATGTATGGAATTTTTTTCCTTATGCTTTTCTGAACTTTTCACATGTCAATAACAGGTCCTATCACTTTCTAATGAAATGGGATGAGGCTCCCCCCCCCCCCATAAGTGTGAGGTGACACTATGCTAGCTAAACATGACCTCTGCCACTACCAACCTCTTTGCCTTGCTGTTGGGTAACACAGGAGCTGTGACTGGGTCAGCTCTCCTGTGGAGTCTAGTCTCGGTGGTTAATTTGACTGGAATTAACTAAAACCCAGGCAGCTAGGCACACCCGTGAGGGATTTTTCTTGACTGGGTTATTTGAGGTTGGCAGGTCCACCCCTATGTGGGGCCATACTCTCTGGTATATATGGACATGGAAGGAGGAAGCCTTTTCTCTTTGCCTGCTTGTCCTCAGTTTTGCTGGCTAGTTCATCTACACTGCTGTGTTCCTTCACTGATATTAGAGTCTACTTTGTTGGGATTCCAACATATACTAAAGACCGGTTGAGACATCCAGCCTCATGGACTGAATGACTATTGGATTCTTGGACTTTCTGTTGGGAGACAGACATTGTTGGACCAGCTTGTGAGGTACTCTTCAAGATCCCCCTTATATAATATATATATTCTATATATATTCACTCTATCAGTTCTGTTCTTCTAGAGAGCCCTGACTAACACACCCACTAAGAGTGGGCTTGGCTGGGATCTTCAGTGCAAGCAAAGCTGTAGACACCTACCACTCCCCTCTCCCAGATCACGCTCATTCGATCCTGCACGCCGCTCACACCATGTGGGATCTTGGTGAAGTCTTCCTTCCCCATGGCTTTCTGCTTTGTGGTGAATGGCCGGTGATCTGATGCCACAATATTCAGCGTGTCACTGGGGAGAGAGAAGTGACCAGTGAGGGCACAGGAGGCCGATGTCCCATGGGGTGGGGACAGGTTGAGGGGAAAGCCTGGACTTGGGAACCTAGAGATTCCATTTCCAACCTGATCTTGCTGCTTCCTTCCTGGGTGATCGCTAGTGGTTTGTTTCTTTCATTTAAGTGAACAATTTATCCATCTACAGAATTGGCATATGCGCAGAGCATGTTCCGGGAGACTTCTGCAAATGTTTGGGTTGGTGATTGTTAAAATAGTGGGCGGAGGGCCAGGTGATGGTGGCGCACGCCTTTAATCCCAGCACTTGGGTGGCAGAGGCAGGCGGATCTCTGTGAGTTCAAGGCCAGCCTGGCCTCCAAATCGAGATCCAGGACAGGCTCCAAAGATACACAGAGAAACCCTGTCTCAAAAAACCAGAAAGAAAAAAAGAAAAAGATAGTGGGCGGAGAGCTTGCCTACCACGTAGGGCTTAGCTGGAGTGAGATGGTAGAAATGGTCTTCATGTCCAGGGCTCACATGCCAACTTGTTCTCACCAGCTTGCTTGCCCCACACTGTCCCAGCAGGACACACATAGTAGGTGCTTGACAAAGCTTTTCCAAGTTCAGTGCTAAACTTGCTAAGTGACTGGGAGCCACAGTGCTCAAAAGACAGAGTCCCAAGACTTAACAAGCCACTGTCTGGAAGCTGATGACACTATCACCAGTCAGCAGCACCATCCACGACAAGGTCTTCAGGTGGACACAGAACCAGGGAAGGGTGCTCAGAGAAGCATGCTGTGCCCAGCTCTCTGCCAAAGAGGGAGGCAGACAGACGGAAGCCCCTCCCTTCAGAGATTTCTGGACCAGAAGACGCAGCGATAAGAAGGCTTATGCCACGAAGGCAAAGCAAGCCTCGCAGGGACCTGGCTGCCACAAGATGATGTGGAACCAAGGACATTGCAGGGAGTGCCCCGTGGAGCCCCTGAGGGTCTCATGTCTTGGAGATAAGCACATGGGCTAAATGGGCTGCCCGCTCTGAAAGGGCCCCGGGAGCGGAACAGGGTGTCAGGTGGTCTGGGGGCAGATTTTGAGGCTCTTGGGCAGTTACCGGTCTCTCTCCCGACCTGGCAGGCCCAACAGTTAAGGCTCTTGCCAAAGACTAATGTCCCTGGCAAGTCCACAGCAAGATGACTCAGCTCTTTGGGTGGTAGGGCTGACCTCAGCCCAGGCTACAGGGACAGGATGAGATGTCTGGAGAACAAGAGTGTGCTAGAACCCCTAAGACTCCCCATACCCTCTGCACCTGCAGAGGCCACAAGAAATGGTGAGATCTCGGGGTTTGCTCTCTTCTCAGAGATCCTCGGATATCCAGGTGAGGCTCAAACTAGGGGAGATCCCAAAAGAACAATGGGTTACAGGTCAGGGATCCTGAAACTCAGGCTCCACTCCCACCCTTGAAATGAGCACCTAACTTCTTCAGAAGCAGGTACCACTCAGCAAGTGAGAATAAATGGTAGTAAAATTTAAGTTTTTGTATTTATTATTTATCCATTTATTTGTGTGTGTGTGTGTGTGTGTGTGTGTGTGTGTGTGTGCGCGCGCGCGTGCATGTGGGTATCATGGCATGAGCATGAAGCTCAGAAGACAGCTTTCCTTCTAACATGTGGGTTCTGGGGATTCAACTTAAGGTGTCAGGTTTGGTGGCCATTGTCTTTTACCTGCCCAGGAAACCAGACTTGAAAATAAAGGACAAATGTGGCTTGTACTTTTTATTCAAGCTTAACCTGAGAAATGACGCCATAAAGGAAATGATGGGTGAGCAACTCAGATTCTCTCTCTCTCTTTTTAATTCCTTTTTATTTTATGGGTATGGGTGTTTTGACTGAATGTATAGCTCTGCATCATCATACAGATGCAATGCCTAAGCAGCCAGAAGAGACCCTCCGGTCCCCTGGGACTGGAGTTACAGACAATTGTGAGCTGCCATGTGGGTGTTGGGAATTGAACTCAGGTCCTCTGGAAGAGCAGCCAGTTCTCTTAACTGCTGAGCCA